>NC_136489.1:96982741-97007741 GCF_053919585.1 Euprymna scolopes | reverse complement strand
TTCCTTAAGGCCTTATCGTCTGACCCTCTAAGAGGAAACGTCAGAATGATAAATTAAAAACTAAGAAAACGAATGAGGGAAGAGGGGAATTTTGGTTTCAGTTGGAAGAACATTGAAAAAAAAAAAAAAAAATTCTCACTGTTCAGGTGGTTTTAAATCAATGAATATCTCCAACTGATGTTTCAGAATCTTTTGTCTACACAGGCTAGGTCGAGAGTTGTTAATAACTAACGCCTCAATGATATTGAGATGATAGTTCGACCTAGCACTGTATAAAACAGAAAACCACCCATCGGAATATTGATCGGCACACCTATTTATACTCAACAGGTGATTGCCAATGGCGGACTCATGAGCTTGGGAGTGCCCGGATGTTCTCGAAACCTGGTGTAGTCGAATATCCCGAGGGACTACACCAGGTTTCGAGACCATCCGGGCACTCCCAAGCTCATGAGTCCGCCATTGGCAATCACCTGTTGAGTATAAATAGGTGTGCCGATCAATATTCCGATGGGTGGTTTTCTGTTTTATACAGTGCTAGGTCGAACTATCATCTCAATATCATTGAGGCGTTAGTTATTAACAACTCTCGACCTAGCCTGTGTAGACAAAAGATTCTGAAACATCAGTTGGAGATATTCATTGATTTAAAACCACCTGAACAGTGAGAATTTTTTTTTTTTTTTTTCACTGTTCTTCCAACTGAAACCAAAATTCCCCTCTTCCCTCATTCGTTTTCTTAGTTTTTAATTTATCATTCTGACGTTTCCTCTTAGAGGGTCAGACGATAAGGCCTTAAGGAAATTTTAATTTCACCTGCCCATTTCTTGTTTTTTGGTATTTAAATTAAATTATGTTTCCTCTGAAATTTCTCCTTCCATTTTGTTGTACCAAAAATTTACTTAAATATATTATATATATATTATATATATTATACGTATATATTATGTATATATAATATATTATATATATATTATATATATTATACGTATATATTATGTATATATAATATATTATATATATATATTATTTATATTATACGTATATATTATGTATATATAATATATTATATATATTATATATATTATACGTATATATTATGTATATATAATATATTATATATATTATATTATATATATATTATACATATATATGATGTATATATAAAGTATATTATATATATATATATATATATATATATATATATATATATATATACTAGCGGGGATACCTTTCATTGGCCGGTTGTTTGGAGGGTTGTACGTAAGGTTGGAGTGTAAAGTAAAGAACAATCTAAGTAATCATCCTTAGATTGATTTTAGCCGATTGTGGAAGTAAACTCTCAGCAGAAAAAATATAGGAATCTACGATTATCGATGAAGTGGAGGGGTATTATGCCTATAACACACATCATATATTGTGCTTCAGTTAGTGAATATTATATTTGCATGAAATGTATTGATTTTTTAATCCTATTAAAGTCAAAATAAAACAGGAAATATGAGTTCATTTCATATATATATATATGTATATATATATATATATATGTAGTTATATAGTTATATGTACTAGATGTACTAGCGGGGTAGCCGGCGTTGCCGGGGTGTTTGTAGGTGTGTATTTAAGAGGGGGGTAAAGCAAAGACTAAGCGAAGTTATAACCCTGTTTGAATATAAAAAAATCGATGTTAAACTTCTTAAAAAAATTTGAAAAACTAAAACAAACAAAGAAAAAAAAACAGCGAACAAACGTAAATTTTCTATAAAATAGATATTGGAAAAACAAAAAGGGGGAAAATGATGAACGTGTTCGGAAAAACAAAAACTAAAATCACAGCGAAAAGCGAGGAAAATTGCATAAATAACTCTTCGATTCGGTTAAGTCAATGGTGCGCTTCACCCAGTAGAAAGCATAGAACGAAAAGGAACGTTAAAATTCCATTCCATTTATTTAAGCAATTACAAAACGAAATAAGCGACAAACAATGGCATCACACAGTAGAAAGCACAGAACGAAAAGGAACGTTTCATTCCAGTTTTTTTAAGCAACTACAAAACAAAATTAAGCGAAAAAATGGCATTACCCAGTAGAAAGCACAGAACGAAAAGGAACGTTAAAATTCCATTTCAGTTTTTTTCAGCAACTACAAAGTAAAGAAAACCCAAACCGGTGTTCCTTCGTAACTGTCCCTTGTGAACAATTCCCGAAACAGTGTAAGTGGTAGCGGAGAAAGGAAGAATTAATTAGAGAGAAAAGATTTTACTACTTCCATTGATTTTAACAGATTGTGGCAGTAAACTCTCAGCAGGAAAAATATAGCAATCTACGATTATCGAGGAAGTGGAGAGGTAATATGCCTATAACACATCTCAGATATTGTGCTGCAGTTTGTGCATATTACATTTGCATTAAATGTCTTGATTTTTGATCATATTTAGTTCAAAATCAAAGGGGAAAAATGAGTTCACTATATATATATTTTTTAACTTTTAAAACTATATAAAAAAACTTATTTAATTTTTTTATTTTTTATCATTCGTTAGAAAAATATTTAGTCAGTAAATCATTTACTAACCTGCAATTACTGCATCAGCTTGGTCTCTCGAATCCACTATAGTACTAATATTAATTTACAGGATCATCCTTTGTTTACCATGAAACACTGTTTTAGGGATTTAAAAACAAAACAATATATTAAATTATGGCTCCCCAGCAATGTTCAAACACAACCTCCCTTAATCGTGAGAAGAACAAAATGTTACAGATATTAGAATATATATATATATATATATATATATATATATATATATATATATATATATAAGTTTATTTATACAAACATTAATGGCTACATATGTGCATACATGTTTCTGTAATCACCCGTGCTAAGCTATATATATATATATATATATATATATATATATATATATATATATAATATTAGTTTATAGAAAGAATTCAAATTGACTTTAAATTTCTGTCGCTTGTCGGTCTGTATTAGCATATGTGTGTTTAGATGTCGGTGATTGTGCCTGTCTGAATACACATCTGTGTCTTGCTAGCGTTTATGATGTTTTGGCTTATGTGTGCTCTAGGTTTCCGTTTGTTTTTTTCCAGCCACTAAGATATGACAAACAACGCACATAGAGTAAACCCGAATCGTAGCAAATACTCAACATGTAACACACACATACACACTAGATGAGTAGACACACCTTCCTATGAGCAGACAGGGGAAAGGAACTAGTAGGCGAGTGAAGGTGCAGGCCTCTAATGAGCAGTAGGTCTAATAGTCTTGAGAGGAGGGACTCAACGATCTTCGGGTTACCAATTCCTTCCGGCTCCTAAGAATGCGCTGCTTTCTTTTCCACAACATGAGTAGCGACGACTAAATTTCTGATGTTAACTGATGACTAGATTCCACTTAAGCTTTAACAAAATGGTATGTCCCATTCCAATATATGTATTATTATGTAGAATATTTACAAGATGACCGCAGCTTCATTTGGTCCAACAGATATCCCGCTCCCCCCAAGTTCATATGTAATTTGGGAAAATGACGTGGAAAAGAATGCGCTGCTGGTTACACTCTGGAACAATAGAAAGGGATGTGAGTAATTAATATGAGGGGTACAAGTACAATACTATCTATCTCCCTCACCCACGGCGAGTTTTTTGCGGGCATGACAAAAAATTCTGAAGAAAATCTGTTTCAACTATTTACACTGTACAGGTATCAGTGAATTTTACTAGTGCTGGGAGCGCCGGCTGCGCGACCTGTTGCCTGGTTGAGTCTCAGCGATACCGGGGGCATTGTGCGATGCCAGTCGGCGTAAAGCCATGGGAGGCTTCTTGGGGGTTGTGTGTATGGCAGGTATATGAAGCTGTGGAGAGGCCGTATGCGTGGCGTTTACATTCTGCGTGGGAAGACCAATGTGTGTTGACTCTGCTGTACGTGCAGGGTCTCCAGCTGTCGGTGTGGCTGTGTCTACGGCTCTCTCAGGCGATGGGCCAGGGCTTGCGGGCGCGCCAAGGCACTTATCTTCCTCACCTGATGCTGATTCAGGGTTCCTTGCTGGAACGTTAATGGTAGGTTTTCCTAATCCGTTTGAGTGGATGACCGCATCCCTGATGATGGGGCTGAGGGACTCAATGATATCTTCATGTGAGGCTGCTTTAAAGGGGGTGAACTTACGAAGATGCTGGCGGTTTCGCAGAGTTAGTCTCCCAGTGCCATCTATCTTCACGACATATTGGTGGAACTGCCTGACCTCTACGATGGTGCCTGTCCTTTCCCAGCGCTTTGGATGATTGCCTATCAGGTTCTGTAAGTAGACATGATCCCTGATACGAAGAGGAAGCAAGGATCGAGTGTGTTCCCTCCATTTCTCATGCTCTCGGGAGTGTCGCTTTGCAAGAGCCTTTTCTCTGTTGATAAGGGTCTCTGTCCATGTCGGATGAGGGCAATACCGACCCATGGGGATGGAGATAGGGTCACGGATAGGTCTTCCGAAGACTATTAGAGCCGGAGATGCCTTAGTCTCCGGGTCGATTGAGTTCCGATAGATGAGCATGGCGCGCTGGAACTTGTCTACATCAATAGACTCACTTGCAGATGTATTGTCCATCAGCATGCGCTTGACAGTCTTTACACCTATCTCAGCTCTGCAGTTGGCGTGAGAATTGGCGACTGAGGTAAGACGGTGGTGTACACCCCATGAGCGAAGGAATTCCTGCGTCTTTCCAGCTGTGAACTGGGGCCCTCCATCTGAGGTTAACTCTTCAGGTACTCCAAATGTCACAAACACTTCCCTGAGGCGCCTGACAAGACCATCTGCACCATTTTCTGCTCTAAACGCCATTGGCCAATTGGAGTACCTGTCAACGACTACTACGTAATCGTGATTGTTGTGTGCAAAATAGTCGCAGGCGATCTTCTGGAAAGGATACTCGGGGGGCACCAAATCAGATGGTGGCTGCATGGCATTCGACTTTGCAATCCTATGGCAGCTGGCGCACTGGTCCCTGATGCGCTGGATGTCAGTGCTGATGTTTGGCCAATAGACGGAGTCTGTTGCCCGGGTGCACATGACACTGACTCCTTGGTGGGCTGCATGCAAAGCCTCCAGAATCTGTAAGCGCAGTGCTGTAGGAACGATGACACGGTTGCCTGTCAATACCACACCGTCTATGTTGTACAAGCTACTAGATATGCGATGGTAAGGGCGCAATACGGCTTTCATCTGTCTGCAGTCTGATGGAAAGCCTTCACAGATGAACTGCTGTAGCTCCTGGAGGTCCGGGTCAGAGGATGTAGCTTCCTGCAGCATGGTCCATGTGACAACATTAGTTACGGCGTACAGTGTGCTGGACATTAATGCTAAAGTGGAGGCATCTTCTCCGATATCCACTGGCTCTTCTGGTTTGTAGTTAGTGATTGGAGTGCTACGGGGTGGGTAGCGTGATGCCGCGTCAGCATCAAGGTTACGTTTTCCAGAAATGTGGATGATCTTGAACCTATAGGCAAGAGTCTTCTCTTTTAGGTTGAGCAGGCGGCGATTGTTAATCTCAGTGAGGGAACGGTCATTGAGGAGCCCAACCAGTGGCTTGTGGTCGGTAGCCACCGTCAGATCCTGACATCCCTGCGTGTAATAACGAGTTTGATGCAGGGCATGGACAACTGCAAGGGCCTCTCCCTCGATGGATGCATAACGTGACTCTGCAGCATGTGTGAACCTGCTTCCTACCAAGCAGAGCTTCCACCCTTCCTTACAGCATAGTGGAATTCTACCGGTGCAGCCGCAGTACTTTTGCATCATCAAGTACCCGATGCCAGTGACAGACCAATCAGTGATAAGACAGGTAGGGCGGGATGGTTGAAAGAGGCGGGCTCCTTCCTTGATCTCTTCAACAATCTTGGTTTTGGATTCTTCGAAGATATAATCGAGTTCTGTTGTCCACTGGAACTTATTTGATGGCTTCAGCAGATGACGGAAGGGTTGCATCCGCTTGGTCATGGAGAATGCATACGCTGCTTGGTTGACCAATCCAAACCAGGCCCTGGCACCGGTGATGTCCATAGGTTTGGGAAAGTGCCGGATGGAATCTAGGAACTTTTCTGACGGTGTGACATTGGTGGGAGTAATGTCGAGGCCAGCAAAATAACCGTATCTTGCGCAAACTAGAACTTTTTTGGGTTTAGTGTGATTCCATTTCTGGCGCACAGGTCTAGCCACTCACAGGCCTGGAGGAATGCTTCCTCAATTGAGTCGGACCACATGCAGGTGTCATCCACACACTTAACTTTGTTCTTTACGTTTGCGATGATGGAGTCAAAGCGGTGATTGTAGGCGTCCCCGCTGGCCAGGAATCCCTGCGGTGCCACTCTGTAGCGATATCGACCCCATGGTGTTATGAAGGTGGTGATGTGGCGGTCTCCCTCTTTGATCGGGACAGAGTGGTAACCGTTCCAGGCATCCGTGACAGTTTTCTTCTTGTACTGTGGGACCCGGTCGGTGAGGTGAAAAGGGCTTTCCACATGATGGGTTTGTCTGACAGAGTGGCGGTTCTGTGGCTGCAAGTCCACTGTCCTCCTGGGGGAGCCATCAGCTTTGGCTGTTACCACCATGCGGGAGCACCAGGTAACTGGCGTATTAGGGCTGACTCTCTCCAATACACCAATGCTGACGTCGCGCTCCAGATCCTGGAAGACCTTCTCCTGCCAGTGTAGAGGCACCAAAGCTGGCTTGTGGATGGCGACTGGCTTGGCGTTAGGGTTAACGTGAAGCTCCAGCGGAGCACATTTCATCATTGGCAGTGGCTGGTGCTCACATGTATTAAAGGCTGTAGAAGCGTAATAGTCTAGCAGCCACTGCTTCAGGGCAGGCACATTCTCCTCTGTGCCTGATATCCCATCCGGAAGTGCCGTAGGGATTGGAGGTGGTGAATCTACACGCTCAGGGCATGAACACTGCTTTACTTCCTCGCCTTCCATGGCAGCAAGCATATCTCCCGCCCATCTGGCAGGCACAATGGGGAAGTCAGGGGGTAGGGCTCCCAGAGCTATAAGAGCTTCCCTGCATAAGAAGGCTTTACCGATCTTCCTCGATATAAACACTTGCTGTTTAGTGGTCCTCAGTGCACCAGTTGTATCGGTGGTTGAAACTTCAACAAAGATCCCACCTTTTTTTTTTTTTTTTTTACACAGTGATCACCACTTATCAAGGCCCGGAAGCCACTGAGGGATAAGGGTTATTGCAAGTACATTACGTTAGTGAGGAGATTTTATGAAGTGTTTAATTAGGGGGGCGGTTCAAGACATCCAAGTTGTAGTCCGGAGGGAAGCAGGCAGACGGAACAGAGTTCCACAGGCGTGCAGTTCTAAGAAAGAAGCTTTGCTCATGAAATCCGCGTTTTGATTCAGGCACAGATATAGAGTGGGGAAAATTTTTCACTGTGGATTCAGCTAGACGGGTGTTTTTCGTGAAAGATTGGCGAGGGGGGACCAGAGATTGGAGTTCAGACGAGCACCTGCCATGAAAATAACGATAAAACAAGGATAGGCTCGCAACGTCTCTTCTGTGGGAGAGGGGTTGCAGGGTAGAGAAAAGGGCATCCCCCACTAAACCACGAAGTCTATTTTGTACTCTGTCAAGGCATGATAGGCTGTTTTTGGCAGCTCCTGCCCAGATATGGCAACAGTATTCCATCCTTGGCCGTACTTGGCTTTTATATAGATAGACAATTGCATCAGTAGTGAGATATCTTCTGGAGCGGTAGAAGGATCCCACCATCTTTCCAGCGACCTTGGCAACAGACTTGATGTACGTGTTCCATTTCAGATCAGGAGTAAAGGTCAAACCCAGAAGCTTGTCAAAACACGGGGCCAAGGTCTTCTTTGATAGCACCATGCATGTTCAACTGAACAGGTGTCATGTCATCCTTGCTGATGCCCATGGCCAAGGCAGACCGAAGCGGGATGATAGAGCTCTGGCAGCCTGAATCTGCCACCATGGGGATGTCAATTGAGGTAGGATTCGATGATTTCAGGGGATAGCCCAGTTCGTCATGATCTGTCGGTAGCGGTGTGAGTCTGACGGTTATCATAGGGTGTGGTTTAGAGGGTCTTGCGACCCATTTACCGTCATAGACATAGTGCTCGGCTGCTGTTTTATTTTGGGTGGCACATAGCTGGTCATACAGGAATCCGGCTTCGTCCTGGATCTGAAACGTGCCTCTGCTGGCTCTTGGCTTCACTTTGGTGTTGGGATTTTGGGGGCACCACCATGAGTTCTTATCTCTGTGACCCCACGTACCACAACTGGTGCATTTGCTGCAGTTAGCGGGAAAGTGGCCTTTTACTAAGCACCTGTTGCATGTGTTAGACCAGACAATGCAGAGTTTAGCTCTGGAGTTCCGGTTGTTATTCTTCCCATGCCATGACCCCCCACAAGCCCAGCACCTGCCTGCCTCGCTGCCGGGAGAAGACTGAGCATGGCGGGGTTTGCTAGTGGCATGGCTTACAGCGCTTATGGTGCTGGTGGAATCCCCAACGGCTGCCCTGGTCGCTTTGCCTTACTCTTTCTGGGCGATATAGGTGACAGTTTCGTCCAGTGTTCGGTCTGTTTTTGGGTCACCTAAGAGGTCAGACATTATTTCAGGGTCGGCAATACCTCGGATTAGGTTGTCCCTAACTATTTCATCGCTGTAATCATATATGTGGCCACAGTTAGGCTCTTTACACTTTGCCGTGTACTGACACAACGCGGCTTGACCTCGGAGGGTTGCAAGAAAGGTCCTGATTGATGGTCGGTGGCCGTTTGTGGGAGCGAAAGAGGAAGTCAGGGTCGGCTGCTCTTGTGGGTTTTTTTTTAATAACTTATCATCAGAGTTTTAACTCTGATTTTTTTTCTCGGCTGGAGATTTATTAAATAAACGGAAAGGATTTGGAATTACGTATTCATTATTTTTTTTCTTCATCATCCATTAAAATTGGCCCAGGATTTAATTGTTATGCCATTTTCCTTCAAGACTACGAGGAAACTCTAAACGCAAAGTGTAACCAGCAGCGCATAGATGAGTAGACACACCTTCCTATGAGCAGACAGGGGAAAGGAACTAGTAGGCGAGTGAAGGTGCAGGCCTCTACTGAGCAGTAGGTCTAATAGTCTTGAGAGGAGGGACTCGACGATCTTCGGGTTACCAATTCCTTCCGGCTCCTAAGAATGCGCTGCTGGTTACACTCTGGAACAATAGAAAGGGGTGTGAGTAATTAATATGAGGGGTACAAGTACAATACTATCTACACACAGAGAGATCTATGTTATGAACGCGTAGAAATAGTAGATTTAACAGCACGTGGTCACTGGCAGTTTTTAGTCTTACGTTGTCCAGACCACGTGACGTATTGCATGTCATCGATTTAAATGCTACTGCGCTTACGACACCATTTAATCGAAAATTAATAATGCACTATGTTTTTGGTAAAAAAAATGTGTATTTAAATAATTTAATCAATCATTAAAGTCTGATATAATTGCTTTAGAATTACGAAAATGCTGCATTAAGATACTTGAATCTTATTTACCGATATACTGTATACTGTTTATTCTAAACAAGGTTTTATTAGTATAAAAACGGTATGGCAAATATATGACAAAGCACGACTACTGCTCCTGCTGATTTTCTATCCGTGTAATACTTAACTTATTCAAGTTGTATCCTGCTTGGTACAGATATTCTTGGTTATAGCTCTATATCTATCTTTCTCGTCCTTGCCCAAGGGATTCCTACAGACTAGCGAAGAGAATGAGGCGCCTTATTATTTTCTTTGATAGTAGTGCTTCCCCTTATACGTACAACGCATAGCATTCCAAAATTATCACCGATCTATTACCGGCCAGGCTCATCTTTGCTTATCTTCTGTGATCTCGCGAAACCGGTTTGTCAATGTGATTATGCTGAATATATATTGAGTGATATTTACAAACAAATGATTTTTTTTTGCTGTTTTTGTTTTCCGCTTAAAATCTTTGTAAAATATAAACAATTTTTATTTCAGACTTATGGGGGAACATTAAATAAAAATAGAATCAAATATAAAAAAAAAATGTTCCCTTCATTTACTTTTTAAAATCGATAATATTTTTATTTTATTTTAATAGTAAATGTTTATCCTCTCTCACTCCAAAAATTACAATGAAAAGTAAATATATCAACAAAATCTTTTTTTCTCTAACATCTCAACATGTCAATGTGTAGGGAAACAAAACTTTTTTTTTGCTTTACACAGATTTTTCTAGCGAAAAAAAGCAGCACGCCACTTCGTCTATGAACATGATGTCGGCGGGTGTTTAGAGTATGCAGTCAGAGTATTGAACAAGAAGTTAGAGATAGCAACCACATGGTCTAAAGTATGCCAATCACAATACTTCAGTTGAGGTTCTCAGAAATCAAGAGAGTTCCGTTTGAGGGACTTGTGGTTAAAAATTAGTAAAAATCTTATTTTTGTACAGCATGCAGTGTTCGTGTCAAACAAGAAGAATAAAGGAAAAAAAATGGCCGCTGCGTTTGCTTATAGGCTGGCGATCTCGTAAGTAACGAGACTTCGGGACATCTAAAATGCATATGAAAGACAGACAGTTTCAATAAAAAGAATGTTAATCAGAGTGGGGGGGATTTCTTTTGGCAAAAGTGAATTTTGTCAGACGTGTATTGAATTCTGATACCGAGAATTGGGAAGAAGGAGAAGAATGATTAACAGAAATTGTTGGGAGAATATATACACTTGATCTCTATATGAGATACATAGATATTCGAATATCCCAGTTTAGTTACCTTTTACCTTTCAAACAATGAATTAGTAAATAAGTTGGAAAAATTTTTCATGCCTTAATTTGTCGTACATAATTCGTACAACCAGTAAATAATGAAATATACACGAAAACATTGTGCATATCTGCTATAGAATTATGGGTAGACGGAAAAGCATTAGGTTTCAATCTTTGTTCACGTTATGTAGTTTAATTTAGCGACCTATGTTCACATTTAATTTTCAAATCACGTCTCTGTTGGTCTGTCATGCTATAAGGATGAAATAGTATTTTCAGCACTAAACGTGCAAACTGAATGGATGCATCTTAAGAATATCTGCTCTTGTTTATTTTTGTGTGATAAAGAAAGTTTCCCCGTCGTTTTCCTCGGGCGATTCTTTCTTCAAATGACTGAGTCTATATTTTCAAAGATACTGAAACACGAAGGAAATGCAACGGAGATTAAAGAAATTGTCAAGACATTTGAAGCAACGTTCTTTTCTATAGAAAGAATTGAATTCACATTTACACGAGAAAGCGAAGTAAATAACGATAGCGTTTTAACCCATGCGAATCCATTAAATAGCAATTTCATTGGTTAGTACGTAATCTAGATAAAAAGAAAAAAATTACACTTGTCCGTACAAAGGTATTGTCGGTTTTTGGGTAACTGCGATATTTGTAGTTATGTAATCTCTTGCTTTATGAGATTTGATTGGTGAGGAGGGAAACTAGTCACCCAGCCTGATTAAACTTAACAAGTTCTGACAATAGACACACAGAACCACCAAGGAAATTTGCATTCTTCTTCAAGTTAACTTTCAGTCGTTAATTTTCATGTTTAATATATATAGTTATTCCAGGCTATGAATATCAAGGATAAAAACCAATGTATTTAACGGGGATTATATAAGAGTACCCAATAATTAAACAGTGTAGTTCAGGGTATTATTAGAGAGTGATTGTAAAAATCGAGTATCGAAAGCCACACTGATTGGTTGGTTGGTTGTTTTTATTTTATTTAATGCCAAATCCAGTTATTTTGAAGAAATATTTTTAATAGAATATATTTGTTTAATCAAGTTAGTTTCAATTTAACCCATAGTTGGGATCCTAACAGGTACTGCCACTCAAGATCAGAGTGGACCTGGGAGCAATGACAAAGGTTGGCTCCACGCTCCCCCAAGCTGGGCCCTCACCATTGGATACAGTTTCAGGTCATATCCAGGACCGAAAGCCACACTGAACCTATATCATTTAGTAATGTATCGAAATAATAATAAGAAATCTTATTTGGTTTACATCCCTTTTTAACTTAATGGTAAAAGCAATATTGGAAAAAGATTCCTGAATCTTATTAAGTTACACTTCCTTTCTAATAATATTTTTCATAAAACGTTTAATAGAAATACCATCACATTAAATTATAGATGTAGGGAAAACTTAGAAAAAAAATACTAAAAAAAACATAAGAAAATCATAAGTGATAATACTGATCCTAAGCAAAGTAAGCAAAAATTCTAAAACATGTCGCTGTATAAATAAATCAGAATGCCCCAAAAGAGTTTAACAACACATATAATCTCACCTTCACAGTCATCGACATAATTCCCCTTAAATAATATATTAAAAACAATTATCTTAGTTTTTAGTCTTTAGTTTATGCAATGCTAGGTATCCATAATTTATACTTTTGCTTTTTATTTTTATTCACTTTACTTTAGTATATCAATAGTTTATTTATTATTATCAGTAATATCATTAGTTTTATAGCCTCTTATAAACGTCTTCCCCTAATCTGCATCAAACATGTACGCAGTTTTTTTTTCATATGTCGTTTTTTTATATTTCCTTGTCATTCAACTATTTTACTTGTTATTCTAGTATTTCATTGTTTTAAATTTTTAATACTCTATTATATTATCTGAATTTTTTATTATTTTATTATTCCATGTTTTATCATTGTAATGTTCAATGTAACATTCACTATTTTATATATTTTATTATCGTATAATTAAATAATATATTATTGCTATTTAATCATTTTCGTATTTCTTATATACATGTATATATATTATATTCCTACATATTAGCACAATGTTCATATAATATTTCTTTGTCTTACTCTATAATATATCTATATTTTTATTAACATATTCTAATATATTTTTAATATTATTATATTAGTATTTTATTATTTTATATTATATTGACATATTTTATTCTTCTAAATAGATACTTCAATATTCTACTGTATATATCCTATTATTTTCTTCATTACTATATATTATAACCATTAATTATCATCATTATATTTTTTGAAATCAAAATTAATATTAAACGACAACATGATTCTTGATATCAATTATTAATTAATTTTATTTTGAATTTGCTTCAAAATTTACATTTTTATACATCTCATAAATGTTACATCCACAATTTTTATTATTGAATAATATAATTAAAAATATATATATATCATGTACATTATCCAGACAAAATACACCCCATTATACATTTTATAAATATAAATGTGCAAATGTTAAAGTTACAGCAGCCTTGAACTCCACACAAGCAGAGAATTAACAAAAACTTTCAACTTTTGCGTGGACGTATATGAAGATTGTTCTTGCTCGTTCACCCTCTTATTTTCTCCTTTGTGTTTTTTCAATCCCATTTCAATCGTTAGGAAACTATGTGAAGTCTTAAAATACAATTTTTAAAAACTCGTTTATTCCTGTTTCACTGAGGATTTGATCTTTTAAAAGGAAGAGATAGTATCGCCTGACAAAGTTTTAGTTATTTCTACGTAGTTCACCGAGAAATCATCAAGATTGTGTACCCTTATTAAAATTGTTTATATTTAATGTAATGGGTATATATATATATATATATATATATATATATATATATATATATATATATATATATATATATATATATATATATATATATATATATATATATATATATATACACTCATGAGCAAAAAAAAAAAAAATGGGCCAGGAGCGAAAGAAAGAAGAAATCGATTTTTCAATATTTTTCCATGAATTTTTGTTAATTTTAACTGAAAATTTCTATTTTGTAGATCATTATTATTATAGCATATAATAATAAGTGGAAAAATAAATCCTATAAATGGTAAGACAACATCTTGGTGAGAATATAAAAAAACGAATTGCAGGATTAAGGCAGTGCAAAATGACTTACAAGAAGATTTTTGATATTTTAAGAAAAGAAAATGTGAAAACATCTCTTTCTGTAGTGAAGCGAATTGGGCAAATGTTCTAAGGCGAACGCTTTATAAAAAGGAAATCTGGATCTGGTCGCCCGAGAGCATCTACTTTAAAGGACGAACACAGGCTTAAATGAACTATTTTGAAGGATCGGAAGAAAACTTATGTTGATCAGAGCAAAGAATTCAAAACAGGGGCTGGAAATTCTCTTTCTAGATATACAATATCTAGACGAATGAAAGAAATGGGATTTTTCTCTAAAAGGCGTGCAAAGAAGCCATTTTTATCTAGGAAGAACATCAATGATAGAGATTTTTCTCGTGTTATGGCAAAAGAAATATACAGACTGGTTCAGGAATGTTTTCTGGTTAGATGTATCAAGATTTTGTCTTGTTAGTGATGCTCCCGATGCTCCTGACCGGTGCAATCGAAGAACTGGAGAAAGATTTTCGCCAAGTTGCATAAAAACGACAGTTAAATACGGGAATGGAGGAATAATGGTATGAGAAACTTTTACTGCAGTAGGAGTTGGGGAACTTATTAGATGTGAGAAGTCAATCAATGCAAAGGAATACATTCGAATATTAGACACAGGACTGTTACTAAGTATCCAGAAGCTGGGAATATCCTATAATATTAATTTTCAACATGATAATGCCCCTGCGCACAGTGCTAAAGTCACAAAAAATGTTCTTCTGATAATTCAATTGATGTGATGTTTTTGGCCAGGTCGAAGCCCCGATTTAAATCCAATCAAGAATATTTGGTCCATAATATCTCGTGCATTGGCCAGAACTTTTGAGAACAATGGCAAACTGTGGGAAGATGTGCAATGGAATAGCATCTCCTCTTCACAGTTTTCCAATTTGGTTGAAAGCATGTCTAAAGAGATCGATCTTTTAAAGAAATCAAAAGGGAATGCGATTCCATACCAAACATTTATTACAGTAAATGTCTTGTTCTGTGTTATTAGTGTCGTTTAAGTTTCCTTTTTCAATAGTTCTTTGTTCAATATAGCTTTTAGTGCAATAAAATATATAAAATTTGTTTGGCCCAATTTTTGCTCATGAATATATATATATATATATATATATATATATATATATATATATATATATACTAGCAGAAGTACCCGTCGTTGACTGGGTTCAAAAACAGCCTACAGACATTGGACTGTGATTGATGAAAGTATGATAGATTATGAAAAGGAGGGGATTGTAAAGAGATAGGGTTTGATACTCAAAAATTTTACCCTAAGCAAAATATGATGAAAGTAAAGAAGATTTTCGCGAAAATATATTTTTTATATCAACTTTGTTTCCATTCGTAGCCGAGAGTGACCAACAAAATGATGTTTCCTTACAAAGAGAAAATGTTATATATATATATACTAATATAAATATACAAGAAATAATTGTTACCATAGTCAATGAAAGTTACTTTCCTGGTAGAAAAGTGCATTGGTTTGTATTTTTAAGTAGTTTGTAAGAAATTTTTTTTTAAATTCACGAACTGATTTAAAAAAATCAAAATAGCAGCAACGTGAAATGGAGAGTCCCGTTTTGAATTTGAAGGAGGGGCACCTGAGCATTCTGTGTAAACAATTTAAAAGAGTTCGGTCAACGTAAGGAATATTTATAAACATATTTTAACGTTTTCCGTTATTTTGTGCTTGAGGAATATTCGATTATGGCATGTGTAGTTTATATAAAAATTCATTTAAGTAGTTATCGCCTCAAATTTCGTTTTAATTTCAGTTCGCTGAAATTATTTCAAGTAAAGATCATTAAAAACTATTTCAAAACAAAAAAAAACATGAACTGAACTTTTATTGACTATGGTAACATTTATTTCTTGTATATTTATTTTTTCGGGTAGTCGTTTGTTGGCTTTTCTGCTAAACACTCTTACTAAATAATATCGACGAAATATCGAAAAACAAAGAAACAAAAACAGTTTTGAAAAATAATGAAGCTTTACTTACTTTAGTACAATAATCCGAAAACGGAAAATGGTATATTAAAAAATTAAACACGTAATTACTTTAGTTTTTACAAGCAAAGAATCGATATAAATATGAATAAGAAGAAAGTGGCACCCTTTTCCAGCAGAACAGCTTCGTTTCAGTTTTACAGTATTGAACGGTGTAGTATTGCGCCATTGGATTCAGGGTTGTACTATTGTAATATAAAGAACACATAGAAAGGGTTGTAATCAACTGAATTCCTTCTGGTACACTGACAAAAAAGCTTAAACAGATATATAAATAAAAATAAAAAGGTTATGTAAATGTTTTAAAAAGACACGTAATAACGCGAGCAAGATTTTTTCCTTCTTTTGGTTAGAGAATGGATATATATAGAGAGATATTTTTCGCTAAGCTATATGCCTTGAAAGGCAGTCGCAGTTACCGACCCGGAAAAAAAAGTTTTTCCAATATAGCAAAGCAAAATATATTTCTGTCCAACATCAGGGAGCAAATGGAGTTCCCCTGACGTGGCGTAAGTGGCAGTAGGGAAAATGGCAGAAAATGCCATAATAAAAAATCACTCGGATAAGTAAAACGTGATATTTATTTTTTTTTCAGAAAACCCCAGTGTGGGGTGACGTGGACAATTTTAGTTTTACTCGATTGTTATTTTGTGTTGAATTTTATTTTTGAAGGATTGTCTGAAAGTTATAAGTGAGTCGTTTTTTTGTTTTTTGAAACGACTATGTATTTTAATTGTAAATGCCTATGTATTTTTTGTAAATGACTGTAATTTAAAAAATTTTTTTTTTATTTTTGAGATTCTGTGAGGTGGTAAAGGTGATGTAACCGACCTAAGAATTTGCTGACGTGGACAATTTTGGGTTTCCACGAATCTATGTTTTGTTATTTGTAACTTTTTATTTGTGAGATGAGACTTTGTGAATGATTATAAGAATTTATTTTTAATTTATATTTTCATGCGATTGATGTTTTCTCACAGCAGAATTGTGCAGGTTTTTTCTTGTTCTGGACATGTTTTTTTTTTCGCAGAATGGAGGAGGAGTGAATTTTTGTCTTATAGAGTTTATTGAGATAATGATTAATTTATAATTAAGAACATGTTAATTAATTAATAATGATTGTAATAATAATGATAAAATGTTAAAAAAGAGAAAGAAATAAGATTTAAGCAGTGTAGGAGAAAAAAAAGAGATACACTACTGGGTTGAATAAGGGGTCAACTAGTCCTTAAGTTTGGAAGAGTCAAAGGTTCAGTCGATATTTATTCTAATTTTCGAAATGGTTGTAGAATTTTTTTTCTTTGTGTCGTTTTTTTCGTGGGATTTTTTCTCCGGATGCGTAATTCGGCGGGACACATAGGAAAATGCTCTCGTAATGTTATAAGAAAAATCTTTTATCTCGTATAAGTCATGTGCTTGTGGAAACGCGTTATAGCGTGACGAGAGATATCGTGATCTCTGCATGATTCTAAGGTGCGAGATGGAGGCCATGGGGCCACGGAGAGTTGTTGACCTTCGAAGGCGCAAGGATTCGCGCCACATGGTATTATTTGTGGATGTAATTTTATTTATTTGAATTATGATTTAGTGAATAATGGTATGACAGTTCCTTTGCCAGTGGGGTGAGCTTAGGATGCCCTTAGTAAAAGTGGGTAGCAAAAAAAAAAGTATGTCTTCGTCATACATTTTTATAAATAACGGGGAAAGGAATGTTAGAGAATGGGTAGAGAGAGAGAGAGAGAGAGAGAGAGGATAGAGGGAGATGGTGAATTATAGTGTAGACACGTTGACAGGAAGTTAAGATCAGCTGATTTGATTGCGTGTGAGTCATGTGATCAGGTTAGCTGAATCGATGAGATTTGATTCGGACTTAGAACCGAACGGACGGCTTCGCCGTTGTCTCCTCCCCTTCACGGGAGGGGGGGAGGGAACGAACGCTGACGTGGTAGGAATAAGACCTAGAAGAAACCACAGGCCAAATTCACTTTCTATTCCTTTCTGCAAAACATTTGGAAGGTGAATAAAAAACTATAGAACCAATTCCTTGTCTTGGAGTGAAATAATTCTTCTTCCCCAAACACAGGAATCAAGTCTCCCTCCCAGACGAGAATTTCCAAATGGACCAACAAAATGACAGAAGGTATGTTTAAAAGATACATGACAAGTCACACACGTATGCACACTTAACAGCATCACTAGACGATCAGACACACAACGACATTAAACTGATAAGATAATCAAACACTCCACCCTTTATTATAGAGCAACAATGTAACATTTTGACACGATAACAAGTAACGTTCTTATTTTTTATCTATTTATCTATTTTCGAAAGAGTGCTACGTGCAAATGGAGAAGGAAAAAAAGAGTTATGAAAAATTTGTGTCGAGAATTGTCTAAAGTTCCGACTTTTTTTGGCTTTCACTTTAATAAGAACGTGAATTTATGAGGTGAATGATTCACCTAAAAATATATAATAAATAAAATAAAAGCTAACGTGAATTAATATTAAAGTTAAAGTGTTATTATGGACCCTCACCCCTTTTAAAAAATCTTGTTAAACTTTGTGACATATTTACGTTCTATGGAGACCAGGCGCGAACGAACACCCAATAATTATATTATACCATATTTCGTCAAACTGAAACATAATTATCAAAGTATACTTACGCAAATAGATATGAAAAGTCTGTGTTAAAGTTTGTGCCATATTTCCAAGGAGTACAGGCGCGAACGAAGATCACACAATTTTATTATACCATCCCTATTTAAGTTGAAACATACTTATCAAAGTAATCTTATGTACATCTATATCAAAAACCCTCGTAAACTTTTTTTTAATTTTTTATTTCCATACTTTGGGGGTCAGGCGCGAACGCAGACCCCAAAATCTTTATTAACCACTGTTCAGCCAAATTAAACATACCCATTCCTGATCCTCGATACATCTTCTATGATTATATGTAATCAGTTTTTTAAAATAGTCAACCATATAGGAGCCTATTCGTGACCAGTCACACACACACAAAGACGTTCAGCTTTATATTATACTAGCAAAAGTACCTGTCGTTGACTGGGTTTTAAAACAATCTACAGAAAATAGACTCTGGTTTATGAAAGTATGATAGGTTATGAAAAGAAAGGGTTGTAAATTTGGGTATAATTTGGGGGTTTCAAAACCAAAGCAAAATATGATGAAAGTAAAAATAAAATAGACAAACCCCATAATTTATTATACCATACCTGTTCACACTGAAACACTTATCACAATATTTTGTGGATCTATATTAAAAACCTTGTTAAACTTTGTGACATATTTTCATTCTATGGAGGTCAGGGGCAAACGAAGACACCATAATTATGTTATACTATATTTCTCCAAACTAAAACATAATTATCAAAGTATACTTACGCAGATAGATATGAAAAGTCTTTATTAAAGTTTGTGCTTATTTCCATTCTATGGAGGCCAGGCGCGAACGCAGATCCCACAATTTTATAATACCATCTCTATTTTAATTTAAACATACTTATGAAAGTATTATTATGTACATCTAATATAAAAAAAAAAACACTTGTAAACATTTTTTTTCATTTTCAAATTTTTTCTTTCCATACTTTGTGGAACAGGCGTGAACACAGACCCCACTATTGTAATGAACCACCGTTCTGCCAGATCAAACATACCCATTCCTGTGTCTCGATACATCTTCTATTATTATATGTAATCAGTTTTTTAAAATAATCAACCATATCGGAGCCTATTCGTGACCAGACACACACACACACACACACACAATCACACACACACACACACACACAGACATTCAGCTTTATATTATATATATGCATATATATATACATATAAATACATATTAAATATACACATATATATACACATATAAATACATATTATATATATACATATATATACATACATATATATATACATACATATATATAAATATATATACACATATACAGATATACATATATATATACATATGCATATATATACATATACATATATATATACATATACATATATATACATATACATATATATATACATATATATACATATACTAGCAATCGGTGCCCGGCGTTGCCCAGGTGTTTTGAAGTGTATGCTGAGGAAAAAAAAAGGTCAATTTTTTAAAACTTTGACCCCTATTATGACCTCTTAACATTTATTGTTTAGGGATCAAGTAAAGTTAATAAGTTAGATCCATGTCCAAGGAATCTATATATAAAATACCACGTGTTCAGACCTTAAATTGTAGGAGGAGTTTGGTAGAGTTCTCAAAGGTCTAATTGTTGAATATTGACCACTTAATCGCCAAATTTCTGTCGAAAACCTATCACATCGATTTTCCCAAATCTCAGTACCCTGTATATCAAATTTCGAATCTGTAGGCTTAAAATTGACAGAGTTTTAGCGTAGGGAAATGCACACAGACGCACAGACATACACAGACACTATCACTTATACATATATATAAACATAAACATCATATATATAAGGATAATAGTACGCCATATATATAACAAAAGACCATTATTTACTGAAGTGAAAGGAAAACCCGGGGGAACTTTACCCAAAAATAAATCTATATTTTTTTGTGTGTATTGATAGTCTGGTACTTATACAGTTTAGTGACGACATTAAAAAATGGAAATATTGAAAAAAAATTTTTATTGTACGTAACTGTTATAGACTGAAGTTCTCCGAAAAAAATTTCACTTCATTTGATCAAGTAGTTTTTTTTTACAGCGAAAAACAATGATTTATCACGGCTACGTCAACGTGGCCATTTTGGAAATGTTATTGCAGGCCCAGGAATTCCCCAAGGGCAGGTAACTGCCGTACATAGCAGAATACCTCAATTTTAGGCCAATCTAGCCCTTCCCCCCCCACCAGAATGAGATTTTTTTTTTTTTTTTTTTGCGAAGACAGATGCCATTTTTGGGGTGTTTTTTTTTTTTTTTTTTTAATTTGTAACAGAAGTAAATAAACGAAGTTTCGAAGTTATCCATGCGTGTCCAACTGAGCATGTTTCGAAAATAATCTCGTATAAAAATTCTTCAATTCTTTGCATTCTTCAATTTCTTTGCATATTCAATAGTATTCTTATTTAAAAAAAAAAATACGCAAAAAAATTGCAGATTTAAAAAAAAAAAAAACGTAAAAAAATTGCAGATGTGTTGTGCGCATCTCAATATGGCGAGAAAAAAAAGGCTAGATTGCGAAATTTGGCCTAAAATGGAGGTATTCTGCTAGGTACATTTCCAAAATGGCCACGTTGACGTCGTCGTGATAAATAATTGTTTTTAGCTGTAAGAACAAAACTACTTGATCAAATGAAGTGAAATTTTTTTTCGGAGAACTTCAGTCTATAACGGTTACGTACAATAAAATTTTGTTTTCAATATTTCCATTTTTTAATGTCGTCACTAAACTGTATAAGTATCGATAGTCTTATCAACACCCCTTTTTTCTATTTATTTAAAAAGAAAATACAACTTTATACAAATTCCCTATTAGTTTTTTTTTCGGTTCTCTTATACGATGATCATCTTTATTTAACTATTACGTGTAATTATATTCATACAGATATTCTATATGATTTATATTTGCGTAATATTTGCGTAGAAATGAAGAAAATCAAATTTATCGTGTTGCCATAACAACGTGACGTAGCCAAGGACGGTAGTGGACGTGAGTGTGTGTGCGTGTGTGCGCGTGTTTTCGTGCTGTATTGTTTGTAGTATTAGTAGTAGTAGTAGTACTAATAATTTGTCCAGCGTTTGCTTTCTGAATGGCGGACGTTGAGTCGGAGGTTGGATTGTGATGTCTGTAAGTTTCGTATTTTTCTAATTTGTAAATGGCAAGTTAGAAAAAAATTAAACCCTTCCAAGATGGACAATAAATAAGACCAAAATATTTTATGGTAAAGTTAAGAGCGTAAGAACTATACTTTTTTAGGAGATGTGATTATTGGATTAACCAATCAGAAATCGTCTGTGGCACACACATCTCTGTTTTTATAGATATATAGATAGATAGATATAGATAGATAGATATAGTTTTTTCATGCAGCAATCGGATTTTAGAAAAAATAAATAACAAAGGAACAACAAACATAATTGCAAAAAACCCTTGTTCAAAATTATTGGTACGATTTATTTAATAATCAATTGTATAGCCTTTGGCCTTGATTACCTTCCTCAGTCGCTTTTCATAGTTTACAACCAAGTTGTTGCACTCTTCAGTAGTAATTTTAGCCCACTCTTCCTGACAATAATCCTCCAATTGAATAAGATTCTTAGGCTTCCTTTGCATTACCCTCAATTTTAATGTTCTCCATAAATTTTCAATTGGATTAAGGTCTGGGCTTTGTGATGGCCACTCCAAAACATTAATATGATTGTCCTCAAGCCATTTCTTAGTCAGTTTAGCCGAATGCTTTGGGTCATTATCTTGCATGAACCACCAACGACGACCAATTGAGAGCTTTTTAGCAGAGTCTTTCAGGTTTTCATCCAATATTTTAACATAATCTTCCCTTTTTATGCTACCTGTGACCTTAACAAGTCGCCCTGGTCCAGAGGTAGCAAAGGATCCCCAAAACATCAAACTGCCTCCACCGTGCTTCACTGTGGATATGGTGTTCTTAGGCAGGAAAGCTTCGCCAGATTTTCTGTAAATATAAGACACTTTATTATGGCCAAATAACTCTATTTTCGTTTCGTCAGTCCATAGAGCACGTTTCCAGAATGCAACATCTTTATCAATATGACGTTTTGCAAAGGCTAGCCTTGCTTTCAGGTGCATAGGCTTCAATAAGGGAGTCTTTCTCGGACGACATGCTTTTAAACCAGCTCTCTTCAAAACTCTACCAACTGTATGTCGAGATACATTCACTCCAGAGGTGCTCTGTTCATCAACAATCTCCCCAACAGAGATCCTTGGGTTTTGTTTTACTTGTCGAACAATTTTCCGTTCATCTCTTGGGGAAAGAATCCTTTTTCTCCCTCTACCCTCTAAACTCATAACGTGGCCTTGCGATTTGAACTTGTTTATTATGGCTCTAACAGTGGATTTGGGAAGGTTTAGCTTCTTTGAAATCTTATCATAGCCCTCCCCATTGGTATGGCATGCTACAACAAGCTTCCTGACGTCTTCGCTGTGTTCCTTAGTTTTAACCATGGCGATTGAAAATTATAATTTAGTCACTTATAATAGTTTAAATAAATCGCTATCTAAAAATTATCTGAAAAACATTATTCACTGAATTAGCGTTAAACAAGCATAATATGGCTATAAAAAAGTTCAGAAAGCACGTAAACCGGAAATTGATTGATATTATACTGATACTAAAAGAAAAACAAAGCCGTGCCAATAATTTTGAACAAGGGTTTTTTGCAATTATGTTTGTTGTTCCTTTGTTATTTATTTTTTTCTAAAATCCGATTGCTGCATCGGAAAGGCCAGTTAAAAATACATAATATACTTTGTTATTTTCTTTAATTTAATCCCTTTTTTAGAATTTATTAGACAAAATTTAACTTTTATTTTACCGTGCCAATAAATATGATCATCACTGTATACATATACATATATATAAGTACATATATACATCTATACATATTCATATATATATATATATATATATATATATACATATATACATATATATACATACCTATATACATATGCATATACATATATATATATTCATATATATATACATATAGATACATATATATATACATATATATATATACATATATACATATATATATATACATATAGACTTACGGTATATTTTTCCATTTTACCCACGTGAAGATAGAGAAAATATTACGATGCTAAAGAGTTTTTCATGGCTAGATGTCGTCACGTCATGCTTCAGTTCTGTCTGAAGAAATGCTGGTTTTCGAAAATTTTCAAACTATATAATGCTTGAAATTGTCGAACTAGACATTGAAACAATTGTAACGTAAAATGAAATACCCTTTTTGTTGCCATCAGCACCTTGTCTTGAAGTCTTGATTTTGCACACACAGTATATATATATATATATATATATATATATATATATATATATATATATATATATATATATATATAGCCGAATGTAAAAGTTAAAGTAAAGTTCTTTGTTAAAATATTACAATCTTTCCATATATTGACTGAAAAGTTTTTTTTCATTAAAAATAATTAGTTATAACATTCTCGTGTAAAAATTATTTGTTCTATAATTTTAAACAACTCAAAGAACGAAATAGAATTTTGTAACTTTGGACTAAGACATCGCTTTTACTTATCGGGTAAACTGATGTATTAGTTTAAAAACTTTACAGTATCTATTGAAAAATTAAAAACAATAGTCCGAAATACTGTCTGAAATGTTTTACATATCACAAAAAGAATCAAATTAAAAAAAATTTTTTGTAAAAATCATTTGTTTCACAATTTTAAAAACTGCAAAAGTAACATGAAATTTCCAAGAGAGAGAGAGAGAGAGAGAGAGAGAGAGAGAGAGCGACAAAGAGGGGGAGACAGATAGGTAAATAGTAACGATGAGAGGAAAAAAGGTTGACAAAACTTTGAAGGTAGAAGAATTAAAACAGAAAGAAAGAAAGAAAGAAAGGACGGAATGAATGTTTGGACGCATCACGCAAAGTTCTTCTTAACGTATGGTTTTCATATTCTCTAGAACCCTTGCTCTCCAACTTCACAACTCTAGTCCTGTTACTATATTCACTTATATATTTTCCAGTATCTACACTACATGGTTTAGCTACTTCATTACATAGTTACACACTATACTTTCGCCATTCGTTGCCTTTTACTCTCTGATATAGTTCCCCCCATTGTCTAGTTATTCTAGACCTCACCACCTTTGTGTATAACTACAGCTTCAGTACTGCACGGTTTTATATTCTCCGGTC
>NC_136489.1:96901010-96982641 GCF_053919585.1 Euprymna scolopes | reverse complement strand
CATTTTCATAACGCTTAAGTTGTTTTCAGTAAATTTTAATAATCAAAAAAACGACATTTTCAGAACGCTTAAGTTGTTTTCAGTAAATTTTAATAAAAAAACAACATTTTCATGAAGCTTTAGTTGTTTTCAGTAAATTTTAATAATAAAAAACAACATTTTCATAATGCTTAAGTTGTTTTCAATAAATTTTAATAATAAAAAAGCAATATGTTCATAACGCTTAGCTTGTTTTCAGTACATTTTAATAATAAAAAACATTTTCATAACGCTTAAGTTGTTTTCAGTAAATTTTAATAATTAAAAAACAACATTTTCATAACGCTTAAGTTGTTTCAGTAAATTGTAATAATTAAAAAAACGACATTTTCATAACGCTTAAGTTGTTTTCAGCAAATTTTAATAATAAAAAAAAACGACATTTTCAGAACGCTTAAGTTGTTTTCAGTAAATTTTAATAAAAAAACAACATTTTCATAACTCTTAAGTTGTTTTCAGTAAATTTTAATAATAAAAAACCCACTGTTTTACTTTACGTAAATTAGCGTGTCGGGCATGTCGAAGCAACAGGAGCCAGCGAATGTTGTTTGAAAGTATAGACTTTAAAGTGGATAAAATCTTAATCAACCGCAAAAAATATTAACCAGAATTCACGTCCTCTTCTTGGTTTTGCTTATAAACCCGACGCACATCTAGTTTTTTTTTACTCAGAAATCCTCAGATAGACTCAAGCAGAAACATGAACGTTTAATTCCACATATACCTCACACAGGTTAAATTCTACTTGCTTCATTCACGAACCCACTCAAATTATACTATACTAAACTTCTTGTTATTTTTTCAACAAGTTAAGCAAAAATTAAAAATGCGTTTGCTTTGACCCTCCAAGCTTAAGTTTGAATAAAACGTTTCTTTATCAAGTTCAAAGAAAATTTCATTTCAGACTTATCTTTCAGGCGTTTTATTTTCGGTCAACATCTTTACTCGAACAATTTTATATTTAAAATAACATTTCATTTCGTCTGACAAACAAAAGCTTAAAATAGCCTTCACTTTGGTCTGTAAAGCTTAAGTGTGAAATACTATTTGCTTCAACTTCGAAATAATATTTTCAGTATTAAAATTGTATGATGAATGAACGAATGTTGAGAATATTCGTTTATTGTTCGTGTTCAATATACCTGTGAATCATTTTTGTAGAAAAAAAAAACAAAAAAACAAACATTTTCATTCTCGTTTTAAAGAAATTGATTCATGTACTCCTATAAATATTTAATTCATTTTTCTTTTGTTTATTTATCGATTTAAGATAATCTATTTGATTTCCATTGATTTTTTTTGCGCGCGAAAATAATCTCATTCATTTCGAATAAAGAAAGTTTACTTTGATTTTAGTGCAGTGTTTTTTTTTTTTTTTTTTTTTTTTTTTGCTTATCGTTTCGAAGAATTGTCTACAAAGTCTGAAAAACCGTTTCCATCTAGCAATTAGTTTTAGTTATATTTATGCCTGGAAGAAATTTACAACAAAACTAGCAGAACAATTTCGTCGTCAACCAAAAATAAATAAATAAATAAACACGCTTGTTTAATTAATTATATTTTTGATATGCGTCCTTTCAATCTACGCGTTTTGCAATTAAATTTCAATCTTAAAATAAAACATGGTGGAATTTCATTACCATATTCAAAATATCCATGTGGAAACGCATTTAAAATCTGTATTATCTAGATTACTAAACTTTTTGACCGGAAAATGTTATAACCCGTTGAACTGGAATGGTTGCTTTATGGCAAATTTATGGTTCAATATGGTTACATTTGTGTTCAGTTTTGTATTACTTAACCCTAACTGCATTGAACGTTAGTTTGCGGCATCTTATTATAACAAAAATACATACAAAATTTCAGCCAGATTGGTTCAGTAGTTTCCGAGAAAAGTGAAGCAGACAAACAGATGAAAGGAAATATAAAATAGATTTGTACTACTTTTCTCGTCTTGGGTGTTATTCATACAAAATTTCGGCCGATGTAACCTTCTACCTTCTCAAGATGTATCTTGTCGAACTTGGTAATCGTTTCATGGAACTCGTTAATCTTTCGGTCGAACTTGGAAATCAACACGAAATTTCGAACGGAATCTTTTAGTTAATCCACGATGGTAGCATGCTCTCGTCCCGTCAGCCATGACCGGGTAGAAATCTTAAATAATTCGCCATTGTATTCTTTGTATCGCTCGGACTGAGGATTGAACTCTCAATCTCCAGAAAAATTATCGATTTAAGATAATCTATTTGATTTCCATTGATTTTTTTTTGCGCGCGAAAATAATCTCATTCATTTCGAATAAAGAAAGTTTACTTTGATTTTAGTGCAGTGTTTTTTTTTTTTTTTTTTTTTTTTTGTTATTTACTACTGAATTTTACTTAGTACTTTACGCTCCGGGCCTTGAGGATGAACTTAAGGAGTTTGATAAAAGTCAGAGATAACATCAATCGAAACGTTCTGCGAATAATATTTGTTTTGAGAACAGTCGTCTGAATAACCCAAATATTACATATTAGAAATCCTCACCTGAAACCTTCAGAAACAAAGACCTCTAAAACTTCTATCTAAAACTTGTTTAAACCAACAGAAGAAGATGCTATTTGAAATGTTATCATTACAGACAAAGGAAAGCGCAAAACCTGAGTGTAAAGCGTGATCGACAGACGAAACCTTTTATAGAAACGCTTAGGCGCATCTTAAATTACATGCGGTCATCCAATCTCCATATTCAGAGATGAAAATTCCGTTGAAAAAAAAAATGAGAGGACACGTAAAAAAAAGATATTCGTGTTTGTCGTTTCATTCTTCATATCACAATATTTCTGTCTTATTTTGTATTTATATCGACCCATCTGGCATAATAGTAAGAGTGTTCGCTAATGGGTCAGGAGACCGGGGTTCAATCTTTGGTCTATTTATATCAAAGACTTAAAAATGATACTTGTGAAACAGCATTATAAGGAGAGGATCAAGGGCAAGTTGAACAATGCTACGAATCTAGTGATGCCCTCACCTACACCTCGGTGGAACAGTTAATCAAAAGGGAGCCTCCGTTTCGCCTTTGACTATATTCAGCACAGCTGTTTGTGTTTATAGTTATCTTTTACTAGCTACCTCTACTCTGGGTTGTACAGGAAGAATTATACTTTTATTTCAGGTTTTTTTTTTTCCTATCTTTTATCAACTTATTCTTTAATTTTTTTTTAAAGATCAAATCAAATCGCTGATACAAATTATTCGATTTCTTTAGTCTTAAATTTATGAATAATATTTTATATATTAATCTCGGTTAATAAAGAGAAGTCTGAAATATTTTTTGCTCGGGATTAATAGAAATCTAAGTTGTACACAGCATTTGCTATATTTTGAAATTCTTTTAATAGATTACCTTAAGTGGCGGCGATGCGAGTTTGAACGTAACGCTCCGGTGGCTGCTTCATACGTTGTTTTTTTTTTTTAAGCTACACCGTTTTATTTTTGTTTAAATTTTTCTTTTTATTAATTTAACTGTTCATCAAGACAAAAATTACTCAAGGATAAGGGGTATTGAGAGTTAATGATTGCCAGATGAAAATGAAAAATATGACAAGAGGCTTGAAAATGATTACTGAAACAAACAATATTTGATTACTTATGGGGCGGATTATGACAGGCATTTGTTGGTATTGGGTTTGAAGATGACTATGTTGTAATCAGTAGGGAAGCGGTCTACTGGCAATGGTTCCATAAATCGTAATCCTTTCGAAAGAATCTCTGTTTATGAAAGTAGCACCTAGTGTCAGACACACGAAATAAAGAAGAAAGTTCTTTTTTCGTTGTGGTATCATTGTTTTCTTGAAGTGAATGCCTTATATTGATAAACCAGAAATTGGAGCTCAGTCGAGCACATATCATCGACATAGCGATAAAGTAGAGAGCGACTAGTATAGTTTCTTCTACGAAAAAAGAAGTTGGAACTATATGAAGATATCATTTTCTACTAGATTATGAAGTCGATTTTGTACTCTACTAATGCAAGAAAGATGGCAAGAAAGATGTGGCAGCAGTACTTCATCTAAGAATGTTTATCACACTAGTATGGATAGAGAACGTCATCTTAGAATGCATATCACACTAATATAGGTAGAGAACTCCATCTCAGAAAGTCGACGAAAGCATGTGTTTTCCGGACAGAGATTTTTCTGTTAATTGGTGGGCGAGACTTCAAGATGAGAAGACCTGTCCAGGATGCCATCCTCAAGCGGAGGGACGAGTCAAGCGGACACAATGTATTCGTAACTAAGTCTAGCAAGATTAGTTATCCGTCAATCTCTCTCTCTTTCTCTCTCGCACACACGCACGTACGCAAGCGGATAGTTTCTTCGTTTTTTTTTTCCTGTGGTTTTTCTTCCCTTTGCCATAAACCTTTATTAAAAACTAAATACTGTTGTTAGAGTTATTATATTCACAGACAAGCAGAGACGTGGACTCACGACGACGGTACATGTGTATAATAACTTATATGCGCACCGGTAGCTGAAACTATAACATCGTTACTTTTCGTTTACAGGATTAATCACGATGCAGGAAAAAATACATCACGACACATCGACATTATTTCTTCTATTCGTTTTCACGTGTATCTCGTTATTTGTTAAGAAGAAAATTCTTTTAGAGAAATCGGTATCTACATTTTTACGGATAAAAAAGCAGTGTTGATAAGAACGTTAGTGACGTGTGTTATCACTACGGCTTGTTTCGAAGGTGATTATTGAAAAGCATGTGATACAACAAACTCGGATAACAGGAAATGTAAAAGTTTTTCTTTGTTTCATCAAATAACAAGGAATACATTTGGCAACGTGCGTTGATGTAACTAAGATACTGACGTGAAATAGGAAGTTCATCTCGAATTGGGGTGGAGAGTGTACAAACATAATAATTATGCAGGGTTTCATGAAGCAATAACTTGAAAGTCTGGGAGCAATTTTATCACAGTTTTCTTTGTTATTCTGGAGTTGTTATGGAAAAGATTTCTCGACTTTTTCTTAAAATTAAATTCATATTACGAGAGTCATAATATGAATTTATTTTTAAGAAAAGGTTGAGAAATCTTTTCCAGAACAACTTCAGAATATCAAGATTCGATGGAATCCTTCGAGTACAAATACTTCCATGTAATAAGATATATTACTAAAGGAGATTTGATATATGTTTGTGGTCTTGGATATGACCTTACACTATATCCAGTAGTGAAGCCCCAGTTTGCGGGCTTTGGGGAATGTGGAGCCACGCTTTAATTACCATTGCTCCCAGGTGCACTCTGACCCGGAGTGGTAGTACCTGTTAGGGTCCCAACTATGGGTTAAATAGAAGCCGACTTGAAAACAACAAATATATTCTATTAAAACATTTTTCTTCAAAATCTTTGGATTCAGCATTAAATAACCTAAAAAGAGTTGATATGCCGTAAAACAAAAACAACCAAACCAAACCATATATGTTTGTCTGAAACCGAAAGTATACTATTTCTTCTATTAATAAAGGTGATTTAGTATCTGTCTGAATTCGAAATTATACTATTACTTCTGTTAATAATGAAGATATGGTATCCGTCTGTTTGGCGTACTATTACTAATCTTTTAATGCTCAATTCAGTTTACTATTTAATACTAGTATATTATCAATGCCCAGACATTGCATTAGTCCTCTTGTCTAAGACATAGTGTAATTTCGACTATCCTCCGGGACATTACCTCATCCTTTAGTAAATAATGAAGTACCTGTTCCGTTGTTCTGAGACCATTCTCTCATGCATTACTTCAGTCTTTGATTTTAGAATAACAAATTTTCTACTAAGTGTATTGTGAACAGTGTATCGCGATAATTTTCTTGACCTTATTATATGCAACATTTTCATGACCAAAACAATCATAAAACGAAGGAAGTGCATCATCTTTTCACAAAAAAACACCATCTCTGCATCCCAATGATCATTCAAGAAGCACAAATAACTTGATAAAATTCTTTTTCACATACGGTCTTGGCTTCATTCTTTCCACTATCGCTTTCCATGTGTAGAGACTTGTGGCGGTTTCAAAGGCTTTATTCGAGAGGCGTGTTCGTTCACGAGGAGAGAGCCCAAAAATTAATTTCGTTATAAAAGAGAAGCTAAAATTAGTTCCTTCTTTATTTTGCTTACTTAGCTTAAAAATGGTCGACGAATGGGCAGGTCACATGATGTTTTTATGTAATATCATCGATATCTGCTTTTAGCGTGTTTTGTGTCAGAAGCTAAGACTTTACCCGTCTCGCCTCACTCACGCTAGGTGCACTGAGTCTATATCCGTTTGCCGGCAGGTTCTCCTGACATGGACTCAATGTAACATTCTCGAAATATATACTAGTTAACATAATCTCTACTTGTTGGCGTAGGGTTCCAATATATGCCATATATCGTTGCATGTATAATATATGTGTGCTTGACACAAGATAAACATATTGCAAAATGAGCCGTGAGAAAGAGAAATGCGACTGGATGCGCTATTTGTACATAATTTCTAATAAAAACGTGCTAAAAAAGCAACAATGCTATCAGCCAGAGAATTGTGCATCTTATTCAAACATATTACGGCCGAACAGACACCACGTTTTTATAACATCTCATTGTTTATAAATATTTGTTAAAATTGCGTTTTATTTTAATTTTTTAAATCAATTTAAGGATTGTGTGCATTATATTCCCACATTCCTCCAGATTTCTCCTCGAGTTTTTTCAATTCGAAATTCCCTATAAATTCCAAGGTTAAATAAAATGTTGTTATTGTTGTTGTGTGGCATTAACTCTAGGTGGATTGAACCGGTCTCCTCGGAAAGAGAAAGTGTCAAGGGGATATTGAATTCACAGGCGATCCCTAGTGTTTACTTACAAGATACTGACTTCCTGACCAAAAGTGCGCCAAATGTAATATTTGGCGCACTTTTAGTCAGGAAGCCAGTATCTTCGGACAGCCTGATCTGGTAGCACAAGATGTCTTCACAGGCATTAACACTGTGGGTCAAATTATATCTGGGAACAATGGTAACTAAGGGGCAATTCTAAATTCCCCACAACCCTTGATGTCTTTTCAAGTCATACTCAGGATCATTCAACAAAATTCACCTGCAGAAATTCAGAGGGTACATCAGATGAAACGTTGTGAGAATAACATGCACGGTTATAACAGTAGTCTAAATAATTCGAATAATCTCATTTTTATTATAATACTAGTAGCAGGCCGCCTGGCGTTGCCCGGTCGTAATATACGCATAAATATTATATTTTAATTCATACAGAAACTGAGACATATGCGTGCGGGTATTGTTTTTTTTTAAAAAACAGTTCACTTCTTGTAAGTAAAAAAATGCCCGAACTGAGATTGAAACCAAAACCTAAAGACAGTGAGTCAAGAACAATAACCATTAGACCAGCTTGACACGACTTTAAAAATTGTTTTCAAGCCTACTTATTCTTAACATAATGGATCTGCCATGTGAACTTTTCCCGCATGCGAATTCGTAAAACATTTGACAAACAATGACCCCCCCGGATGCATTTCCGGATGCAAACCAATTAAAAAGTTTTTCACATGTCTGAATAACCTATATACCAAATTTGGAGTCTGTAGATATAAAATTCGTTGGCTATATAGGTTGAGAATTATCTTCACACACATGTACACATTCTTACTTTTATAGATATACTAGACTACCTGTGACCCGTTGGGTCAATATATATTAGGGTTAGCCATGGAATAGTGAGTATATTAATTATGACAAAAATATGCGCTTGCGAGTATAACGGTGACCACTACTTTAAACATAAAGAATTACATTGCTAAATACCCGGAAACTACTAAGTTGCGGAAAATGTAAATGCAATAGTCGTTTTCAGCATACCCGAAAGCCTCTAAAGCGCGTCATTTTAAAGGAAAATATTAAGGTGGAAACCAAGTAAAAATTTACTAAAACTTCTATTTTTATATTTGCTTAAAAAAAAAGTTACATTTTATACAGTGTTCGTCATCCGAACCTTAAAATTTGTCTGACGTCACTTCCGTCGAGTGACTTTGTAAGCAAAAATGTGCGAAAGCACTTATCACAAGTCAACGGCTTTGTTTATTGTAATGTATAATGTTTTGCGTTTGTTTTAGCGTCTCAAGTTGTAGCATGAAAAATAAATTGAAAAGTTTTAAAAATAAAAATGATAGAAAGTTTTTTAATTATTAAAAGAATCGTACTAAAAACTTTTGTGGCATTTTCTGAAAAATGTCGGATTGGATTCGATTTATTGATTCCTTTAAAAAAAATTAATTGTTTGAAAACGTTTCCAACTTGCAATGAAAGTTTATAGCATTATATAAAGGTGGAATATTATTTTAAAATCAAGTTTTAAAAGGCAAGTATTTACTTGGTCCTCTGGAGCACTTTTACCTAATGTTATAATTTTTTTTTAACTGTTTGATGACGATTCCAACTCGCAATAAAAATACAAATAAAATTCGTAAAATGCCGATGAACAAAAAAGCAAAAGGGATTTTTTTATTTGCATATTTAAAACGCGAAAAAAATTGTCAATTAAAAAAGCCTTCCATGGCTTTTTTTTTTCAGTAATTACGCATGCGCAGATTTTTTTTTCAAACCGGATAGACGATTTAAGCGCCCAAGCAAGCTGATCTTAGTTTTATAATTATACTAGCATGGGTGCCCGGCGGTGCCCGGATGTTTGGAGGTGTATGCTGAGCAAAAAAAAAAAAAAAAGAAAAAAAAAAAGAACAAAAAAGGTCAATTTTTTTAATTTCCCCCCCTATTATTACCCCTTAACATTGATTGTTTTTGGCTTATTAAGTTAGATCCATTTCCAAGGGATCTATATCTAAAATTTCAAGTGTTTAGACCCAAAATTGTCGGAGGAGTTTGGTAGAGTTCTCAAAGGTGAAATCGTTGAACTTTGATCCCTTAACAGCCAAATTTCTGGCCAAAAACCGATCACAGATTTTCCCAAATCTCACTACCCTGTATATCAAATTTCGAGTCTGTAGACTAAAAATTGACAGAGTTATTGCGTAGGGAAATGTACACAGACAGACAGACACTCGGACACACAGACACGTTCACTTTTATAGATATACTAACATGGGTGCCCGGTGTTGCCCGGGTGTTTGGAGGTGTATGCTGAGCAAAAAAAATAAAAAGTAAATTTTTTAACTTTGATCTCTATTATGGCCCCCTTAACATTTATTGTTTTGGGCTCAAATCAAGTAATTAAGTTAGATCCATGTCCAAGGAACCTATATCTAAAATTTCTAGTGTTTAGACCCAAAATTGTCAGAGGAGTTTGGTAGAGTTCTCAAATGTTAAATCGTTGAACTTGGCCGAAAACCGATATAAAAGATTTTCCCAAATCTCACTACCCTGTATATCAAATTTAGAGTCTGTTGACTTAAAAATTGACAGAGTTATTGCGTAGGGAAATGTACACACACAGACAGACAGACACGTTCACAGATATATAGATAGATAGATTCACTATAGTTGATTATTGAATATTTACTTAATGCATATTAGAAATATAAAAAGATTTATTAGCGAAATCATAGAAATATGTATTTGCATGAACTAATACTACTCTGAATGCTACTGAACAAGACATTCAACCGAATAGCGTAAATTATATGCAACTTTCAGAATATTTTCTTTCACCTTTCATGATTTTGTTTAAGAAATTCTACATTATTCTTTTTCTTTTACACTTTTTTGGCACTACAATTTCCTGTGTTGATGAAACTTGAATGTCAAAAATATAAAGTAATTCCATCGATCATTTCTTTTTTATTCAATTACATGCGAGGATAATCTGGATTTCAATTGAATTACGAGGTGCCTTCAATAAGTTTCCAAGCTTCTTTGTAAATTTCAAATTGTCGTAGACTCTTGAAAATTCAGTCTGTTGTTGTTATGAGATTACTGGCCAATTTTTATGATTTCAGGTTTAAATAAACAGCTACAGCAGGAATTAGAATACACCCTACTAAAGACTGATTGCCACAGCTGGTGAATTTGAAAAATGCAGTCTGGACATGAAGACACTTTAGAAGAACGATATGCAATAAAATTCTGTTTTAAACTTGGAAAATGCCAAAGAAAGATATAGAATGCTTCAGACTGCTTTTGAGCCATCTTGTATGATTAGAGTATCAGTTTTTGAGTGTCATAAGAGATTCAAGGAAGGCAGGAAATCTGTGAGGGATAATGAGAAGTGTGAGAGGAGTAAAGAAGTCAAAACACCAAAGTTGATTGGCCAAATAAAGAATTTCATAGATAAGGACTGTCGTGTGTCTATAGAGATAATAAGCGCACAATTTCATGTCAGTGTAAGAACTGTACGCGCGAGGAATTGAAGACGTGGAAGATCTGCGCGAATGCACCTGTCAACAAGTCCATCCTTGTCACAGACTATTTGACCAAGATGGGCATCAAGACAGTTCCTCACCTTCCTATAGTCCAGACCTTGCTCCCTGTGACTTTTGGTTATTCCTTGAACTCAAGCAAAACCTTAAGGCTGTCGTTATGAGTCGTTATGCAGTTGTTGTTGTTGTTATGCAGTACAATGCAATGCAGGTGAAGGAGATTATTTTAGAAGGGGACAAGAGTTTCATGTGTGTACTATCAATAAAAAAAGTCTGGAAACTTATTGAAGGTATCTTTTATATGTCTTTCATGTTCTTATTTTACACTGTGCACCATATATGTCGATATTCTAACTCTTTTGTTAACAATGCTGTTTTCCCCTAATTATCCGCCTTTTCTGAAAATCCCAAATAACACTATCTCCAAAATTTAAATATTTGATTAAGTTTCCAGTGTTATTTAGATGTTTTGCTTTCGTTATGGTAGTTGTTTATTGAACGCATATCTAACCATTTTGTCAAATACGAGTTCGCCTGCCACTACACCTGATACTGAGTTCAGATTTAATGCTAGTCTATAAACACACACACACACACACACACACACACACACACAAAAGCTTCTGTCATCATCTTCTTAACCCTTTTTAAATGCTCTATTAGGTTATAGTCAAGACTGCCTGTTCTTTTTGACATCTGGTTTTTCCTGTTCATTTGGTTGGCTAATTAAACATGGTTAAGCGGACAATAAAGTCATTCTTAACATGGGGAAAGACGACGCTTTCATGTTATCCGAGAGGAACGTAAGCATTAATCATAAGGGCCATATCTTGCTTGATAATATCGTCCCGTACGCGAAGTAGAAACCGGAAGTCAAAAAGACACTCTGTCTTGAATGTGTCGACGAACCCTTCGGCTTGCTCGTTGGATATATGGTCGTCTGGGGAGATAGTGATATGTACAATCGCAGAAATTAAAAAAACTATTTTAATGAACTCTTCCTGAGTTCGGATCCATTGTCACTTAAATTAGTTTCACACACCTCAGATCGAACGAAACATTGCATAATAAAACTTATTTTAATTATGGAAGTCAATGTTTAGCATTTTAATAGGTCAGGCTATTTTGCGTGGCTATTGATAACTACTGGATAATATGAACTGTTTAAGAAATCTGCAAAATCTATATTTAGTCTGGACCGCGGAATGTAATTATTAAGCCTTGGTTAAAATTTCGCAAGTAGTGATTTTTGCTGTAAGTGCTCAAATTTTGCACGTGTTTTATCATTTTTTTTTAATATCTTGGTTCATCTTTAGACAAGATGTATAACTTTTCATAAGTGACTTCATAGCTGATATTCCTGAGTCATTTTTGAACAAGATTTAGCCGTTTCGTATCATGTCCAGTGGCCGTTTAGAATTTCTCGCTACTTTTGTAATGTTTTTACAAGGACGTTAAGAATCACTTGACCACCACTTACAAATATAAAAACAGACTATTTATATTAAAAAAAAACAGTAGATGTGTATAGTGTGTGTGCCCGTTTGAAAATATTTAACCGATAAGCTCTTAAACTATTGGTCACATAACACTGAAATTAGCAGGAAATAGTAATCATACACTAAAGATGGTTTATAAAGAGTAAAATCTTTGTTTGGATGGATGAATAACGCGTACAGAAATATGACGGCAAGTTGAAATGCAAAATCTTTATTTCAACTTGCCGAGATATTTCTATTACTTCTGCGCATGCGCAAATTCATTCATAGATTGAAGTGGTTTAATTTTAAATCTTTCTTATCTATTTGTCGATAACTCAAACGGTAGGAGACGCAGCTGGAGCACTAAATGGTTTTGGTTTCGATTCTAAATGATGGTAACCAAGTCATTTTTTTACTTTTGAAATCAGTACTATATACAGGGTGACCCCCCCAAAAAAAAAACAAAAGCTAAATGGAGGCCATCTAGAACATATGCTGTAGAACGGAGAAAAAAGGTCAAAGACCCTAATGTTTTGATGTGATGTTTTGAATATAATAAACTAGTTAATACCAAAGTTTCATTTCATTCGGACAAAACACTAAGTAACGGGGCCTAATTAGAGTTGGGGCCCGTTTTTTGGGTCACCCTGTATTAGATACAATATAAGATTCAATCAAGAATTGGCTCTGTAATTATAAATACAAAATATGCATGAATTAAAATATATTTAAGCGTATTTTAAAACTGTGCAAAACCGGGCACCCCTGCAAGTTTAATAATATAGTCATATATATTTACATAAAATAGTGTAACATGGCGCGGACGTCTCTGTGCAAACACTAAGCCGTGAGCAAAATGACGTCACGGTAAGGAAAAAGAAGATTATAAAAAGGAAAGAGCACGTTCGAGAAGACGATCGCGTTAGAGATGTGGATAACGTTCGAGAGCACGTTCGAATAGATGATCACGTGAGACACGTCACAACCATAACGAGAAGACACGCGTGGCAAGAGAATGAGGAAATAAAAGTTGTTGTACAACAACAACAAAAATAACAGCGAATTGAGATTCTTTTCTATTCTTTGTCTACTTTGTGACTGAGGCTACAACGTGTTGGGTTACATTACAATAGTAAAAACATATTTTCTGAATTTATATAAACCAACCAACTTAGACTAACACTGTAATTGATTATCTACACTCTGGAATAATTCATATATAAGAAGGGTGTTTGTTGCGGGGTTTAACACCCCTCAAAATTAGTTTTTTTTTTATTTTGGAATTTTTATTCTTGGATTTTACATCAACAACTGCCAATAATGCGTTAATTTTGAAATACTTTGCCATGGAAATGAAATTAAAATAAATCTGTATTTTTGTAAGGAAAATAAACAAGTTTGTAATGGAAAACATTCACAATAAACTTTTCTTCTCTCAAAGTAACATCCTCAATCTTAGATATTTTTTAAAGAAAAACAATAAAATCTTACGTTGAAGCAAGAGTTCAAAGAAATCCTTGAAGACAATAAGTTTTTTGTTTTCTTCTTCGTTGTGCAGAGAAGAAACAAGATGGCCATTCTTTGGAGAAGAACCAACAGTTTCGCATATAATGTTGAGTTCTCCTTTGGAATTTATCGTCGCTATTTTTGTAATGTTTGACCCAAGGCGGTTTATTAAACGAACAACATCATGGCCACTAACAAATCTGAAAGTGTTAAGTAATCAAATAATTGTGTAAAAAAGCCGCTGACGCTCGTAGCAGCAGCTAACATATGCAAATGACCAAGCAGGCCCCGTGATGTAACATCATAGAGACAAAAAGACACACTTGGACGGAGAAGCGGTGTTCAGAGAAGCACGTGTTCAAGACGTGACGAGAGAAGCACGTGTCGGGACGTGTGGGTGAAGTTACAGCAGATACGAAGATTCACACGCAGCCGGAGAAGGAGAAACGAAATGCTTAAATATCTAGAAAAAATGCGTTGTTGGAAATACCAAATATAAACGCTTTTGTCACAAAAAGAAAAAGTGTGTCGAATTTTTCCTTTCTTCTGTTTCCTTGCGTCGAAGTCTACAACGTGTTGGGTCCGTTAAAATGCACCGACATCGTTAAAAAATGTGTACAACGTTACAATAGCACCAGCTGCGTGAATGCTGACAGACTGAGTAACTTAGACTAATACTGTAAACTAGCAGGACCGTTGAAATCCAACAAAAATGAGAAAGATCATTAAATATGTTTAGATGAAGCTGAGTTTTTTTCAGGATAATGCAAAAAAAAAAAAAAATAAAAGAAGTTTTGGGGGCAGAAAAAAAAATAACACACAGCAAATATGAGTTTACAAACATTTCTATGAAAATAGTGTCCATTGTATTTTAAATATAGAATTAACCAAAATAAGAAAAATAAATACCTACTAATAAATAACCAGAGAGTAATATTGTGCTACATAGTTCAATACAAATAATAAAATCACATTGTAAGAGACAATTTTTAATTTATTCCTTCTATTCAGCACCTCTTGTTTTTTGTTATGTCCTGTTTCTTTCTAACGTTCCATTTTTACGTTACGTTTTGCTGACTTCTTTATTCAGTGAAGAACCACTGCACATCGAAATTACTGAGTTCTTCTCTCACAATATTACAACAATGGTCATATATTAATGTTATAGATATTCTAAAACGAGGCTACATCAAAGGGGGTCATTCATATTATTGGCTAGAGTAGCCAGGTTGGCCTTTTTAAAGCCAAATTGCGCTGAGTTGGCCTTTATTGAAACAGTTTGGCCTTCAAAAATTGTATTCAACCTTTTGTAAAGCATAACGTACGGACTAAGGAAGGAACATGCAGAATATTATATAGATGATATTATGCATTCTGAAATAGTTCCTTCTAAAAGAATGTATTAGTCGCTGCCTGTGACACCAAACATATATGAAGTAAGCTGCAGAAAACTAAACAAATTCGTATGTTATTTCTTACAGCTTATACATACATGTATGTGTGTGCGTATCGCCACGGGCAACACACAGTATTATAAAAATCTACTCATAGCAAATAAGTTATACAAAGAATTTTATTCCTATGGAAAACCGCCAGGCAAATTGTTTTAATTATTAAAATTTTTAGTGATTTTTTTTGGCGGGAAGGAGATAAGAGAAATGGTCCGGAATTCTTATGTACCGCCCCCCCCCCAAAAAAAAAACTGAAATAGCTATTGCGACCGAAGCTCCTTTAAATTTTAAATTCATCCTATATTAATGAAATTCATATAATATGTATAAAATTCTCGGGGAAAAGACAATGGAAGTGGTCTCGAATCTCTAAGTTACACTCTAGGAACCGAATATCTACATGTTTTCGCCTCTAATTGAGCCATGGAGATACAAATTTCAAATATATATATATATATATATATATATATATATATATATATATATATATATATATATACACACACATATATATATATATATATATATATATATATAAATTTAAAGGAGATTAGAACAATAGTCTAAAGAGCAGAGTGTATTTTAATGTAATAGTAAAATTACTAATTTAATTAAAATACAGGAAAGGAAAAAGTGCTCGTTGTAATTTAGATATATAATAAGCTCGATAGGTAAATATCCTAGAGCTAATTTAATATTCAGTAATGTGATTTATAATTCAAAATTCAAATTAGAATTAAATTAAAAATCCGTTTCACAAGAAGGAACAACAACAAAGTCAATAATTTGTACGATCGTTTCGGAAAACAATGTTTTTATTGTGGTAGACATTAAGCCACGGACAATAATTTTTAAATATAGTATTTAAAAAAAAAACAAAGTATTGGGAAGGGTTTTTAATATATGTAAAAGACACCATAAATAAACCTAGCATTAAAAGTAAGGCAGATGTATCCTTTAATTCTTCGCTTTTTGAAATCAGCAATTAAGGTTAAAGTATTCATATGGATGTTTATTGTAGCTTTTCAACTTAAGTTGAAATATATATATATATATATATATATATATATATATATATATATCCCATTTCAATTAAAGTTAAATCATATGCATAGCACTATCTCATAGAGTTTTCCAACATTTCAGCTTCTTCCGACGATATTCGGTGAAAGAGGAGAAAGAAACAAAAACAAAGAAAGTAATATTGTGTTGTAAACATACCAAAAAAGTACAAGCGAGACGTTCATTTCTATTGATGAAGTTGAATCATTTACCAGACTGACACTCAGATTAAAACTTCCCGTTCGAATTAAAGAGAACAATAGCTTCCTAATGTATTTCTCATGTATCATTATCATCGGCTCCCCATGATTAACTATTTTACATCTTATTTTGCAAAATGTCATCACATTAATTCACTATTCGTTCTTATTATTTTCTAATTCAGTTATTGTTTCCATAGTTCCGTTTACGCACATTTTTTTCATTGTGTGAAAATAGTTGTTTCAATCTTTTTCAGTCAATTTACTTCGCTGGAATTTACAATCCAGTTTTTACATTGTAAATAAACGCCCACTAAAAACACACCACAGCCAAGCAGGTTCCAACCAAAATGATTTCATTACAAAATTAAAATTTTACCCTAATGCATTTTAATTCCTTCTTATATAAGTCAGCCATTTTATTAGTTTGTTAAACTGTAAAATAAAAGAAAATAGAAAACAATATCTATTGCGTCAATGAGTGTGCCCCTATTTAATAATGTTTTATCTCGTGGATAAAATATTTGCACCTCTTTCAAGTTTATTTACTTCCAGAAGCGACGATTGTTTGTTTCCTAAATTTTCCAGGGCAATACCGGGACACGTGTTATGCTAGTAGTAAATAGTTTACCCAGGATAAAATAGCAACTTGTTTAGAGTTATTTTTCGATTGGGTACTGCGTTTCGGTATTGAATAACACCCAAAAGGTGTAATGTGCTATAAAACATACAGATCAATCCGTCTGCACATAAAATCAGACAGTTTTATACATTCATCATGAAACCTATCCATACGAGGATTTGTTTGAAACGGTATTTTTGATGCATCTAAGCATATCAATAAAAGGCTTAGCACATCGGTCAGTTGGTCTATCACAATAAAGTTTGAAATATTGTTTTCATTTGTCTGTCATATTTAAGTTTTAAATAGTACTTACGTCACTCTGACACTTTTGTTTAAATAGCATTTTCTCTGTTAAGCTGAAGTTTAAACTATCATGTTCGTTTACCTGTCACACTTAAGTATGAAATAGCGTTTTCGTAGTTTACCTGCCACGTTTATATTTTAAATAGCATTTGTGCCCGTTTGCCAAGCTACGTAATGAACGACATACACGCCACAGACAATATCCCCTCGCTACACAACATAACCTTCAAATGAGTACAGTAGGATTATTAGTTTACAAATTACAGTTATTTAAGTCAAATTACTGTTGCAAATTTTCAAAACAATGGAAAAACCGAAATTTTATATTTTCATAAATCATTACATTCTGATATGGAAATACACAGAAGCTTGAAATAGCATTTTCGTCGGTCGAATCATCTATGACATAGCATTTTTGTTTAACTAATCAAACAGCTTTGATGCAAACTTCGACTTTATTCATCAACATAATGTACAACACTAAATTGGGACGGATTCCTGTGCTTATCTAATAATTAAAACCCTTTGTAGAAGAACGAATTGCCTTTGGCCACAAAATATACTCCCCTTTCTGATATCATTTTTCATTGAAGCCAAATATCCTTATAGTATTTTTAACTCTACAGACAGCCAGAGGTTTCTTGGGTCCACATATACTGAATAATGTATGTGCAGAAGAAATTCGAAGCGTGATTGATCTACTTTTGCCGTCCTTGCAACCGACTTGCATTGTCTTGGCAAAAGAACACTTAATTTTTAACCATTTTGGAAGGGACTTTCTTCCATCCAAACGCACTAATAATGTTATATAATATTCCCTATTGATAATTCATCTTTTCTCAATGCAATCGATGAACAAAATACCTTGCATATCCCAAAACCATACGCGCCGATATCTGCATCTTTGGGCGGTTTTCACCTGCTGTTGTCCATTCTACTGATTGTACTGACTGCCAGAGTGAAGTGCTGGATCCATTGCAACTGTTTCAATGTAACAAAAAGAAGTTTTTGTTTTCCTATATGAGAAAGTACACGCTGAATCGCCGACACATTGGTATTTTTTAACTACTGTGAGCAAACGTGCTTACAGTTATATCTCATAGGATTAGCGAATCTCTCGACAGAGGTAACCTTTCTAGGGCAATTGCTCTTGACATATCTGAGGCCTTTGATAGGGTATGGCATAAAGGTTTACTTCACAAGATCTCCAGCTATGGTATAGCTGGAAATGTCTTCTCAATTATTAAATCATTTCTCTCTGATAGGTTCATAAGAGTAGTAGTTGATGGGCAAAAATCAGAAGCCCACAGCATTAATGCTGGAGTCCCTCAGGGGTCCATCCTGGGCCCAACTCTATTCCTGATCTACATTAATGATCTTCCAAATCACATCCTTACATCATTTGTAGACATTTATGCTGACGACACTACCATCTATGGTAGCACATCTAAGACAGTAAACGACCAAGTTCTTTCCGATTCTCTCTCCTCTGATCTTGATCACGTTGTACAATGGGGAAAGGGGTGTCTGGTTACTTTTAATGCATCTAAAACCAAGCTTCTATCTTTACATCATCAACGTTCTGATCCCCATCTGGCATCAATTAAAATGAATGGCTCTTGTCTTGGGAAGGCCTCAAGTTTTGATAGGCTTCTGGGCTTGACCTTTACTCCTGATATTAAATGGAATACGTACATCAAATCTGTTGCCAAGGGCGCTGGAAAAATGGTGGGATCCTTCTATCGATCCAGTAGATATCTCACTGCTGATGCAATTCTCTATCTATATAAGAGCCAGATACGTCCAAGGATAGAATACCGTTGCCACATATGGGCAGGAGCTGCTAGAAAAGACTTGTCATGACTTGATAAGGTTCAAAATAGACTTCGTAGCCTGGTGGGAGATGTCCTTTTCTCTTCGCTGCAACCTCTATCTCACAGAAGAGATGTTGCGAGTTTGTCTCTGCTTTATCGTTATTTTCATGGAAAGTGTTCGACTGAGCTTCAATCTATGGTCCCCCCTCGCCAAACGTTCACAAGAAACACTAGACTAGCTGAAAGCATTATCAATAATTTTCCCCACTCTTTATCTGTGCCTAAACCTAAACATAGATTTCATGATCAAAGCTTCTTTCTTAGAACTGCACGCCTGTGGAATTGTCTTCCGTTTTCCTGCTTTCCAGCTGTCTATAATATGCTTGTCTTCAAGTCTAACGTGAACAAGTTTCTGATGAGTCGTTTCACTTAAGTTAAGAAATTTACCGAACTTCCATTACTATCGATTACTATATTGTCCTTTTGACTCTCTACACTCTTTAACCCTTATCCTTGAGTGGCCTATCGGCCTTGATAAGTGGTGACGCCTATGTAAAAAAAACAAAAAAAAAAACGTGGCATCCAGTTTGAATACTACTTTCTCATTGAAAACTATTCATGCGAAATAGTGGATAAACTACCTTCCGATATCGTTAACTTTTCTGCTAGCTCACAGACGAAGAGTTTGTGGATTTATTTGAATTTTTCTGGGACAATTATAAAATCTAGGCGATTTGGGCGTTCAGCATTTTAAATCAACATAAATCAGCCTCTTGTACCGTTTATTCGAATGAAGCAAAGTCTAAACAACATTTATTAAGCTATTGCTTTGTTTGAACTGTATATTTCCATATCAGAATGTAATAATTTATCAAAGTATAAAATTTCGATTTTTCAATTGTTTTGAAAATTTGCAACAGTGACTGGACTTACATAACTGTAATTTGTAAACTAATAATCTTATTGTACTCATTTGAAGGTTATGTTGTGTAGCGGAGGATATTGTTTGTGTCATTAATTACATATCTTTTATACGAGCGGCGTGTGCGTGATTATATATATATATATATATATATATATATATATATATATATATATATATACGTGTGATATACATGTGGGTGCGTGTGTTTCTTTGTATCTATGTATAGGTGTGATCGTCTGTCTATGTATGTATCTATATTTGCCCGTGGTCATGTCTTATCGTTTAATTTATACGTGTGTTCGTGTGGGAATAATAACCAATTCATTCGACATACCTCAGTTCCTGACTTCTTTCTGCCTCGACTCTTCGGGCCTGGAAAATGACGAATGAATGAACAGACGACTGGTTTCTTTTAATTGAATGCTTGGTTTTATTCTTTCTATGTCTTGGCAGTTTCGCATTTTTTTTTTTTTTTTTTGTTAGCTGACTTATCTTTACGCCTCTTTCCTCTACGTATTTTAGCGAAATCTCAACCGTTCCGTTCAAGCTCGGAAAACCAAATGACTTGCACGCGCGTGAAAAGACATCTGCCTCTCTTTCATGCTTTCTCTCTTTCTTTTTTTCCACTTTCTCTCTCACATGTACCCGATTGAGCTATCCCAGATGCTATCGTCAACCTCAGTTACCGAGTTTGACATACATCAGTAACTTAACCCTTGAACTCTTTTTGCACTAATCTTCACAGCAAAATCACAATTTTTAACATGCCGGGATGGATTTCATAACAGTTAGCCATCATCATCATTAAGATTTTTCACCACTCCTAAGGGAAGAACCTCTACCTGTTTTTTTCACCTTGTTTTGTCTGTAGGCAGGTATGCGATGACTGTTTAGGTCATCTTTCCAGCGAACTTTGTCCATGCTTTTATTTTTACGTCATTTTAAAATTTCAGATATTAATATTTTCATCGCTACAGTCGCAGATTGAATGGACGCATCTTAAGAATGGATCCATTCTTGTTCTACGGGCACCAAACCATTACGTGCATATTGATTGACTTGTGTGAATCGTTAATGAAGGTTATGCATAAAACATCGTTATTATGAATCTTGAAAACAAAATCCTGACTCAAATAGAGAAAGAAACCATAAAATGTTTTTAAACTGAGTTTTTAGAACCGCCCTCGCATCTGTAGGAGAGACTTAGTCCGTCTGCACGCTGCAGTTTGAAATAGAATACCTGATCATCTTAAAAAACGCAGTTACACTTAAATCCAGTCTGTCTGTCTGTCACATTTAAATATGAAAGTGCAGTTTAGTTGATCTGCCATGCTTAAGTATTAAATAGCATTTTTCGTCAACCCTTCAAGCTTAACCTTTGTTTGTAAGTCTGAAGTTTCAGATATGATTTTCGTTGGACACGCTTAAGTTGAAAATGGCGTCTTCGTTGGTCTGTTACGCGTAGATTAAATGGACGTAACTTTAAAATACTTTAATCTTATATTGGAGCAATTTTATGCCACCATAAAACAAATTTCTATTCATCGGGTTTTCAACCTTCCTTCTTATTTATTAGCTGATTGCATTCTTCTTTCTTTCCGGTTTCAGGCATTCGATCTGCATCGCATTTGAAGTATGACGTGATCAGTGGGGTTGTCTATTTTAACTGAAACAAATAAAATAGTGTGTACTGACGAAGGGAGGGGCTTGAAATTTGAAAATAAAAACGATCATTCGTTGCATTTATTTTGGGCACATTTTTAAATTCAGTCCTTTTTACTCCCCCCCCCCCCAAAAAAAACATTTTTTTTTTACACGGTGGTCACCACTTATCAAGGCCCGGAAGCCACTCAGGGATAAGGGTTATTGCAAGTGCAGTACGTTAGTGTGGAGATTTAATGAAGTGTTTACTTAAGGGGGCGGTTCATTAGGAATTTGTTTACGTTGCACTTGAAGACATCCAGGTTGTAGTCAGGTGGGAAACAGGTAGACGGAACAGAGTTCCACAGGCGTGCAGTTCTAAGTGCAGTTTTAATATATTTATAGCTGTAGATATCGCATCTGTATCTATGTCCATCAGTGCGTCATGCGTAACCTTGAAAACTTGCGACGTAATTCATGTTTTCAATGTCGTCATCACGCACAAGTGTCTATTTTTTTTGTCGTAATTTGGAAAATATTTCGTTTAGACCGTTTGGAATGAAAATAAATTGATTGAAAAATTAAAATATTTGATATTTTCATTCATGAATTTAACAACGCGTGGGTGAAAGTATAAAATTAATTATCTACCCGTATCTTTTTGTGTTGTTAATACCAGCACGTGTCGAAAAGTACAAGAAAATTTGTGGGGGGAGGGGCAACATGCAGAATACATGGTTTATATACAACAAAAAATGATTAAATTATTCCTTAAAAACGTAGACAGAAGAAAATATACGAAATACAAAACAAAACAATCTCTTTGCGGCGATTTTTTCTGTTAGGCGACATCATGAAGCCTATCCTCATTGTAGGGCGGGCGACCAACAACTGAGAACGAAATGCTGTTTTAATTCTCGACCACGTGGTTGCGTAAGACTTTCCAACAAAATCTCGTATCAGTAATAATTTGGTGTCGGTCCCTTTTCTTCTTCTTCTTCTTCTTCTTCTTCTTCTTCTTATTATTATTATTTTTTGTGAACATTCCCATGCTTCAAATTCTTAATCTTAAAATACTTGACGACATTAATGTTTCCTCAGTTTCTATATATTTTCACATACTGTCAGTCGTGGTGAAGTTGTGCCCTCGTGGACTGAAGAATTAGCATGCCGTGTTAGAATCCTGTCCGATCCATAGAACCACGTTTAATATAGATATTAGAAACCTTTGGTCATTCCTGTAAGTACCTGATTGTTTTCAACAAAATCTCGTGTCACTAAGGGTGTCGGACGCTTCATTTCTTTTCTTTTTTTTATTTTGTTAAGGGGATCCATTTTGGTCTAAAAATCCGTCCCTCCCCTAGGGAGATAACTTAATAGATGGAGACAACTTAATAGAACAAAATTTTAATATTACACTTAAAATTTTTTTTTATTCAATTTTCTACTCGAGCGCAACTTGCATTCTGGGCGTGTTTCGAAAAGTAAAACTATTTTAAACAAAAATATTGACGTAGTCCACGAAAAGCAAATTTGATCAGAATTATCTCCATGTCTATCGACACCAAGAAATACTTACATATTACTTAGCGGTAACAGACTGGTGGGTAATCAGCATTGGCTAGGAACAATAAAAATAATAATGCAGCATTACATTTGGAAAGCGGTATATGTTTATCGGGAGCAATAAATATAAGATTACAATATTTTTTTTTACACGGTGGTCACCACTTATCAAGGCCCGGAAGCCACTCAGGGATAAGGGTTATTGCAAGTACAGTACGTTAGTGTGGAGATTTAATGAAGTGTTTACTTAAGGGGGCGGTTCATTAGGAATTTGTTTACGTTGGACTTGAAGACATCCAGGTTGTAGTCAGGTAGGAAGCAGGCAGATGGAACAGAGTTCCACAGGCGTGCAGTTCTAAGAAAGAAGCTTTGTTCATGGAAGCCACGTTTTGATTTAGGCACAGATAAAGAGTGGGGGAAATTACTGACAGTGGTTTTAGCTAGACAGATGTTTATCGTGAAAGATTGGCGAGGGGGGCCAGAGATTGGAGTTCAGACGAGCACCTGCCATGGAAATAACGATAAAACAATGATAGGCTCGCAATATTACATTTGATAAGTAATTCACAAGTGATAAATAATAAGCAAGAAGAATGTTAACTGTGGAATTTTAACATTAGCCTTTCAAGACTTAGTAATTTTAGTTGGTTTTCAAATCGTACATTAAAAATACATCATTACGTTTAGTAGGTGATATATGTAGAATTAAATAGTGCTAAATGCCCTATACAGTACAGATATGTGTAATAATATAATAGCACGCTTACTAAGGCATATAAACTGAACCGTAAAGTGGTCAATACTCTAGATATGGCAGGTGAGTGTGTAAGAATACATTGCATTAGGTCAGTGTTATATGCTGAATCGAAGTGATGAATATCCTTTATAGAGAGGGTGTGTATAATTCAGTATTATACTTGATAAGTACATGTTGAATCGGCACGTGCTCATTCCCTTGCATAAAGTAGATTATGTAATAACATGTTAGTACATTTACTATGTAGTATGTAATTAATGCAAAAGAAAAGAACGACTCATCGTTTCCTAGGAATACATTAAAAAAAAACATTGGTTTCATTATGTTTTTATAGGGGAGGAAGGAGTTTAAAAATGCAGTGTTGTCTGGAAGCAATAACTTGACAACTGAAAGCTCAAACAAATTTCTTATACGATCATTATTAATTCCAATATATTGAAAAAAAAAGGAGAGACATGAAGCCGGAATGGGTTAAGAAAGGAGAAAAAAAGAGACGTAAGAGACGATGGAGGAGTAAATAAGAGGAAAAGAGAAAAAGAATGACAGATAAAGAGAGGTAGAGCAATTAAAGTTTTAAAAATAAAAAATTTACATTATAATCTCTTTCATTTTATTTTTTCGTGGACCCAGGAAACTCCGGGAAACCCTGCTAATCTCTATAAGAAGGAGAAAATTTTGTTTCGCTATTATAGAAATCGACAAATATAATAATAGATAGAAAATCGAAATTAATTTCAATAATAGTTACATTTTTCAGTGGGTTTTATGAGAACATTCAAATTTTCATCTAATTTCACGAGAGGTCAATAGATTTCAATCAGCAATTCCATTCATTCATGGGATTCATTTGAAAACGATGTCTATCAATTGTTATGTTGGGCACTGCCAGAGCAACAGCGGGTTATTTATAAAATTATTATTATTATTAGTAGTAGTAGTAGTAGTATTAGTATTAGTATTATTGGCTCACAGGGAGCTTCTACACAGGTCATCAAAGATGTCTTCTTGAAAACAACCCGTGGTGCATGAAATGTCTGAAAGCTGAGTGACAACAAGTTTACCCAGATTTACAGTGCTCTCCACCTCTTTCGATAACATTTGCAAATAAATTTGCGTTATGGCAACAACTGCTTACCATTGATTTCTCGCCGACAGCGGCTATTGGTCTTCACTGAAATTTGAGTGGCAATAAGTCTCCCCAAGGTCCCAGTTCTCTTAACACTTGTCCAACGGGGGCTTTGATCAGCGCTCTCTCCTTGGTCTTTCGATCCTTCTTTACCCTTCTCAAATAGTTGTCATAACTCTTTGGGGGGGGGCAGCAATTGGAGGGGATGAATGAGGGAATAGAAAACTTGTAGATATGCAGCTTCAATGTTTTTGGTTCAATGTAACGCTTTTTATGTTTTGCCTTTACAGCAGTTTGTCTGGCCTACGCATGTGGCTCATGTGCATTAATTTCCGCATTCAAGGATTTTCCTTAATATTTCAGTTGTTTCTATTATCGTTATTCGTTGTATATTTGCAGCCATTACTCTCATTTCAACTTCTCCCATTCTTTTCTCAAAATTTTTCGGAATTGTTCCTCGTCCTCCTACTATTATAGATATTATTCATCTTCCAAATCCTTTTTAACTCTCTGACTAGCTCTGTGTATTTACCTCGTTTCTCTTTTTCTTTGATATTCACCCTGTAGTCAGCTGGGACAGCAAAGTCTACGATTTGACAGAACTTTTCTTTCTTGTTAATTATTACGACACCTGGTCTTCTTGCTTGGATGAGTTTATCCGTTTGTATGTCCATGTCCCATAGGATTATTATTATTATTATTATTATTATTATTATTATTATTATTGTCATCAAAGACTAGATTGTGGATGTGAAAAGTGCAATAAGGGCAAATGTTGGAATAGAAAAATGTTTAATAAGCAAGAAGAATATTAACTGTGGAATTTTAACATTAACCTAGCAAGAGTTAATAATTTTAGTTGACAAATAACAACGAATACATGACAGACATCAGGCGATTGTTATATAGTGATACGTATATTTATAACTTAATTTAGAAAGGATGATGGTTTTTGATATAAACATACAGTTTAGTTAGTTGGGAGTGAAAGTTGAATTGAGACAGAGAGGCTGGGGACCGGTCGTAATGTCTCTGAAAGGAAGCTGTCGGAACACTGTCGATAATATGTAGAACAAGCGTGCAACTTTTCAAGTAGGCAAACATTCTGGGAATAAAAGTTGCTGGAACTACACCCGAAACTTCTAGTCGTTACATTGGCATGAATCTAAATTTAAAGTTTCCAAGATCCGTCAAAATAAGACTGAAAGATGAAAAAGGTATGTTCCCCCATTGGCCAGATTTAAAACCTCACAGAACTGTGTTCCGTGTTTGTTATCTGTTATGTTAAACACGCCGTACACTCATCAAGAACATAAGAGAAGCTAGATGATCACAAACATTAAAGACTCTCGCATACATAAACACTTATATACACCCACAATGAACGTTACAAGACGACCTATAAAGACATTGGCATATATATATATATATATATATATATATATTATCTAACAATCAACTGGTATGGAAACCTATGATTATAAGTCTTACAAATAATATTTCAAATGTATTCTTTGTCTTACATAGAATAATAAACATCTTTTGATTTGAAATTCAAACATTTCACGTCATAAATTTTTAAATTCATTGAATGACTAAAATTTTATATACAATTATTTTTTTTTATTATAATAATGAAATACCTACAGACACTAGTGTTTCATCCTTTCGGGAATCTTCAGTGCATAAAGCTCAATGTCTGTGTGTGTGTGTGCGTGTGTGTGTGTGTGTCTGTACACGAATAATCTCCAATATGGTTTACTCTTATGCTAAAGTATCAAGTAGCAAAAATGGCTATGCTACATTTTGAACGGTGGTGGTTTATTTAAATTGTGGGGTCTGCGTACGCGTCCGCTTCCCAAAGAATGGAAATAAAAAACAAAAACAAAACCTTTTACGAGGGTTTTTGCACATCGATGCGCATAAGAATACTTTGATAAATATGTTTCAGCTTGAACAGGGATGGTATAATAAAATTGTGGGGTCTGCGTTTGCGTTTAGCCTCCATAGAATGGAAATATGCCGCAAACTTTAACAAACACTTTTGATATCTGCCCGCGTAAGTATACTTTGATAATTATGTTTCAGTTTGAAGAAATATGGTATAATAAAATTATGGGGCCTGCGTTAGCGCTTGACTTCCATAGAATGGAAATATGCCACAGAGCTTAACATTTTTTTAAAAATACAGATCCACATAAGAATATTGTGATAAGCGTGTTTCAGTTTGAACAGGTGTGGTATAATAAAATAATGGAGTCTATCTGGCTTCGATAGAATGTTTTTTAAATTTTTTTTTTTTTTACTAAAATATAGTTTAAGAAAAATAAGTTGTTTTTGAGTAATGTTGAAACCAATTTAAGTGATCGAAAGTGATTTGACCAATACTTAAATAATCTATTATATTAAAGGTAAAATGTGTGTGTGTGTGTGTGTGTGTGTGTGTGTGTGTGTGTGTTTCGCAAAACCTTTCGACAAACGCGTCGGAACGTGACAAAATCGGTATCGTTTTAAAGCTCGGTCTCGTCAAATATCGAAAAATTGGCGAAAAACATTAATTCCTTCACCTTCAACCGGGTAGTTTTCAATAAGGAGGGTCGGTATTTTCGTCGACATTTTCATAAGTCATCGTCTCCTTTCGATTGACTGTCCTTAACTCCAACGCTCGCGACTTCCGGTTTCACGATGGACATATAATCTCAGACATTAATATTTTTTTTTGTATACCTCCTTTTAGTCCTTCGCGTTACAGGTTCGAGCCTGCTTGCCTACTACCACTGTTTTTAACACCTCTCTTCACCCGGACTGCCTACTGTTGTTTTAACCCCCCTCGTTACTACCACTTTTTTAACACCTCTCTCCACGGGTTTCCTTATTACACCACCTTTATACATCCAGGCATATAGACTCGCTATATAGCCATTTATATACAACACGTTAACACAGTAAATATAGTCTGAAATAGACTTTTATATACATTCATTAAATAGACACACGTTATATAGACCTTGTTATATAGACCCCAGTATGCAACATACGTTGACTTTGGTCATTCGTAAATATATATCCGCTTATACAACAAAGTAACATTTTGCAAGAAATCTAATGCTGTTATATATTTATCGTTTGCTTTTAGAATAATATCGTAGGGCCTACGTCTACACTATACAAAAATAAAAAAAGAATAAAATAAAAAATTACTTATTTGAAAAATACAAATTGTAATATATAGTTAAGAGCTGGGAGCTTAAGTAGCCAGGGTTTTTATTTATTTCGAGCAAACAATGCGTACCAGTTACCAATATGTGACATTTAAAAATTGTTTATGAAAAATGGCTAGACAAAATCATAGATCATCTTCTAACAAGGTACATACACTTGGTAGATACCGCTTTTTCGAATATGAAAGAAAAGCAGATATTCTAGTGGAGATCTCTACATACTTTGCTGTGTTGGGTAGTCTATCTGTCTGTGGTTAAATAATAAATCATTGTCAATTACTTCCATCTAGCATGTTTTGTGGTAAATGTTATCGCATTACTGTCCGCGCTCACAATTCTAAATTTGTCTCCGTCTCAGGAAACGGGCTTTATATTAAATCCAGCAGGATCTCATTTACATATGATGTAACGAGAAATCGCGTTACTTGACGAGATCTATCAGCATATAATTAGACATAGTAGATGCACATTTTTCTTTTCTTTTCTATTTTGCCGGTCACCGGACACTTCATGCTGCACAAACCCAGGGGTTTGGAGCAATTTTAATTATTATTATTTGCTTACAGGCGACGGCCAGATATTTTACTGCTCTTGCATCAAGATGGCTCCACAGCTGAATAACAAAACCTGTTGTGAACATCTTTTTCATTTAATCTGTTTGTGAATAGGTTCTGATTTTGATTGGCTTTAAGAATTTGTTGCTTATCAAATAAAATTTTGCCAGTCTTTTACCTTTACAGTGAAGACGGTAATGAAAACATCCGAGAGAGCTATGACATCGGTAATGACAACATCCAAAAGAGCTTTGATATCGGTAATGACAACATCCAAAAGAGCTATGATATCGGTAATGACAACATCCGAGAGAGCTATGATATCGGTAATGACAACATCCGAGAGAGCTATGATATCGGTAATGACAACATCCGAGAGAGCTATGATATCGGTAATGACAACATCCGAGAGAGCTATGATATCGGTAATGACAACATCCGAGAGAGCTATGATATCGGTAATGACAACATCCGAGAGAGCTATGACATCGGTAATGACAACATCCGAGAGAGCTATGACATCGGTAATGACAACATCCGAGAGAGCTATGACATCGGTAATGACAACATCCGAGAGAGCTATGACATCGGTAATGACAACATCCGAGAGAGCTATGACATCGGTAATGACAACATCCGAGAGAGCTATGATATCGGTAATGACAACATCCGAGAGAGCTATGATATCGGTAATGACAACATCCGAGAGAGCTATGATATCGGTAATGACAACATCCGAGAGAGCTATGACATCGGTAATGACAACATCCGAGAGAGCTATGACATCGGTAATGACAACATCCGCGAGAGCTATGATATCGGTAATGACAACATCCGAGAGAGCTATGATATCGGTAATGACAACATCCGAGAGAGCTATGATATCGGTAATGACAACATCCGAGAGAGCTATGACATCGGTAATGACAACATCCGAGAGCTATGACATCGGTAATGACAACATCCGCGAAAGCCCTGACATCGCCTGGTTAGTTCATTATAGAAAATTCGTAATCTAAAAGCATAATTACCACCTTTGAAAGCGATTTGCTTTCAACCAAAAATACTTATTAAGGGTTTGTGGTCTTTGATCAGAGTAAAATGATGGCTATATAGCATTTTGTGAAATTTCTTTACCGCGTAGATAATTGCTAGGATTTCTTTTTCAATTTGGCTATACTTTGTTCAATAGACGTCAATGACTGATGCGTGTGCAATGACTTTCGCTTTCCTCAGGAGAAATATGTGATATTACTCTTCCGACTCCATATTACTGAAGCATCCGTCACAACAATATTGTCTAATGATGAATTGTAGTGTGTCAGCAATAAATCAGAACTAAGAAGTCTTTTGATTTTCTCAAATGATTATTTGAATGTGCTTGACCAGTTTCATTTAGTATCTTTTTGTAAAAGATTATTCAGAGGTCTCTGCAACTTGTGAAGTTCGAGTAAAAAAGATCCATAATGCCTTACGGGTCCTAGAAACGATCGTTGTGTTGTAACGTCCTTTGAAGCTGCCATATACCTTATTGCCTGCATATTGTCCGGATCTGGTTTTCGACCATTTTTGTCAAATATAAATCCAAGGTGTTTCACAGAGGTTTGGAAGAATTTGCATTTGTTTGGTCTTAAGTGAAATCCATATTGTTAAATTCAATCCAGCACGGCAGTAAGACGATGCAGAAGTTCCTTATGGGATATGCCTTTAACAATAATATCATCAATGTAGGCGGAAACGCCTAGCAATCTTGTGAGCATTGTATCCATAATTTGTTGAAATATTGCCGAAGCTGACTGAACTCCAAATGGAAGACGGTGAAATCGAAATAATCCCTTGTGGGTGTTGATAGTGAAACATTTTTGGAATCTTCATTCACTTCCACTTGTAGATATGCATCTGCAAGGTCCAATTTTGGAAAACAAGTTCCATCGTTTAGTTTTAAGAACCTCCGGTACGGGTAGTGGATACTGATGTGTTTCCAGTCTGTCATTTAGTCCTTCGCTGAATTCCGCACATAGGCGTACTTTACCATTAGGCTTCTTCACAATGACAACAGGTGCTGCCGAGGATGAGTAATTTGTATGTTAGATTCCTCCTTGTTGTAGACGATCTAAATCTGTTTTTACTGTAGCTAAAGCTGTGCATAGTATCGGACGGTTTGGTCTGAAAACTGGCTTTGGGTCTACCTTCAGTTTTTAAGTACTTTAACTTTAGAACAACATTCAAGTCACTTTCGAAAAACATTGCTGAACCTTGCTTTACGTATGTTCTTAAAATGAGTTTCAGCATCTGTAGTAGCATTAATATTGAAAGAATTGAAAATTGACTTTAGGGTTACATTGAAAAGATCAAGTTCTTCAATAAAGTCCAACCCAAGAAAATTCAGGGTTCATGCATCAGAAACATAGTAAACACTTGATGTTTTTTCCTTTAAAATATACATTGCATGTTAATTCACTAGTTAGTTGTATCTTGTTTCCCGATACACCACAAGCAACATGAGTTGCTTCTTAAGAGTTGATTTTCCCAATAACTCCCATGTTGGATGTGAAATTAAAGTGATATCCGAAACGGTATCAAACTGAAAGTTTACTGGCTTGTTCATTACACCTCTCGGCAAAAGAGAAACGAAATAACGAATGACCTACCTGTGAAGCGCCCACATGTCTGCCTGTCATACACGTTTGACAGGAAAAAGAGAAACCAAGATGGCGTCTGCAATATTTAATAGAAACGGTCTCATGTGATCTTGCGAGGTCACGTGGGTGAATGTAATATAAAAGCAGGTCTCTTAGAGGAGTGAATGAGTTTCGCTGTACAGACGATACAAGACGGTTACTCAGTGCAATGGAATGAGTGAGGAAGGTCCCATTTCTACCGCAACAAGTATGTATTTTCTCTGAGCTTCAAAATTTACGTTGAAACATTGGAAACGTCCTGGCGTTTTTCTGTGGTTTTTACCATTTGGCTGTGCAGTATTCATTCTGGAAGTGTTGCGGTTATTTTTACTATAAAATCCGTCCTTGTGCCCACGACATGAAGTGTTTACATGTGTGTGTGTGTTTTAAATGGGCAAAAACGAGCATAGTGCATCTCTCCATATGACCAACAGGGTTTTGGCAGCTTCTTTAGATTTACAGTCGGAGATTTCTCTACCGATTTGATGTTGTTAAAAACCGATGGGCTTTATTATTAAACCGTTGTTGTGCCTCGTTTTAGATTGATTAGACGTTGACATTCTGTGGTCAGAATTTGTACCGTAATTTCTTTGTCTTTTTCAACCATATAGAGAAGACGTGTGCGTATGTCCGCATCTTCTGGAAATTGTAACTCTGCGATGAAAATGACGCATTTGAATTGATCCTTTGTCAGCGATTTCAGCCAAATATTTTCGCATTGTAGATGAACAATCACAACATATTTGACAAAATCGCCTGTAGCATTTTTCTTTAATTTCAAATAATTGTAACGAATATCAAATAATGATACTGTCTCACGAAAAATTCAGATAACTGTGCTATCGTTTTATCAATTGTGAAATCTACTATTTTTTTCGGAATGATGTAATTTGAACATCTTTCATTTTCTGCTATACCCAACTTATGAAATGGTAAACGTACTTTCACAGCTTCGTCCATAGATAGAAACTCATGTTGAAACGTATGTTTCCATCATCCATTCCAAGCAGTAAAAGTCTGTTTTAAATCCGGATTCAATGAAACAAAATCCTTTATTGTGCTTTTTATGGGGTCCAGAGAAATTGATTTCAGTGTGTCCATCAATTGTTTCTTAAATTAAGTCGTTAACTTTTCAATTAAACTGTTTTGGGCATTTACAACTTCTTCTTGCTGGTTTCGTAATATTTTTGCGATAATTTTTGATCCATGATGCGAATAATTCCGATTTTTTTCTTTTCGTTTGTGCACAAAAGTTTCTTTTTTTCTGTTTGTTTACAAAAAGAAATATTTTTTCTCGTGTTCACACATAAAAAAAATTGTTGAAAAAGAATCTTTTTTTCATTTTTGTATGTGTTCACAAAATATATTGAGCAAAAGATTTTTTTTTTTTCGTTTATGGTGAAAAGAATTTGTACGATGCAGTTTTTTCCCCCTTAAATCATCACCATGTGAGTTGTCTGTTTTTGCGTTTTTATATTTAATCCAATCTCATCCTTGTTGCCAATTTTTGTTGCACGGAAAAATGATTTGTCAGAATAATGGACTATTCGAGTAATAAGTAGACAAGCTCATTATAAGTAAAATACAATGTATTCACGGTAGAAATATTAATTATTTACAGAACGATACACATGTGAAAGCCCAGCCGCCATATTGTCCACATCGTCTCTCCTGGAACTCTCTAGTCTTTCTTCTAGATTCTACAAAGGGCGATAACTCTTTATTTATTAGTTATTTCCTCTTTTGATCGCTATAACAAACTGAAACGTGAGAAACCTGCATATAGAACTTCCAAGAAGTTCATGGACGCATCTCAAATATATCACCGCTAAGTAATAAGTAACTGCTAGTATTGTAGCAGACAAAAAGAAAGCAAAATAAATATCTCGAACTCAAAAGTTAAAAATAGAACTGTGGATATGGAAGAAGGTTTCAAATTCCATTTGCATCAAGATTAAGTGATTGATTATCGGTCATTTATTTGTCAGAAGGATTTAATATTAAAGTAGAAATTCATGCTTCGCTGAACATGAAATGAAAATGCATTCTGTCAATTTTACTAATTAGTTTTTTTTACAAAAAAATCATAAAAGATGGAAGAAGGCTTCAAAGTCCATTTGCATCAAGATTAGGTGAATACTATCCAACTCGACCACTTTCCGCAGATTTTAACATATATTATGCAATGCGCCGATGAGTCAAAATCCGTCGGTGAATTCAGACAAAGAAGAAACCGGAAAATAAATATAATATTGATTAAAAATAAAATAGTTCATCCGGCAATGAGTACGACATTATTTGGGAATACAATGTGATTACAATTCTTCGAATTATGACTCACCCCACAAACACATTATACCGAGTTTAATATTCCAAAAAATATACAATCAGTCTCCTAGAAGCGTGAAACCTAGTGTAATATTTGATGTTGCTAGAGACTTATTACTTTAAATATTATCTATATTAATAAAGTAGTAGATGTATGGGCGTGTCTGTGTGTAAATATTTAACCGATAAACTCTGAAACTACTATTCACATAACACTGAAATTGACAAGAAATAGTAATCATAAACAACGGATGGGTTTTAACGAGTAACATCTTTGTTTGGATGAATACATAACACGTACAGAAATATGTCAACAAGTTGAAATGCAAAATGTTCATTTCAACTTGCCCACATATTTCTATTTCTTCCGCACAGATTTATTTATAGTTTTAAGTGATTTAATTTTAAATTATTCTTATCTATCTGTCAATAGCTCAAACGGTAAGAAACGCGGCTGAAGCGCTAAATGTCTCAGTTTCGATTCTAACTGATGGCAACCAAGACATTTTTAAATCTTAAAATCAGGACTAAATATTAGGTACAATATAATATTCAATATAAAATTGAGTCTTTTATAATAAATACGAAATCTGCATAAATTAAAATACATTTAAGTATATTTTACGACCGGATATTGCCGGACACCCCACACCGCTAATCTATTATATAAACGTGAGTTTATGTTAGATCTAAATAGCAAATAATCTGACGTATAAATATGTGATTCTGACTAATGATGTCTTCCTTTGTTACCTGGGAGCATGTTCTTTACATTAAAACATGTACTTCGCTACAATTTCTTTCTGCTATTAGGTTGGTGCAAAAAAAAATATCGTTTTTTAATCAGGTATATATACGTATAAAACGACATATTTTTGCACCAACGTAATAATAATTTTGGTAAGTAAAATTATTACAATAGAGGCCATTTTATTTTTAAATAAATGCCCAGTGAACTCAAATTTTAAGGGTAATAACTTCTACTTCCAATTAAGGTAAAATATGAGTTATTGGCTTTGTATTTCAATTTTCTTCATCTTGTAGTTTACACGTTATTATTTTATTTTATAAATCTAATATATAAATCTTACTATGTTTGTCTGTCTGTCTGTGTCTATCTCTGTTTTTCAAAGTGTTTCTCCTTCCAGATTGGACAGTGTGCAGTAGCTCAATAGATTACATTTTTGGTGCAAAATTTTATTAGAGGTATTTACTCGATTAAAATAATTGCTAAATGGATTTAAATAGGAGGTCAAAATTGAAAGAAATCACAAATTGCCAAGCGTAACACAATGGCATCGTTTCACGCATGCGTACGTCTTTTAAAACAGACACCTATTTATTTAGTTATTTTACAACACTTTCAAATCGGTTGTCCCTTTGGTGCAGTGATAGCTATCTGGCTACTAATACCAGTGTTGCGGTTTTCATAGTCACCATTTCCTTTTTTACATTCTGATATTCTTGCCTTATAAATGTTATGTAATAATTTTACAAGAACATTTTAATTTAAAAAAATACAGAAATATGTTTTTGATGCATGTAACGACAATGTCATACTAAACATTATATATATATATGCATATATATATATATATATATATATATATATATATATATATATTGTTTTTATAAATTTCCGTCTTTCTGGTAATAATTTATGAGAATGATTTATTAAAAAAATTCAATTTATATAGAAATTTATTTAACACGCTTTTGTGTAGATACTTTCTATACTTGTAAAAATAAAACAGAATAATGCAGAGAAAGGGGATAAGGCTTTTCTTCCTCTCTTTTTTCATTAACCCTTTCGCTCTGTCGGCTGGAAAATGGAACCAGTCTTGGAAGCAGTAGCAGCAGCCATCATCGTCGTCGAATAGCGTTAATACTACTTGATTGTAGTAGTATTAGTAGCTGTAATAGTAGTATGGCTATAAATTGTCGGTTACAGTTTTAAAGGAAGATGAAACAGTGGCGGACGACAACGCGACGGCATTCGTGACCACTACACCAAACACAGTCCCGCTGCTTTTACAGAGAGAGAGAGAGAGAGAGAGAGAGAGAGAGAGAGAGAGAGAGAGAAAGAAATCGAGCGTTTAAGGTTTAACATCAATTTTTTACGTAGTAACAAGACTAAAATATTCTTATACTTTTTCGTATTTCTGTTAGCAACTTATACGAATAATTTATTAAAATTTTATACTAAATTTTCTTTCGCAAACTTTTGTGGAGATACTTTCTATACTTGTCATCTAAATAAACACAAATATTAACAAATTTACACTTTTACAATTCCTGCCTTACAATTATAATATCTGTTGTGAATAAAAGAATAGAAAAATGTAGAAAAATATCTCCGATGTAGAATGTACATACACGTCACCGAACTAAAACGTCATATTCCAAAAAGTCACATAATTTGATCAAGTAGTTATTTTATTTACTTTCGGAAAAATATTCTTTCTTTTACAGTGTTTTTGTGATTTACAAAGTAACTCATCATTAGAATAATAATTAAGCTGATATTTGACACTTACTGCTATTTCTGTTATTTTCTTTACAAAAAGTAATAGGAGATAACTCAATTTGTGAGGTTTATTCGAATTTGAAACTCTTAACAGAAATGTACTTGTTTCATATATATTTTTAAGAGCGAGGGCTATGGAATCAATCTCGTATATGGCTGAAGCAGTTTACGACGTCAAAATCACTTTATTTCATATATATTTTAAAGAGTGGGAGAGGGATGTGGAGTAGGTTCCGGAAAACACATTACGATCTCAGAATTATTATTTAATAACTATATTTTAAAGAGAGGAGTGGGCGTATAGAGTCAGCAAGCAATTTACGATGTCAAAATTACTTAATTTCATATATATATAAGTGTGTGGGGGGATATAGAGTCTGTCCCCGAAATGGCTGAAGCAGTTTACGATTTCAATATTACTTTAGTTCATATATATTTTTAAAAGAGGGGGGTGAAATATGAAGTCAATCCCGAAAATGGCTAAAGCAGTTTACGATCTCAAAATTACATTATTTGATGCAAATTTATAACAATGGGAGAATGATATAGACTCAATCCACTAAATGATTGACAGTCTACGATCTCAAAATTACTTTATTTCATATATATTGTTGGTGTTGTGTGAAGGATATCTGGGCCAGTTTCTGATGGAGTGATCCGTATTTTTCTGAATTTTTAATGTTATGATCCGCAAATGACATCACTGTAGTGGTAATGGATAGAAAGAACGATTATTTTGCTTTTAAAAGTGCTCTGGAGGTCTCCATGGATTCATATATGTATTTACATTACCCGTCTGAGGGTAAGTAAAACTTTTTTAAATATATGTTGTACATTACCCGTCCCAGGAAAAAGCAAACTTTATTACATATACCTGGTGTAAATTTCCTGTCCTATTAAATACATATGGCAAACCAGTCCTAGGGTAAAATATTATTTTACTCGAGATAGCTAATTATACGCAGACATCAAAAATCCTCTATGCTAAGAATAACAGGTATGCTAAAAATCAACTTCAAATTTCTCATTGTTTTGTTTTTGTTCTCATTTGGTTCCGAGAAACGCCTGGTGGCCCTGCTATTTTATAATAAAATTAAAGTAACGATTCTCTATCCACGCCGAATAGATAAAGCACATATATAAAGCAATTTAGTTCAAATATATTGAAAAAATTTAAAACTATTTTTTAAGTGCTCAATACTAAGTGAAAATTTATAAATAAGTTTATATAAACATTAAACAACCTACGCGAGTTAATCAGCGTTTCAATATAAGCACTTCTCCAGGAAGCTGCACGATAATCTAAATAATAAAGTGTTTCAAAATAAATTAGGCAGAAAAAAACATGAACAAGAAAAAATTAGACAGTAAAAATTTATTTTTTACACGGTCGTACTTATCAAGGTAGTTGAGGTAAGACTCATTGAAAAGTGACATTATTATTGACCAGCAAAGATCAGCTTCTCCCCCCAACCATTACACATTGGAAAAGCCTATATATACACGCATAAAATACACACACAACACAATACGCATAACACATCTGTACTTTCTTACCTCTATACGTCCAGACAGTACGCATACTTGAATCAATAGCAAGCAAACTCAATCTTGATTCATACACTCTCCTGTCGACTAGACATATGAATAAAAACAACGATCGCCTGCACATGCCATTTATCATATATCAAATGTTTGCATACGGAGATTATGGGGAAACAATTTGCAATAGTACACACACATTTACTTATTTGCAATAATGTCTTTGAATTAATAGAATTATACGTTTGGTTGAAGTAAAAGCATATCTCAAATTATACAGTGGCTTAAAACAATTCAATCAAATTATACAGTCGCTTAAACTGATTTTAACTTTTACTATATTTAAATAGGGTTTAATACATAAATTCGTACAGACTCGTTAGTTATAAAATTAAATTAGTGTTTATAAAACTTATTGAGTCATACTTTATATATATATATATATATATATATATATATATATATATATATATATGCATATTTATGAGGCATACAATGTGTGCGTGTGTGTGTGTGTGTGTGTGTGCATATTGCATGCAGCATAATAGCGTTGACACACCGGTTCTCGTTAGATCACAAAACTTAAGCAACATTGAGCCTGGTTAGTACCAGATGGGTGACTATTTGGGAAATCTAGGCGCTCTATGTGCTCTCCGCTTATCTCGTCATTGTTTCCAGTCGCTTTGAACCTCTACTTGCCACAGGTATTAAACAACGCCGACTCAGGAGAGGTGTGATCGGAGATTGCGCAACTCTTGTCCCAAAAATTCAACGCGCAGAGTGTGTATTCATAGTCTGTTAAGACTTAAGGAAGCTACCATGTGCATGTGTATATATCTATATATATGTACATATGTATGTATATATGCGCATATGTATGTATATATGTGCATATATAGGTATGTGTGTGCTTGTATGTATGTGTATATGAGAAAGAGCGGAGGATGAAGAGTTAAAATTTAGAAGATAAAAAATACACAAGAAAAAAAACGCGTATATAATGTTTAAATGTGTTTTAGTTTAATAAACCTGGAAAGGGGGGGGGAGAGAGGGGGGATGAGGATATAATTGTAAAACTTGAAAATAATGAGAGACATATTTTGAAGAAAGGAGATTCACTTCGGAGTGTCTCACCAAGAACAAGAAAAAAGTTTAATCGTGAAATGGATTAATTGTAATCATATTTCGTTTGATAGGATTACGGATTCATTTTTATTCCTTCTTGTGATAAAGTCAATCATAATTTGATTTCGACGGATATTAGTTGAGAAAAAAATCCTTGGCCTTAAATGATCTGGTTGTTTTCTGTGAAGGTATATCAACTCTTCTCGGGTTATTTAATGCCGAATCCGATAATTTTGGTAAAAAAAAATTATGTTCCAAGTTCTTTATACCTTCAAATATCTATTCATTATGTTTGAATTGAGTGTTTTATTTTACGGTATATTGTCTGACTGCTGTATTCCGACTTATAGTACGGGTGCCTTAACTATTTGGTAGCGCTTATAGCGGCTTCTCTATCATCAGTTTATAATATTGGGATGGTTTTAGTGCCATGTCGCGCATGGAAAGGGACCCTGCACACATCTCCATTCCCGAAGCCACTATCCTGTGGATGAGGAGTTGACTGATGATCTACTTGTGCTGCATGATGGTGGCAATACAGATTCACTTTGCTCCCTCACTCTAAACTTAAACTATGAAAATGACAGCTCAATCAAAAATCACGACCAAACCAGATACACACTTGAACAACGCTTCGCCTCCTCTCTTGAGGCTCGCATTTACAAATATCCGTGGGCTAAGAACTAAGTTAACCGATATAGAATCATTTATCATAGCAAACTCCCTGGATATCTTAGCGCAAAGTGAAACTAACTTGCACTCCTTCATACCTTCTAACCACTTTAACATGTCTGGTTATCTTCCACTTTGTCGTAAAGACTCTGACAGACATGCACGGACTTGGAGTTTATATTCGTAACACCTTTCCCATGACTAAGGAATTGAAACTAGAATCAGGCGACTGGGCCATCATGTGCTTTAGACATAGTGTTAGCTACTTATATTTTCTTTATCGCTCTCCCTTGATCCAAGACTGTACTCTAATCAATCAATTCTCAGACAGTATAGATGTAGCACTCTCCTTAGACACTAGTGCCTAAATACATGTATTTGGTGACTTTTTCACTACAGTAGTTGGTTTGGCTTCTTTAACTACACATACAGCTGGTAACATCACACATAACTTTTCCATATCCTATTCCTTGACACAGACAGTAATGTTCCCGACCCGTCTCCTAGATGGTCAGGACCAGCAAACCTCTTTTCTGGATCTGACCACAGTTCCTGAGGATTGTATAACAAATGCCCATTGCCCTCTTGGGAATACTGATCATACTGTGATAATGATAGATATCACCCTCTCGACCCGAAGTTGAAGAGCCACTGCTCAAAACGACATGGTTCTACAAAAAGGCTGACTAAGATCCCGTCAGGATTCACATCAGAAATGCTCCATGAGGAAATATATTTTCTCTTCCTGCTGACTAGTACGCAAAAGAGACCACTGAATGATTCAAAGTGGAATTCGAAGCACATGTCCCACACGTAAGTTCTATAGCAAACCCTACTATCCCAAATGGTTTACTTCTACATGTGTAGCTGCCATTGCTCAAAGGCAGCATGCATACCGCAGATTTATCCAACATAAATCTAGTACAAATATACAAAAATTTATAGAAGCTAGAAATAATTGTAAGAAGGAAATAGCCTCAGTTAGAAGAAAATATCCCCAAACCACCAGAAAACACATTGAAGCACAGAAATTAGGAACTCGTAACTTCTGGAAAATCTGTAACAGTGTTGTAAATAATATGCAATCAGCAATTCCCTCACTATCCAACAATCTATCAAAAGTTAAAGTTGCTCCATTCTCTCCAAACCTTTTAACAAATGCCTTAACAAATTTTGCTTTCCTGACTGCTGGAAACCAACTTCTTTGGCACCAGTTTACAAGAATTCTGACGAAAGAACTAACTCATTAAATTATTGTCCCATTAACCTCCTCCCCTTTTTTCGTCAAAATATTTGAGTCTATAATTAATCAAGCTGCAGTCCATCACCTCAAATTTGCTAAACTTCTGTCCGTTAAACAGTATGGATTAGACAAGCCCTTCTACTGCAGATATCTTAAATATAATTATTGTATAAATTCAGGTGTACTTCAGGGGTCGATCCTTACGCCTCTATTATTCCTGATATTCTTAAATGACCTCTCTTATGAAATTGTTTAAGATGAGTATATTTGTTGACAACAACAGACGCAAGGACAACAACAAATAAACATGTATCCAAGGCAATGGCGGAAACATTAGGGGAAGACCTCCAGTCTGTAGTGGAATGGGACAAAAATGGATGGTCACATTCAATGGTGCCAAGACTAAGTTCCTTTCCTTTAATAACTACAAGAAACCTTCTCTGCCAGTAACAGCCATGGCTAATGATACATTACCTGAAAGTACTTCGATCAAACTCCTCAGCTTAACGTTCATGGGGAACATGAGTTGGAACAGATACATTGAGTGCATTACCAAAATTGCTGTAAAGATGGGCCCTCTCTACCATGCTAGAAAGTTACTTAAACCTTAGTGTCTCCTATACCTTTACAAGGCCACCATTCGCCCATATATGAAGTATTGTTGCTACATTTGGGTTGATGCATCTGCTACTAGTCTCTCCCTCATAGACAGGATTCAAAAGAGTCGCCAACATAATAGGTCCCACAGTATCAGCTAGGTTTCAACTGCTGTCCCGTCAACAAAATGTTGTCTCCCTTTCCCTGTTTTACAAGTACTTTAATGGTAGGTGCTCCGATGAACTACAGACCCTTGTACCCCCTCGACGTAAATACCCCCCCCAAAAAACCCGACAAGCAGCAAAATCTCACATTGACACAGTAGAAATCTCCAGATGTAAGAAAGCCTTCTGTCTTAATAGTTTCTTCCCTGGAACTGCATGACTTTAGAATTCTCTTCCGGGTTCTTGTTTCCAGGACTGTACCGACATGCAGAAGTTCAAGTGTAATTTAAACAGACACCTTGTTGCTCAACTCCTTACATAGTGCCCTTACAAATTATGTCCAAGATAGTAGCCCTCTACTTCAAAGTGGCACTGTGCTTTGTTTGGGTGACAATACAATAATAAAAAAATATCAACTTTTTCAGATACAATCATTTTAACAAACGTTTTTAAGATTGCAGTTTTTTTACAGCATTAGATATTTATTCATGGTGATTATTTTGGCCTTTTTTGTAGAAATAAATCATTGATTTTGTTTTTGGCATTGAGTTTTATCAAAGGGGAAGGAAAAACAATAACATCAATGCATTTAAGTAAGGGAGCCGATATCTTCAGACAGACTGATCTTATAGCACTGGAGGACTTAAATGGATTGGGAATAACATTAGCAGGTAATGCTTCGGTTCACTAAAATAATCAAGACCTCAAATATGTACACTGGATAAGGTGTTACAACGTATAGTGCATAAGCAACATGCTGGGACAAACGTATTCTTGTGAGGTTTCTGAAAGGTGTAGTCAAACCAAGTGTTCTATGTGGCAGGAAGTGACGTAACCGCGTTAAATCGGGCAGATGTGTCAAATGTTACTAAAAGGATGCGTGCAGTAGCGGGTTCTTGCTAAAAGATGCAGAGACGTCCGGTGGCGATCTCGATCATCCAAGGCTGCACTATGCTCCTTAGCACCTCCCGGTATTTCATTTAATTTTTTTCCGTGTCGGATTTTGCAGCAACACCATGCACAACATTGAGATGCTTTTTGGTCAATTAGGCACGAGATTAATCATGTGATTCATGATGGACATTCGTATTCGGACAATTCGCCTCAAGTCTTCCGCCCTTTGAGGATACAGACGTAGCAAAACTTCTATTAATCGATCTGCTGTGTGAGGTGTATAATGATTATAAATGAAAGATCTATCTCAAAGGTTACATTTTAAAAGAGTTGAGATTGGGACACGTGAAAAAGGTGAATCGATTTGCTAAACCCTTGCATTATGGTCATTAGACTAAAAAAAACTTGTTCTTTTTCTTATTAATGTCCATCGCCAAGGAAATTATATAACAGTAAAATAAAAGCAAATCAGTTGTAACGAATAAATAGTTACACACTAATAGAATTATACTAAAGTATAAATTATGAAATTACTTTAGCTGGTAATTTCCAGCCATTTCATTGTGAATAAGATTGGACTAAAAATCTTTTCTTTAGTTTAAAATTCAGCGAAAGAACTAATTTCAAGTATAATGTACTTTGCACAACTTTTGCTCATATAGATTATAATTAGAAGTTCTAACACGAGCTATTATCGGTGAATGCTTACTGGTAACAACAGGCAGTGTTCCCTGCAGACCAAGTAATAACAAGTCTCCCTAGATTTTCGATAATCAATGCAAATCATTGTGTGTTCGCGCAACAGCCAAGAATTTCTTGCTGTCAACGACCTTTGACCTCTAAAATTTCAGTGACAATCCCCCCTATTTAACAAGTACTTTCTGCACACTTCCAGAGTTAATTTGATGTTCGCTCCATTTCGTGGGTCTTTCTATCCTCCTTGAATTTGCATTATCGCAACAGCCGCTTACTATTGATTTCTCACTAGCAGCGGCTATTGGTCTCCACTGGAGTTTGAGTGGCAATAAGTCTCCCCAAGATATCCGTTCTGTTTGCATTTGTCCAGCAAATATCTGGTCAGCGCTCTCTCCGCAGTCTTTCTATCCCCCTTGAGCCTTCTCGACTATTTAGCATCACTCTTGGGGGGGGGGGTGAATGGGTAATAAGGTGGGAATGGAAAACATAGATATGCAGCTTCAATGTTCTTGGTTCCATGTAACATTTCGTGTTTTGTCTCTGCAGTAGCTCGTCTGACCCGCGCATGTGGCTCATGTATTAGTCTCCGCATTCAATGGTTTTACTTAATCTTTCAGCAGTTTTCATTATTTTTATTCGTTGTATCTTTCCAGCCATACCTCTGATTCCAATTTCTCCCATTCTATTTTCAAAGTCTTTCGGAATTGTTCATAGTGCTCCTACTACTACTATTATTATTATTATTATTATTATTATTATTATTATCACCAGAAAAATTAAAAAGTAAACTATGTATTCAAGGGGGGAAAAAGGTTATTTAAACATTCCTTCGAGCCATTTAGCTAGATCAATGTTAGTATCTGTTCATCATGAAAAGGCTATTTTCACAAGGATTACGTCCTGCTGAATGGGTTTGTTTATTGGCAATCGATTGGAAAGTTCTCGCGCAGGAATGTCGACAAAATAAAATTATGGCAATGTTTGCATTCGTCTAGAGGCCCTCAATTTTGAAACGTGCTAAATCCCTCACTATTAATTAACCTTGTGTCTATATTTACCGAAGTGAAAGGCAGGTAAACAAACTTGTAAAGTCATTAGCTTCAATAAATATCATAACGCCAGTCGAGTTGAAAGCTTTGTAGTCAGAAACGATGTCAATTTAGATTCTGCAAACTCTGCGCTAATGTCATTGACTGGCAATAGAGATGTGATCAGGATCACCGTCGTTGTGAAAGTCGCGAATGTAAAGACAGGAGACAAGCAGCATAATGACCGACCCACACCTCGCGCTATTTTTATCTCTTGTAACGAATGTAAGAAGACAGGAACATCGATAAGTAAAAGGAGTGCCTTTGATCAATAAGCGGTGAAAGACAAAGTGGCTTGAAGATGATATCGATTTGTAAAAGTTTCTGTATTCAATAGAAAGCCATGGACTTAGAATCTAAAGCGAGCAACAGTAGAGCCATGCATTATTCTGTTTGTTGATTAGAATATGTAGAATTCAGTAATTAAGAATAAAGAGTAAAATCTGGTTATTGACAATCTTTTTTACAAAGGAGTCACCACTTATCAAGGCCTGGTGGTCACTCGAGCACAAGGGTTAATAACTGCACGGTTGTCATCGAGAGCAGTGTAGCGATCGTTAGTGGTGGTAGTTTGATAGAATATGATTATTTAAGGGGGGAGGCTCAACAAGAACTTGTTTACATTGGACTTGAAGACGACCATGTTGTAGTTAGTAGGGAAGCAGGCTAGAGAAACAGAGTTCCCCGATAACTAAAGTAAACACGATTCTAATTGTATGATCTGTGGACTCATTCCTATTTATTTGTCTCCCGGCGAAGTAAAAGTTGGATACAAGGTCGGTTTTTTATTGTAGGTGGAAAACAGCCAGATTGCGCATTTACCCCATTAAGGATAGCGTCTTAGACACTGTTTGAAATATCAGCAAACAATGAAAGAAAGTCGGCAATAACAATTTTTTGTGGTATTCGCTCAACATCGGGCATTCCACGTTCGACTGAAAGTGGATGTTCATGACGAATACAAATTCACATGTAGTCCTATGTGTTTCCCGGTTAGGGGAGATGACATACAACGGCTAGTATATCTTGTACTGGCCAGGATTAATCTCACTTAATTTCGGCGATCTAATAGGAAGGGGTGTCCACGTGATTATGCTGTATCGCCAGACAAAGCGGTCGAAATTCTCCACCTGTAACTCATGTGATCTGGCGTCTTCCATCTACGGTAACCTCTCATCCTCATTCAATATTTTCCATTCAAACAGTGCTTTCCTCATGTAACACAGACTAACAAATCCCAAACTGATAAAGGTAACCTAGGAAATTTTAAAATTCTCTTACATCGGGGAATATCTCGATCACCATTCAATCAGTTATCGGTGCAGTACGATGATATTTTATATATATTTTTTTTGTGAGCCCTATACAATGCATATTGCCACTGAAGAGGCTAATGTGATAGTGGCCAAGTTTATAGGTGCAATTTAAATAGGGAGTTGGAAGCAAGATGTTTGTACGGTCGGGGAAATAAGGAGCAGAGAAGGAATAAAAAATACAAGCAGTCCGAAGAAATAAACTATCAGAGTAGGAAATCTCCTGACATCTAAAGCCATTTACAGTGAAGGGGTAGGATTTTGCTACTATTCGGGCCGAAACTCCAAACAAGTTATTCTTCATTGTCTCTAATTAACATCTCATTTAGGAGTAAGAAAGATGTGTTGTAATATTGAATCATGGAGGAATCACAATGACAAGCATTGTTTTAAATCCGTATAATTAATACACTAAAGCTTTTCCTGTTCGTACATAAGTTATAATCTTTCATTTATATACTAGCTTCTATTTTTTTTACGTTATAAAGGCAATATGGAAACCCTTAGTAGGAATTTTAGGGTGACCTTCCTTTAATATAGCCACGTTTTTGAATATCATTATAATATACATAATATATATATATATAATATTTATAATGGTATGAGAAATAAGTCGTAGTAATTTCCACATGCAGTGGTCGTTCAGTGAAGAAAGAATTCAGCGAAATGTTGCGTACAAAAAGGCGCATTCGGAAGTAACAGAGTGAAAAAAAGAAGAGCATTGTCTACCAAGAAGTGTTGGATTGAAGGAATAAATCAAAGCTTGTCTCTTACAATGTGATTTTATTGTTTGTATTGAACTATGTAGCACAACATTACTTTCTGAGTGTTTATTAATATTTATTAATTTATCTCATTTGAGTCAGTAAGACACTGTTTTCATAGGAATTTTTATAAACTCATATTTTCTGCATAAATATAAAACTAATTTTTTTTTTGCGATATCCAGAAAAATTTCAGCGTTATCAAAACATTTTTCTCATTCTGTGGAATTTCCACGGATGCTGCTTATAGAATAATAATAATACGCTAAGACAATTCACGTTCGTACTACGCTATCATCTTCCACGCTTGAAAAAATTGTGCTCGATCGAAAATGAAATGCGAGAAGTTTTGATATCGTTGTTGAAAAACGGAATAAAATACGCTATTTTTTTTTGTAAACTTTCGAGCTAGAATTAAAATGTAACAAGTGACGCATGCATGGTCATGAATGCACAATGAACGCGGCATAAAAAAATGACTGCGTTCAGCAGTTGAACCCCCCTCCCATTTAGCCCCAGAAGTCCCCAGGGTACTCAAATCCTGGTGAAAATGAACAAACGGTGCAGTTTTAGGCGTAAACATATGTAAATTTGAGTTCTGCACCATGCAAAAAAGAAGAAATGACTAAATCATATTTAAATTTTAATTCAGCATTATGCAAAACTGCCAAATAGACATACACAGAAAATTTTGGACAAATATGGTAAAATAGTCCCAAATATGGAGTGTTTTTATTAACCCTAAAAAGAGCCCCTGGGGCACACCCAAGAGTTGTAAATTATAGACAAACAAAATTATATAGAAATCAGTTAGTTACAACTTTTTAGAAAGTTTTAGAAAGATCCAAGGCATCAAGTTTTTTTTAATAAGCACAAAAGTGTCAATTTTAGCTATTTTTACCCGAAAGGCACCCCTAGGGGGGGGGCAATCGGAGTTTTCCCGGAAAATCCGTTCTGTTACTTTTTTTACTCATATCATGTTTAATGTTTTTGAAAAGTTTCAAAAAATTCCAACGTGTAGTTATTGAGAAAAGTGCGGACAGACGAACGGACAAAGGTGCATTTATAGGTTCACGCTCCTTTTGTCGGGGTGGGGGGGTACCAATAACTGTTCTTTCCAAAAATGATACAATAATATCGGTCTTCCTCAGAATAGGAATGTATCATAGAATATTACTTTTTTTTTTTTTACTAGGACATATTCCTTTAAATAATCTAACTCTACTTAACTTCCGCCGTGACTGATTTTGTTTCATCATCTGCTTAACACATTTTTTATCCTGGAGAAGCCAGGATAAGAAATGTGTTAGGTAGATGGTGAGACAAAATCAGTCACGGTGGAACTTGGGTAGGGCTAGATTATCTAAGAGGACGACTCAAGGCCCCCATAATCAAATATGTTCTGAAATTACACTGAGGAGAGTAATGAGATAAGTATAGTTCAGTTGAGTGATACAATGATGCAATATGCTTAATTTCCGCGCCGGACGTATTTAAAATATGACAGCAATATACAAACGATGATGGGCATAACGGTGGACTTTACACGGATCTCGCTAATAATCAAACAAATTCTCAAATCATAATATCTATAAAGATTACAAAGTGTGAAACTGTCGTATTGTGGCGTTCTTTATATCATGGACGGGTGTGTATATATTAATATTATATGTGCGTGTGTCTTGTATAAATATATATGTCTAAATTCGTGTATCTAGTGGTATAAAATGTTCTTCTAATAGATGTGTGTATATATAGTGTGTATACGTTTGCACATACGTGCCACAGTCATCTATATGACGTGCATGTTCGTCTAATATTTCTTTTTCTATTGTTCGTGTAATTGACGCGTGTATAACACTTACGACAGTGTTGATATATTAACATATACAGAAAGAGACGGATAACAGTTCTCTGGGGGTTTGAACATCGGTCAAATCGGAGAAACATACCTGTCTATCTTTGATCTTGCTTGACGGAAAACTGCAAAGGAGATCTATACCAATGAATCAAAAAATCTCGGGTTGTCTTTTCAGCAACTTTATTACATATGTTTCCCAATCAGAAAGTTCCAAAACTGATTCTGACTATCGCCATTTCTGATCCCCCTCTACTCGGAGCCATGACGATTTGAAGACCGTCTCTGTCCCAACTCCGACTTGCTCTGATTTCCAACTCTTGACTATTGCTGTCTTTCAAGCTCTCTCCTAAAGTCCACCTCACTTAGTGACCTCAACATCAGACTGTAGAGGTCATATCTAGTCTTAATTATTGTTCGTGTTCTAACATTTTTTTTCTATTAAAACATCTTAAATAAATTACTGTATTTGTAAATATTTATTTCGCCATGATAATATTCCGGCATTCTATTTTTACAAATATTATAACGATCATAATCGTTGACCAGCAAAAATTTCGGCATTGCCCGGCCAATATCTAAGAAAACTATAAAAAATGAATTAACGGTGTCAAATATTGTTCCTTTTATTGATTTAAAATGATTTTATGATCAGCAAAAATGAAAACACATACACAAACAAACGAAAAAACCCAACAACAAACAACAAACAAAACAGCAGAATTGCTCCATGTTATCCTGCATCTGTTTATGTTGTTCTTTATTTTTTCTGATTGTCCAAACTTATGAACGAAAGGTAAAAGTATGTACAGATCATGTTATTCGCATGTCAAACACATAATCTTTAGTCTGAGCTGAAGGATCAGCAAAGAGCCGCCAAGCAAGACACATTCATAGGACAGCGTCAAGTCGAGTCTAAAGAAAATCTCATAGCTTGACTGGAATCCCATTTTATTTGTGACAGACACTGTTGGGAACATCTCGTGCAGGAAACAGCCCTTCCTTGATATACTCATATCACGCACAGAGCATGGGTTTAAGACATTCGTATATCACAAGCCTACGTTCACCGGATAAGACCTTAACTTCAACTCCCATCACCCATAAAGTATCAAACATGAAATCGCACGCTGCTTACAACATCGAGCAGAGACAATAAGTAGCGACACCATTACATACCACCAAGAAATGGTCAGGTTGAAGAATACCCTCCGTCGTAACAACTACCCCGATACCATACTATCCACCAGACGTGTTAATAGTATAAGAGAGGAGAATGAAATCCCAAAACCACCAACGGTCTGCCTACCATACATACGAGGCATCTCCGAAAAGATTCAGAGAATATGTGCCCCCTACAACATCAGGACGGTATTCAAGAGCGAGTCAACACTCAGACGACACCTGGTACGAGTGAAGCCCCGCATGGAGAAGAACATGACCAAGAACTGCATATACTCCATCCCATGCAGTTGCAGAAAGGTTTACAAGGGTGAAACATGCCGCCCTCTCAAAGTAAGGGTGGAAGAACACCGAAAAGCGGTAACTAAAGTGGAGACGGAAAAATCGGGTATAGCCAACCAAGTCTGGATGGAGAGGGGGGGACCATCGCCCCCTATGGGATAAAGTAAAAATAATAAACAGAGAGGCCCACTGGAAAGTGAGAAAACTTAAAGAAACCGCTCACATGCTCGGACATAACAATCTACTGAGCAAACCAAGCGTAGAATGCAATTTGGACACCTCTAATAGAGAGAGAAAACCTTGAATAACAACATAGGTTTAACATTAACAAAAACCAACTAAGAATTGTCCTAGTGATATATGGCCGAGTGGTCCTAGACGTTGTATCAAAGTTTACAGTTACCCAAATGTGCTGAGTTCAATCCTGAACGAAGGCAGTGAAAAGTAACATTCAAAACAAAGAATCAGCAAATACGTCCCAGAGCTTACCTGGAGTCCGAACACGGTACCCCGTAATAATAATAAAGGGTTGGGTCCGAGACTCCTAACAAACAAACGGTTCCCCAGTTCGATACAAAACACCTGATGAAGGCCGGAGGGCAAAACGGCCGAAACGTAGTGACTATAACAACCAAGATGAGGAAGTCAGTCCGACAATTTCATAAATGAAAACACCTCATCTAAAAAAATACAGACAATTACTGTCCAACTACCTGTTTCAGTGCTCACTAACGTTCGGCTATCAGTTTCTACCTCAAAGATCTCAACCTTACGAGACACATGTTCTCGCTTCAGGTGATCCTGAATTTATTACATTTTACCTTTATTTTTTTTTTTTTTTTGGTAAACAATAAAACACTATATCCTATCGTCTTTAATCATTTATCTGGGTTTGTCATCTCTTTGCCTTTGTCGTTATATCTGACTTTGTGTTTATTTTATTTGTTGGCACCTCGCAACATTGTCAAGGCAAATTTTAGAAATACGTTTTTTATGTGCCTTTCTTCCACTCTAGATACTCATCTTCTCAAACATGGTCACGTTTTTAGTTTGAAGGATATGTTGCTGAGTGAAATAAACATAAAGACAGTTTGCATCGACAAAATAATGTACCACCATCATGGTGTACAATTTTACATTTTCGTGTTTACAAAAACAGCTGGCAGTGAAACAACATGGTTATGACGATATTATCAATGCAAAGAGTGTAAGCATATGTGAACAATAACTAATTAGTTTTCACATTGTTGTTTTTTTAATCTTTATACGCTTATTGGATACACATCACTTTCCACACATTCAATCATCTTAGAGTTGAATATTTTTCATACTTATTTTTAACACAAAACATTATTAGGACTAGGACAACAGCATATTCCTTTCATTGTTTTGACTCTCGAGTGTGTATCCGTTAATATCTTATATGCTTTTATATAGAGTGATGCGCTTCTCGATTGATTAACTGTGTCTAACTAAATCGGATATACACTCGAGAGTCAAAATAATAAAAAGAATATGCTGTTGTCATAGTCCTAATTATAAGTTATGTGGATCCTGATTGGGATCACAAAAAGACAACCCGTAACACGGTATAAGGTTTACTAATATATTTGTAGGGAAACGTGCGACTTACCTAACTAGCACGTGTGCATAATTCAACGGGTCGGTCGTGGAATAAAATGAATGAAGAAGAAAGAAACAAAAATGGCTGCCTTATCTCTTTATATGCCTGCAATGTGACCACCCGATATGCAAATGAGATGCTCCTGGTTGGAGATAAGAGGGTTGATTTTTTAGAGGGACGTTCATTTTGAAGTTGGATTTCGAAGAAATAAGTTGAATTAGCAGAAGTTAGTTTAGAGTTGAGAGAAGGTGCGTTACGTATACAGAAGTTTGGAAGTTTGAACAACGGTGTCAACCTTACCCAGGAAATTATTGGTGTGACGGGCGGAAGAAATAACACTCAAGTTATTGAATAATATTGAAAAACAGGAACAAAATTACAGAAAAAAGTGGTGACGTAAGCGAGATTTTCTTGTCAGTAAGATATCGGTAGGTCACATTTCTTCGAGAGTGCTTGGCTCTTGATTAATATATGTTTTAGAAGGGTCTATTGATGGGTAGGTAACGCTCCCATAATAATAAGTTAATTCTTATTTCAGTTAAATTATTTTGAGGGTAATAACGTGGTTATATATTGTTTGTTTGTTTATTTTTAGTTTTCTCGTTTTGTTTTCCCTTCTTTTAGATCTCTTAATGTCATGGTCAGAATTTTTGACGAAAAAATGTTTACGTAGCAAGTAACTTCGACTCAGTTACAAAACATCATTATATGGTTGGTTGGTTTTGTTTGACGGCGTATCAGCCCTTTTCAGATTATTTAATGCCGAATCCAAAGATTTTGAAGAAAGATCTTTTAATAGAATATATTTGTTGTTTTCAAGTCGGTTTCTATTTAACCCATAGCTGGGACCCTAATAGGTACTACCACTACGGGTCAGAGTGGATTTGGGAGCAATGGCAATTAAAGGGTGGCTCCACACACCCCAAAGCCCGCAAGCTGGGGCTTCACTACTGGATATAGTTTAGGGTCATATCCAGGACCACCATCATTAGAGTATCTGCTTAACGAATTAAACTTTGTGGGCACCTCAGGCATATTTTACCAAATACGGTTGGATTGTAGAACGGGTTGTGGATTTTTATTGTCAACAATCACATGTGTGGCATTCCATAGAGGGCCCGCTATATCATAAAAGTGTGGATTAAGGGGAATGATTGAAACACATGCGGAATGGAAGAGAGAGTAATTCACACACACACACACACACACACACACACACATATATATATATATATATATATATATATATATATATATATACGGGACAAGCTGGGAAAGAGCGTTCTATAGAAGCTACAAAAGAAGGGGGGGATCAAATGTGAGTTTGGAAAAAAAACCCTGCGCAATGTATTTTACTTTATTTACTAATTAAGTTAAAATATTGGCCTTTGTCTCTTGATACAGATTTAAAGAATTTAATTTAAAAATAAAATCTCTATCTATACTAGCATATAAACGAGATTGTGTGTGTGTGTGTGTGTGCGTGTGCGCGCGCGTGTACGAGTTTGTTTTATGAACACCAAAATGGCTGGGCCGAATATTTTGAAATGCCACACAAATATACTTTATGTACCTAGCAGCATTCTTAGATAGGTTTTTATATCGGAATGTCTTCAATAAGTATCAATATTTGAAAAATCAGATGAAAGAAAAAACAGGTGATTTTGACGAAAGCTTAACATCACGAATGCATTTACGAAGTTTTATTATCGATCTGTAAATCTTAATCTTTTACCAAACACATACAGTGAGTTCAGTTTCCCGTTACTTTGTCCCTTGCAGTACCGGCTGCTGTTCCATATATTCTCTATCCGTTTTAATACAAAACTCATCAGATGATAGTTAATATACAGATACATCGCAAGGGATGTATCCCCCTCCCACAGCGAAAAGATTTGACAAGAGTCGGAAAGTGGGATTGAACAACCAGCGCCCTAGAAAAAGAGTACTTTGGCTAGAGAATAAAAATAAATTACTGGGCAACGTCGTCGGAACTCTTTAGTAGGGGCGTCTCAGGCGATTAGCAATAAGCTAACCTTTTATAAGATAGAAGGAAAATCTAGGAAAGTGGACCTACACAGGACCATCAACATACCGCAATCATTTCCGAAATGGCATAGATCCTGTTGAAAAAAAAAAGTCCAACGGCTAAGACTAGACGCCAGAGACTAAGTAGTACATTATTGATTCAGCAATCGCTTTGCCTGTTAATTGTTCAGCGTTCGAATTTCAGTATGTCTGCCTATCTACGCGTTGACAATTCAATCTATACTCCTATAAATTTGTAATTCATCTGTCTCTGGTTCTGTATTTTATATGTACTAGCAGATGATTACTTATCAAGGGCCATATGCTACTCAAGGATGGTTAGGGAGTTTGTTATGAGGACAGTGGGACAATAAGGTGACGATTGGTCACGATGGTTGAAAATAGATAATTTAAGAAGATAACTCAACAAGTATTTGTTAAAATATTCTTTATTTTTCGGGAGGCTTGCGAGACGGGTCCAACAGCGAGAACCTCTCAATACTTTCTGAACTTTACCGGTAAAACAAAGAGCGGTTCCCAGGACTAGTGAATCACGTAAATCGGTTCTCCCCAAGGGCAGAACTTTTTAAACGGTATTTTTGAATAGTGTTTAATGATGTGGAAACTTTCTCCACTGAAAGGTACGGGTTAACAAGGATTAGCCGAAACGGACGTCCCGTAACGCAAGTCTTGAGGTAGGTTAATTTTTCTCTCCTTGATTTTAATCCCGAAGTGCAATAGTCAAACCTAGTGAGAAAATCTCTCAATGCAAATTTGTTCTCTAAGTCCAGGCCATCAAAACTAGGGCATTTGACCGTAGGCCTAAACATAGAGGTGTCTACTTGAGATGGCTGCATTATATTTGGGAGCATGAAGGGAGGAGGAGAATCATCCTTGTGAACCTCTGCGGTTAAGGTTTGTAAATCTCTTTCCACTTCTTTGAATTCGATAAGGTCATAAGCATGCGGTGCCACCCTATCTCTAGGAAGGAATTTAACTAAGTTTTCCTGAACTTGGTCCACTTTAGAAAGCCATTCGTTTATGTTGTCGGTGGTGTTCTTCAAGGCACATGCATAATGTGTATCTGATGATTGGTTTCGTAAGAGAATCAGACGTCGTGGGGAAAAGATGGGGGAACTCTAAGATTGTTAGTTTACATAGGCGTATGGGTTGATGCCACCCTTAAAGAAACAAGCGGCCACGACCTGACAAATTTATTAATATTTGATACATGTTAATAAAACAAGCATAATCACGTTGACACACCGGTTCTCGACAGATCACCGAAGTGAAGTAACGATGAGCCTGGCTAGTACCAGATGGGTGACCATTTGGGAATTCTAGGTACTCTATGTACTCTCTGATTATCTTGGCATTTGTTTTCAGTCGTTCTGAACTTTCACTTGCCACTATTATCTAACAACGCCGACTCCGGAGAGGTGTGGTTGGGGATTGTGCAATTCTTGCCACAAAAAACTCCACGTGTAGGCACCCTTATAGTGGGTACCCATAGTCTGTCAAGACTGAAGGAAGCTATTAATAAAACCAGTAAGATAATACAGAATTAAAGAACGTTTATATTTCGCGAAGACACGAATATACACAAAACTAACCATTACGAATAATTTTTCTGACTTTTATTCAACCCACGCAAGGTATATTGGCATTGAAAGGTAAGAGGCTCCTGTGATAGGAACCAAATTTATAAAGGGGAAATCTTATAGGGAATTTTCACAGTAGAATTTTTATTCACGTTACATTTAAATCTCTGCATGTTGATACGATTGGGGAAACAGAGAACAGGAACAGAATTTCAACGGATAAAGAAGCTATTCGAGTAGAACATATTCCGGCACCTCGTAATCTGTACAATAAAATGGAGAGATTTTGCTGCTAGTCGTGTAAGTCGTGGATATTTTTGTTTAGAGATTATAAGTGCAGTAAGTTCATCGGATCACATTCCGTGAAATTACAACAAACACACAGATGCAACACTGAAGCGACGAGACGAGGTCTTGAGCTTAGCGCACAGTTCTGGACCTATTACAATAGAAATACTTGCATTCTATCAAAAAGGGATGCACAAGTGGTTGGTGCAATAGCACAATACTCTATGCGCCGGTGAACTTATCATTTAATTCGATACAGTCTTGTTATATATAATATAAATCTCACCTGTCTGTTTAAATTTATGTATATATGTATGTATGTTTGCCTAAAACTTTTGACAAAGCGACGAATTTTCACAAAATCGGTATCGTTTTGAAGGTCGACCCTTCGGACGACAAATAGCGAAAAATTGGTCCAGAAAATTAATTCCTTCACCTCAACTGGGCACTTTTCTACTAGGAGGAGTCGCTTTTTTCGCCGATATTTTCGAAAGTCATCTCCTACTAGTCTTAATTTAAACCTTCGACACTTTTGCTTTGGCGATATATGCAACGGCAAAGACGCCACGTTTTGTATTTTTATCACGTTCTTTTCCTCCTTTGCGGTACGGATTCGAGCCTACTTGCGTACTACCACTTTTTTTTTTTTGCTCAACACACACCTCCAAACACCCGGACAACGCCGAGCACCCAGGTTAATATTGTTATAAAATGTCATTAATTTTCATTTATCTCAAGTTACAAAGATCTTACTATCCTTTAAAGTTATGTAATTAAAGTAATGTAATTTACGTTAAAATTCTGTTGACCGATTGATTCGACGATTCATTTTGATCAACAGAAAATTGAAGTTTTTTTTGTCATGTATGTTCTTCCTTAGTCCGACGATATTACTTCATACTCTAAACGAGTTTTACTCGTCAAGAATGAAACACTATATATGAACGGCTAGTTGCGTCCTGTCCTTCGTGCGATTCGTTTATTTCTTTGGCAAATCATATAAAACTCTTTATTACGAAATACAGACACAAACAACATTCTAAGTTTTTATTGGACATAAAACATGGTCGCCGTCAGTTTAGCGAACAGATTTGGTTACAGTGATGCCGTTTCCTGAATTCACGCAGTCGATTCCACCTGAATAATTGTTAACCAACTCAGTTTAATGTGGTGTCAAGAGAAGATAACTACTGCAGTAAAAGAGTTCAATTACATTACACTCTTCATGGCGACGATTACATTCAGCTGAAATAATATTCAATGTGGTTTCTTCAAAATAACAGGAAAGGTACTGTGATCATTTAAAAGGATAAACACCAAAAACGTTCACGTTTTATAACAACTTTGAATTTACTCCCTTAAAATGAACAGCTGTAGTTCCGCCCATGCCTTCCGATAGTGTATTTTAACGTATTAGGGACTGCCAAAAGTCACCACAGAATTACCCAACTCTATATGTAAAACGGTGTAACTTTATTATAAATTATTATTATCAATATAACTTTTGTAATATTTAAAAGAAGAAGGGCAAAATAAATTAGTAATAATTAAAAACAAAATTTTTCATCGTACGAAAACAATGAAATTGCAAGACAAAAATCGTGTTTACATAATTGGCGCTTTAAAATAATGCTCCTATATAATAGACATTCCGAACGTGAAAACATACCCGTGTTTAATAAATCTAGCAAAAATCAACTAATGGTTTGATTTTCGTGAAATTTTCGATACTTATCCATTTTGGAATGAAATTGCATATAAAATGCAGTTTCCATAAAATATATGAGGGGAAATAGTTTTTTAGTGCGTGTCCCCCTTATTTGATTTTTCGAAATTCGAAGAAAATATATTTAAATCCATCGATATTTCTATTTATTATGAAACATAAGAGTTCAAATAAGTAAAAAAAAATATTTTTTTTAAGTTTAAATACACGTATTGAACAAAAACTTACCATGAAGTTGCAATTCAAAAATTGATATAAATTTAATATTATTATGCTATTTTTAATAGCGTTTTTCTAATTAATATATACCCAGTTGAATTGCCAAGAAAAAGTAACCTCTTAAAAATTAACTAATTTTTAAAAGAGTAAAACGATTAAAAATCCACTCTTTCAAAATATCCGCTAAAACATAGGTTTTTTAATTAATTGTGTAAAAAAAATTTTAAATATAAAGTCATAAAATTTACATGGCACTTGCCAGCTATTTTATAGCCAGATTAAAACCGATTCAAAATTAATATTGCGTTAAAATCCGGTTTTTGTACATGGACTGCGATATTCTTGTATGCCTTGTTTTATGAAATAAAATACGGAAGCCAGCACGGATCTAAATAAACTGATTGAAAACATTCACTTCCGCCGTTGCGTTCGCCGTTCCAAAACTTCACAGCTTAACTCGATTATTTTGTTAGTGTTTACTAAAAAGTAACCAAGTTATCTATTAAAAGAGAGTTGTTAAATTATTTTTTATAAATTTTTTCTTGTTTTACGTTTAATTTTAAAGTTTATTAAACTTTTTTTCCCAATTTTAGATACTTTAAAAACTCAACTTATTTCGTTAACGTTTGTTTTTAATTTTAGTAGTAATGAAGTGGTCAGGTTCTTTATTGAAAAATAAGCAAAAATGAATTCCTGTTTATTATATTTAATAATGTACTTCATGTTTATTGGTATTTAATAATTTAATTGGGTTGGGTTTACTATACACATAGAAACGAAAAAGTTGTCAAAAAACAAAACAAATATATAACAAATAAATGTTATCAAAAGTTACATTTCTACCAAACTGAATGGGGAATATCCAGTTTCCGTAAAAAGGGGCACTCTGGATCGAAAGAAAAAATATTAATTGTCTCAGTCTAGAAGAATTTCTATTTCATTGATGCTGTACCTCTCATTATTTATCTAGGTTTTTAAAAAGACAAAAACAGCTTTAAAATATCTGTGGAAGTAAAAATATATGGTTATACACAGATTCAAAAAAGTTGAAAAAAAAAACCCCAAATATATAAAAAATGTTATCAAACGCAAGATAAGTTACTTTTCTACCTAACTGGATACTTTTATAGTGTTTTTATTTAATGTAAAATGTTTAATCGGTTCGAAAAAACCCAGTAATGTTGAAGGTTGTCGGCGAACAAGAAAAGATGGCCTCGATGTCTTTGTTTTATTTCTTATTTTGAAGTGAATATCGAGTCTTTTTCGACCCGAATAAACATTTTATATTAAATAAAAACATTAAAAAAAACTTGCCCAGTTAGGTAGAAAAGTTACTTATCTTACCTTTGATAACATATATTTGTTATATATTTGTAATTCGACAACATTTTCGAATCAATGTGTATAATAAAACACACCTATGTACATATATATATTTGGAGGCACCAAACTGGTAAAAGAGAAAATTATTCTCAAGTAGCATTCAGGGGGGAAAATGCTCTTCCGTATAAATAATTTAAATCGTTCCAAAGTATCGAAAACTTAAACAAATAACAAGTGTAGTGAACTTAAAGTATTTAATTGTCGCTTTTGCTCTTCCGTAGATGTCAAAAAAGTCACGTAACATTTTATTTTTGTGTTATGTTTTCTACCCCCACTGAAAAGAAAAAAAATTTACTTAATTATTTCTAACAATAATGATGAATCTTTTTTTACATTTCGATAATTTAATCTTTAAGTAAATTATTTGAATGTAAAATAAATTCCTATTAAATTAAATTACAGTAGTAAATAATAGCTAAAAAAATCGTTCGCCGTGGCTCGCATCAAGCACATCAATTGATGACGTCACCAGATCATGTGTACATTTTGGAAAAGTTCACAGAAAAATGGTAGAAAAGTGTCAAAAACAGCGCTAACATTCATGTAGTTAAATTGGCGAATTGATCAGATCTTATTCTTTTTTTATGAAACCCCGTAAACTTTCATTTATATCCCTGTTTCCCTTGTAAAAATTTAAGTAATTTGTTAAAATAAAAACAAACTCGGCACGTGTCAAGGTCAATTTATAAAATGAAAATGGCGTCGTCATTATCCCCATCATCCATTAGACTTGTTACCGGATAACGATCATACGGCGTATTGTCTTAAAGGTTGGAAAATTAAAAAAATATATATATTTTTAGAAATAGTTAGAAAACCAAACTATTTCCATAATTTTAATTTTTAATAGAAAAGAAAAAAACATATAAAACTCACGAAAAAAAAAATGCAACCAAAAGGAAACATCGAAGAAAAGATTAATGAAAAAATTAATGACAGTACAATAAAAAAAATTACGCTAAAACCAGGCCAAAACTCAAACAAAACCAACCTGCCTTCTCCCTTGAGGCTTGAGTTTACGCACATCCGTGGGATTAGAACTAATTTAAATGATGTCGAAGTATTTCTCCTAACAAACACTCCGGATATTTTAGCACTAAGTGAGACCAACCTACACTCCTCCATCACCTCTAACTACTTTAACATGCCTGGATATTTCTCACTTTACCGCAAGGACTCTGACAGACATATGCACGGGCTTGGAGTATATATTCGGAACACCCTCCCCTTGACTAGAGAAACTAAACTAGAATCGGACGATCAAGCCCTTATGTGCTTTAGATTTAAGATGCAACATAACATTAGCTACTTTTATTTTCTCTACCGCTCTCCCTCGACCCAGGACTGTATCCTAATAAACAAAGTCTCTGACAGCATAGATACAGCACTTTCCCTCGACACTAGCGCACAAGTGTATGTTTGGTGACTTCAATGTCCACCACAGCAACTAGCTTGGATTTTCTACTCACACAGACGCAGCTGGTATGACTACATATAACTTCCCTATATCTCATTCCCTATCATAGATGGTTACGTTTCCAACCCGTTTCCCAGACCAGCAAGAACAACACGCATAACTTTTAGATCTGTTTCTGACCACAGTTCCCGATGACTATGTAACTAATGCCCACACCCCACTTGGGAACACTGATCATGCAGTGGTAATAGTTGAAATAGCCCTAAACTTTAGAGCCAAAACTAAAACGCCACTGCTCAAAACAACGAGATATTATAAAAAGGGTTACTGGGAAGCAACCAGGGATCTCATCAGGGACGCTCCATCGCAAAATATTTTTTCACTTCCTGCTGAACAGTGCGCAAATGAGATCACTGAATGGTTCAAAACAGCAATTAAAGCACATGTTCCCACACGGAAATTTTATAGCAAGCCCCACTCTCCCCAATGGTTTACTTCTACTAGTGCAGCCCCCATCGCACAAAGGCAGCATGCGTACCGCAGATTTAACCGACATAAGTCCAGTTCAAACAGGCAGAAGTATATAGAAGCCAGAAGTAACTGTAAGAAAGAAATAGCGACAGCTAAGAGAGAATTTACTGAAAGCACCCAAAAACGCATCGAAGCACAAAAATTAGGAACCCGCGATTCTGGAAAATCTACAACAGTGTAGTAAATAATGGGCAATCAACAATCCATCCACTATCCAACAATCATGAGGTTGTTTGCTCTACAACTGAGAAGGCTAACATGCTTGCCAGTCGGTTTACCTCAAACTCCACACTAGACCCATCCAACCACCCCCTTCCCGACTTTCCTTTGCGGACAGACGCCACACTAGATGATCTGAAAATCACTCCTTCTAAGGTGCATGCTATCATAAGAAATATTGACACTGCAAAAGCATGTGGACCTGATCTCATCCTGGCTGTGCTATTAAAAAAGTGATCCGCCGAAGTAGCTCCAGTTCTCTCCAAACTTTACAACAAATGCCTTAATGAATCTTGCTTTCCAAACGGCTGGAAAACTGCTTCTGTAGTACCAGTTTTCAAAAATTCTGGCGAAAGAACTGACCCAGTAAATTATCGCTCCATTAGCCTCCTCCCACTTTTTGCCAAAATATTTGAGACAATAATTAACCAAGCTCTAGTCCATCACCTAACAGATGCTAAACTTCTGACTGAACAACAATATGGATTTAAACAAGCCCGTTCAACAGCAGACATCCTAACTGTAATCTCAGGACGTATATACCAGTCACTGTACAAAGCGGGGGAGGGTAGAGCGGTAGCTCTAAATATATCTAAGGCTTTTGACAGGGTATGGCATGAAGGTCTTCTCAGGAAAATCAGATCATATGGTATCACTGGAAGAATACATTATATAATTAAATCCTTCTTAGATAAGAGAAAACTCCAGGTTGTCCTTGACGGTCGTACATCTAAACAATATGATATAAATGCGGGAGTGCCTCAGGGGTCTATCTGTTATTCCTAATAGACCTCCCTGACAAAATTGCCTGTGAGATGAGTATATATGCTGACGACACGACACTCTATAACAGACACGACAGGAAAACAAATGAGCACATATCTAAAGAAATGGCGAAAGAACTAGAGGATGACATCCAATCTGTAGTGGAATGGGGGACATAAATGGATGTTCACATTCAATGCTGCCAAGACTAAACTTTTTTCCTCCAATAATTACAAGAAACCTTCTCTACCACCAATAGCAATGGCCAATGACTCTTTATGTGAAATTTCATCTTTTAAACTCCTCGGCCTTACGCTCTCAGAAAACATTAGTTGGAACAATTACATCGAGAGTATCACCAGGACTGCTGCGAAGAAGGTAAGTTCTCTCTACCATGCTAGAAAGATACTAACGCCCGAAAGTAATCTATACCTTTATAAAGCCACCATTCGCCCATGTATTGAGTATTTTTGTCGTATTTGGGATGGTGCATCTACTACCAGTCTCTCGCTCCGAGAGAAGGTTCAAAAGAGAGTCACCAATCTGATAGGTCCTCAACTGTCATCTAAACTTCAGCCCTGTCCCATCGACGAAACGTTGCATCCCTCTGCCTTTTCTACAAGTACTTTTAACGGCGAATGCTCTGAAAAACTGCTAGCACTTGTGCTCCCTCGACGTAAATACCCCGACAACCCGACCAACAGCTATATCCCTTCCCTTCACAGTAGAGATCCTTAAGAGAGCCTTCTACTCCAGTAGTTTCTCCCCAGGGCAGCTAGCCTTTGGAATTCCCTACCGGGTCCCTGCTTCCCCAACTGTACTGACATGCAGAAATTCAAGTGCAACGTGAACCGAAATCTTGCTGCCCAACTCCCTACAAAGTACCACTGATGCCTATATCCCTGATAGTAGCCACCTACAACATAGTGGCAGTATGCCTTGTTTAGGGTAAAACTGACATTAAAAAAAAGAAAAAAATATAAGTAAGGACGCCTAGCTAGAAATATTTTTATAGAAATTGTTCCCGAAAAGGTATAAAGCCACTTGATGTAAAGAGCTACAGAAATAAGTAAGGTAAAAAAAAAAAAAAGTTTAAACTTACCCACGGTAAGTATGCAGTGGATAAATTCCAACTCAGAAGACAGCAATATTTCTCCATTTACCAGAAACATCGTTCATAGAATGTGAGAACTAAAAGACAAAATAAAGGAAGCGACAGATGTGAGACTACTGAAAGTAAACCTGAGCTTAACTTTCTACACTGTATATACTTTAAACATACATATATATATATCTAAAGTATATACATACATATATATATATATATATATATATATATACATATATATATATATATATATATACATATATACTTAAAGTATATACATATATTTAAAGTATATATATATTGAAAACATATATATATATATTAAAACATATATATATATATTAAAACATATATATATATATTAAAACATATATATATATATATTAAAACATATATATATATATAGATATATATATTTAAAGTATATATATATATATATATTTAAAGCATATATATATATATATATTTAAAGCATATATATATATAGAGAGAGAGAGAACATATATATATATATATATCAAAAGCATATATATATATTTAAAGCATATATATATATACATATTTAGAGCATATATATATATATATATATATTTAGAGCATATATATATATATATATATAATTAGAGCATATATATATATAATTAGAGCATATATATATATAGATTAAAAGCATATATATATAAATATATATTAAAAGCATATATATATATATATATATATATTTAAAGCATATATATATATTTAAAGCATGTATATATATACATCTGTATATATATATATATATTTAAAGCATATATATATATTAACAACATATATACAAATACATATTAAAAGTATACATATATATATTTAAAGTATATATATATTTAAGGTATATATATATATAAAGGGATATATATATATATCTTTATATATATATATATATTTAAGGTATATATATATATATATTTCAGGTATATATATATATATTTAAGGTATATATATATAATTAAAGTATATATACATATATTTAAGGTATATATATATACATATTTAAAGTATATATATATATTTAAGGTATATATATATATTTAAGGTATATATATATATATATATATTTAAAGTATATATATATTTAACGTATATATATATATTTATATTTAAAGTATATATATATTTAAGGTATATATATATATTTATATTTAAAGTATATATATATTTAAGGTATATATATATATTTATATTTAAAGTATATATATATTTAAGGTATATATATATATATTTATTTAAAGTATATATATATTTAAGGTATATATATATATATATATTTATTTAAAGTATATATATATTTAAGGTATATATATATATATATTTATTTAAAGTATATATATATATTTAAGGTATATATATATTTATATTTAAAGTATATATATATATTTATATTTAAAGCATATATATATTTAAGGTATATATATATATATTTAAAGTATATATATATTTAAGTATATATATATATTTTTATTTAAAGTATATATATATTTAAGGTATATATATATTATTTAAAGTATATATATATTTAAGATATATATATATATATTAAAGGTATATATATATATATTTAAAGTATATATATTTAACGTATATATATATTTATATTTAAAGTATATATATATTTAAGGTATATAAATATATTATCGGTATATATATATATATATAAAGTATATGCATATTTAAATGAAGTATATACATATATATAACAAGTATATACATATATATATATATATAAAGTATATATTTATAAAGTATATATATATAAAGTATATATATATAAAGTATATATATAAAGTATAATTATATAGTATATATAGTATATATATAATATATATGTATATATATTGTATATATATAGTATATAGTATATATATAGTATATATATATATTGTATATATATAGTATATAGTATATATATAGTATATATATAGTATATAGTATATATATAGTGTATAGTATATATATAGTATATATATAGTATATAGTATATATATAGCTTATTGTATATATATAGTATATATAGTATATATAGTATATATATAGTGTATATATATAGAGTATATATAGTATATAGTATATATATAGTGTATATATATAGTATATATAGTGTATATATATAGTATATATAGTATATATATAGTATATATAGTATATATATAGTATATATATAGTATATATAGTATATATATAGTATATATATAGCATATATATAGTATATATATAGCATATATATAGTATATATATAGTATATATATAGTATATATATAGTATATATATATTTTACATATAGCATATATATAGTATATATATATTGTATATATATATTGTATATATAGTATATATATATTGTATATATATAGTATATATATATATTGTATATATATAGTATATATATATATTGTATATATATAGTATATATATATATTGTATATATATAGTATATATATATATTGTATATATATAGTATATATATATATTGTATATATATAGTATATATATATATTGTATATATATAGTATATATATATTGTATATATATAGTATATATATATTGTATATATATAGAGTATATATATATATATATTGTATATATATAGTATATATATAGTATATATATTGTATATATAAAATATATATATATTGTATATATATAGTATATATATATTGTATATATATAGTATATATATATATATTGTATATATATATAGTATATATATTGTATATATATAGTATATATATAAAGTATATATATAGTATATATATAAAGTATATATATAGTATCTATATATATATATTGTATATATATAGTATATATATATATATATTGTATATATATACTATATATATTGTATATATATATAGTATATATATTGTATACATATAGTATATATATATATTGTATACATAGTATATATATTGTATATATAGTATATATATAGTATATATATTATATATATATAGTATATATATTGTATATATATATATTATATATATATAGTATATATATATTATATATATATAGTATATATATATTATATATATAGTATATATATTATATATATATAGTATATATATTATATATATATTATATGTATATATATAAAGTATATATATAGTATATTATATATATAGTATATATATAGTATATATATTATATATATAGTATATGTATATATATAGTATATATATAGTATATATATTATATATATATTATATATATATAGTATATATATTATATATATATATTATATATATAGTATATGTATTATATATATATAGTATATATATAGTATATATATTATATATATAGTATATGTATATATATAGTATATATAGTATATATATTATATATATAGTATATGTTTATATATTGTATACATATAGTATATATAGTATATATATAGTATATATAGTATATATGGTATACATATAGTATATATATATACATAGTATATATATATAGTATATATACATAGTATATATATAGTGTATATATATAGTATATGTAGTATATATATACATAGTATATATATAGTATTAATCTTAAATGGAACACGTACATCAAATCTGTTGCCAAGGCTGCTGGAAAAATGGTGGGATCTTTCTATCGATCCGGTAGATATCTCACTGCTGATGCTATTCTCTATCTATATAAGAGCCAGGTACGTCCAAGGATGGAATACTGTTGTCACATCTGGGCAGGAGCTTCTAGAAAGGACTTGGCCTGTCTTGATAGAGGTCAAAATAGACTTCGTAGCCTCGTAGGAGATGTCCTTTTCTCTTCCTTACAACCTTTATCTCACAGAAGAGATGTTGCGAGTTTGTCTCTGATGTATCGTTATTTTCATGGAAAGTGTTCGAATGAGGTCAATCTATGGTCCCCCCTCGCCAAACTTTCACATGAAACACTCGTCTAGCTGAAAACACTATCAATAATTCCCCCCACTCTTTATCTGTGCCTTAACCTAAACGTAGATTCCATGAACAAAGCTTTTTTCTTCGAGCTGCACGCCTGTGGAATTGTCTTCCATTTTCCTGCTTTCCGGCCGACTACAATATGCTTGTCTTCAAGTCTAACGTAAATAAGTTCTTGATGAGCCGTTCCATATAAGTTATCAACTTTACCAAATTTTCATTACTAATGATTACTATAATGTCCAATTTCAACTGTACACTCTTTAACCCTTATCCTTGAGTGGCCTCTTGGCCTTGATAATGTGGTGATGCCTATATAAAAAAGTATATATATATATAGTATATATATATATACATAGTATATATATAATATATATAAATATGGTATATATAGTATATATAGTATATAAATAGTATATATATAGTGCATATATACATAGTATATATATAGTATATATAAAGTATATATATATAAAGTATATACATAGTATATATATAATATATATATATATATAGTATATATATAGTATATATAGTATATATAGTATATATATATGTAGTAGATATATCGTATATATAGTATATATATGTAGTAGATATATCGTATATATAGTTGATATATAGTATATATATCGTATATATAGTATATATATCGTATATATAGTATATATATATTATATGTATAGTATATATATATATAGTATATATAGTATGTATATATATAGTATATATGTATATAAAAATGTATATATATATATAGTATATATATAGTATGTATATAAAAAGTTTTTATTTATAGTATTTATATATATATAGTATTTATATAAAAAAGTATATATATAGTATATATATATAAACTATATATATATAAAATGTATATATATAGTATATATATAGTATATATATATATATAAAGTATATATATATATGTAGTATATATATAAAAAGTATATATAGTGTATATATAATATATATATATAGTATATATATAATATATATATAAAAAAGTATATATATATAGTATATATATATATATAGTATATGTATATAAAAATGTATATATATATGTAAAATATCTATATATAGTATATATAAAGAAAGGATATATATAACGTATATATATAGTATATATATATAAAAAAGTATATATATATATATAAGGTATATATATATGTATAGTATATATATATAAAGTATATATATATAAAGTATATATATATAAAGTATATATATATATAAATATATATATGTATAAAGTATATATATGTATAAAGTATATATATATAAATATATATATGTATAAAGTATATATATATATGTATAAAGTATATATATATATAAAGTATGTATATATATATAAAGTATATATATACATATAAAGTATATATATACATATAAAGTATATATGTATTTAGTTATAAAGTATATATATATGTAATGTATATATATGGAAAGTATACATAGATATATAAAGTATATATATATATATATATATAAAGTATATATATATATATATATAAAGTATATATATATATATATATATATATATATATATAAATTTAAAGGCGATTAGAATATTAGTCTAAAGAGCTAAGTGTATTTTAATGTAATAGTGAAATTACTAGTTTAATTAAAATACAGGAAATGCTCGTTGTAATTTAGATACATAATAAGCTCGATAGTTAAATGTCCTAGAGCTAATTCAATATTTAGTAATGTGATTTATAATTTAAAAATTAACAAAAAAATTTTTTTAATTTAAAAATCAAATTTTAATTAAATTAAAAATCAGTTTCATAAGAAGGAACAACAACAAAGTCAATTATCTGTACGATCGTTTCGGAAATCCGTGCTTTTTATTTGTGGTATACATGAAGTCACGTAGAACAATTATACATAGTTTTTTTGGTAAGCACGGTCTCCTCATCAGCAAATTTAGGAGGATTTCTATTGAATTGAAAAGACACCAAAAATAAACCTAGCATTAAAAGTAAGGTAGATGAATCTGAAAAATTGAAGTAAAAAGTTTGGATTTAAAATTTATAAGAAAATTAGTATAGGTTAGAGATAGAAATGAGTAGAAAATATATATATATTTTTTTTTGTTTTGAATTTACATAAAAAAAAAAGTAATCTATTTTTACTTATGAGTAATTTTTTATTAAATTTAAACCAACGTTTATGATTACATGATAGAAGCCCGTGTCTTGAATTTACTAGTTTGGTTGTGCTTTTTATATCTTCATATTTTAAAATTTTTAGGGTTTCTTTTGTACATAATGTACAAAATTTATCTCCTGGTTTATATGATTTGCAAGTCTCAATTATTTGCCATTTTAAGTTGAAAGAAATATTGCTATTTTTTAGTTGCCAAATATAGTTGGATAGAGTAGTTTGGTTTGATAGAGAGTTATTTTTAAAAGAATGTTTGTGCGTTGAAATTCTATGTTTTATTGGGCCAGATGTGGAACCAATATATACTCATTAGTAAAAATAGATTACTTTTTTTTTTTTTTTAATAAATTAAGTTAGACCAATTACCGCCCTTAGACTCGTAAATCAAATAATAAATAAAGCCAATAACACATGACAATTATCTCCCCTTAAAAACTTTCAAAATAAATATTCTCTCTATATATATATTAACTGTAGCGTCTTTAAATCAAAATACGCTAACGGAAACAATTTACTGCACGAGCGTCGCCCTTTTAAAATTCATCATTCAATAAAATAAAAAGCAATAGCAAACATCTAAATGACTACTTTAAATACAGTTCCTGATTTCAAAAAAAGAAAAACTAAAAGGTAACTATATCTATATATTTTTAAATCAAATTTATTATGTAAATTCAAAAAAAAAAAAAAAAAAAAAATATATATATATATATATATATATATATTTTCTACTCATTTCTATCTCTAACCTATACTAATTTTCTTATAAATTTTAAATCCAAACCTTTTACTTCAATTTTTCAGATTCATCTGCCTTACTTTTAATGCTAGGTTTATTTTTGGTGTCTTTTCAATTCAATAGAAATCCTCCTAAATTTGCTGATGAGGAGACCGTGCTTACCAAAAAAACTATGTATAATTGTTCTACGTGACTTCATGTATACCACAAATAAAAAGCACGGATTTCCGAAACGATCGTACAGATAATTGACTTTGTTGTTGTTCCTTCTTATGAAACTGATTTTTAATTTAATTAAAATTTGATTTTTAAATTAAAAAAAATTTTTGTTTTTAATTTTTAAATTATAAATCACATTACTTAATATATATATATATATATATATATATATATATATATATATATATATATATATATATATGTAGATTTGGTTCGTTCCAAACGAATAAAACCATATTACTACGTTACAAATTTATTTGAAATTTTCAGACAACCCATCTTTAGAGTCGATGCATGTTTTTATCTTATTAAAATTAATTTATCTCGCGAATTATTTAAATATTAAATAAAATAAATATATTGTTTTAACTGTGGTGCGAATCTGTTCTGGTGATAAAACTGAACTTCCGGTTCGATTCATTTCACAGCCACGATTTGACGAAAGATTTCATTTTCTGTTTAGTAAGTAAAAAAACAAAAAAAAACAATTCATTTGTTTATCTTCCAAATTTTTTAATTCACACATTTTTTCTTTATTATATAAGGCCAAAAAAGTTTGTCGCTTGCTTTTTTAGTTTTTTTTTTTGTTTTTCGATATAAGATTGGTTGGAATAAAAAAAAACACGATTTAAAAAATAGCGCGGATCACTCTCTGCATTAGCACCGAAAAATGTTACTAAACATTTATTAATAATTTCTCACTTTTACAAACATTTGATTTTAAATTTCTTTTTAAATGACGACTTTTATCTACTTTTTTTTAAATATTCCCCCAAAATTGTGTTTATTAGACCCCCCCTCCAAAAGTGATGTTTATTTCGGAAGCTGTTCTTAAGATTTGGAGGTTGGGGGGGGGGTTATTCCAAGGTGGACCTAATCTAAAAAAAAAAAAAAACAAGTTTTTTATGCGCACATAAGCAACTATTTTTTATTAACTTTTTTTTTACTTTTTTATTTAAAAATTAGTAAATTTCAATGAATAGAATAATAAATCATTTATCATTTATATGTGTTTTTGGTTTTGTGTTGAATGAAACTTTTTTTTCATTACAACAATAATGAACCAATTTAAATCTTCCGGCATGCGTTTAAGGGTTACGAAATTATCAATAAGTCGTTTAGTTACCAAGCCAACGTCAGTAAATAAAAAAATGTTACGTGCGCATGCATTAGCCTTGACTAGGGAGCGACCATTAAATTATTATGCTGGTCGTCATGGAACTCAACGCCCAAGGAGTACCTTAAGTGGCACTTATGCACTTATGTTATCGTGCTATTTTTTAAAATAGTATTTTCATATTAAATTCAAATTTTACAATATGTTTTTCTTTTATTAATTTGTTAAGTGAAAGTACAGATAACCCGGTCGGTTTCTAATGTGAGGAAAATCTAGCCCCCCCCCCTTCCAAAAAAGGGGTACTCTGGATAATAACAAAACATTAAAATAGCCTCAGTCTCGAAAGATTTCTTCTCTACTGAACGAGGAAACAAACGGTGAAGTGTAGTTCACCTTCTGTTTCTCTCCCCCTCTCTATTCCTCTCTTAATATCTCTCTCTATCCATCTCTCCCTTTCCCTCTCTTAATCTCTCTTTCTCTCTATATCACTCTCTCCGTCTCTCTTTGAGCCCCTTTCTCTCTCTAACTCCCTCTATCTCTCTCCTTTCCTCTGTCTCATCCCTCTCTGTTTCTAACTCTCCTCCTCTCTCTGTTTATCTATCAATCCCTTTATTTCTCTATCTCCTTCTCTTTCTCTATTTTCCTCTCACTTTCTCTTTCCTATCTATATATCTTCCTCTCTATCTGTCCATCTCTAATCCCTCATCCTATTTTAGTCTCCTAAATTAATTACAGTGAATAAGGCATTGTCAAAACATGGATAAATCCTACTTTAGTCACCTAATTTACTGACTGTGAGAATAGAAGTTATTTGGAAATTACTGCTACCTTGAACAGCACCAGAAGTAACTGGTAAAACCTTTCTAATTAAATTGATTTTGGCAGCCATTTGGTAACAAAATGACATAGCCTTAGCCCTTGCTGCATGAGGAATACCTGCGACCTTGCTGCCAAGTAGAAGAATTATTTATTCTACTTTAAAAATTCAATTTTTCAAAAATCTCATGTTCGACATCTCCAAAACATCCAATATGGGGAAAAATATTGCAGAAATGCAAACTTATTGTTTAGGATGAATGCGCAATGGTACGCAAAAAATCACTTGAGGCTCTTGGTCGATCCTTGCAAGATTTGCGTGGCAATGTCAGACCATTTGGGAATGCAGTAATATTGCTTGCAGGAGATTTCAGACAAATGTTACCTGTTATTCTTCAATCAACACTAGCAGATGAAATAAATGCTTGCTTCAAATACTCTACTTTTTTGTTCCATGTGAAGACATTAAACTTAACTCAAAATATGCATGTCCAGTTGCCGACTATTCGATCCGCACAAAAACTTTTGCATCACTTGTGGGAAATTGGGTACGAAAAAGTGCCAGCTGATCAGAGTTAAGGGCAAAATTCTTTGACTTTTAACTTCTGTAATTTCTGTAATTTTATTTCATCAAAAGAATAGTTAGTTTAAAATGTTTTTGCAGATATTCAAATTATAAGAATTCCATTTGACTGAGTGAATGAGCTATTCTTGCAAGTCAATACAAAGATGCCCATGAACTTAACGCTATTATTCAATGTAAAATTCCAAGTGAGGTAGTCAAATACAAATCCATCGACACTGTTGAAGTGGTTAATTATCCAACAGCTATATTTGCCAGGGATGCCACCGCATGTATTGCAACTGAAATTTGGTGTACTAATTATCATGTTGTGAAATATAAATCAATCAAAGCTTTGCAATGGCACATAGCTTGCAGTAAAAAAAATAACAAACAATATCATAGAAACAACAATCTTAACAGGACCTTTCACAGATGAATATATCTTCATTCCATGCATTCCTATGATTCCACCGGATACATCATTACACTTCAGGAAATTGAACTTTCCAATTTTATTGTCATTTGCAATACCCATCAACAAAGCACAGGGAACAATCTTTACAATTGTGGGCCTTACAGTTACACACTGACTGTTTTTTCACATGGACAATTTATATTACGTATTCAAGAGTCACCAAACCGGAAATCTCTATATCAACTAAGAAAATGGAACAACAAAAACTGTGTACCCATGCCAAATGGAAAATTAAACCTATAAGAAACATGCTTTTTCTCATTTTGGAACTTTTTCCATTGTGCCAATTTGAGCCACAGCAACGCGTGGCAGGGTACAGCTAGTATATATAAAGTATATATATATATAAAGTATATATACATATATATATATAAAGTATATATATAAAGTATATATATATAAAGTATATTTATATAAAGTATATATATATATATAAAGTATATATATAAAGTATATATATATATAAAATATATATATATATAAAGTATATATATATATATATAAAGTATATATATATATATATAAAGTATATATATATAAAGTATAAAGTATATAAAGTATATATATAAAGTATATATATAAAGTATAAAGTATATAAAGTATATATATAAAGTATATATATAAAGTATATAAATTATATATATATAAAGTATATATATATATATAAAGTATATATATATATAAAGTATATATATATAAAGTATATATATATAAAGTATATATATATAAAGTATATATATATATATATATATATAAAGTATATATATATATATAAAGTATATATATATAAAGTATATATATATATATATATATATATATATAAAGTATATATATATATATAAAGTATATATATATAAAGTATATATATATATAAATATATATATATAAAGTATATATATATATATAAAGTATATATATATATATAAATATATATATATATAAATATATATATATAAAGTATATATATATATAAAGTATATATATATATAAATATATATATATATAAATATATATATATATAAATATATATATATATATATATATATATATATATATATATATATTTCATTTCTTCCATTTGAGAACCAGACGCCTTTAGTGTTCATCATAGTTCAACTGTCAAGCTATCAATATTTAACCTTTTGTGTTTTAAGTGCTTGGTAAGCGGAGAATCGTTAATAAAAAATAACAAAATAAAATTCTCGACAATTGATTTTATATTAGATATTCATAAATTCCTTGGAACAACGAAAATTCAAGGCATTTTTTAAGACTTTCATCAAACTACAATCTCCAACCCCGGTTAGTATTTATTGTTATTGAGAAATATTTTTGTTCTCCACAACAGCAAACAAAGAACAATTAGTGCATTCCAGTTGGTTTGACTAAAACAAACATCAGGCAGATAAGTAAATCAACTAAACATACCAAATAAAAATCAACCAAACAAAGGCCACTGAGAGAATAAAGATCACTGCCAAGACCAAATGGGGATTATATTCATTTGCTTAATGAATTAACTTTCAGTTTTTTAAAAATATTATTTCACTTATTAAAAAACCGCATTCACCCTATGCGGGTTAAACATGCTTTCTCTGAAATTTCAGGGGAGTATTAAATTTACAAATGGTTCCCAGTCGCATGTGTATCCCAGTAAGGGGAGATGACGATAGTTTTTTTTGTTTCTTTTTCAGTTCTTGCAGGGATGTTCAGACGTCCTTCTTCATACAGCACCTACTATTTCCAAATGTTTACACATCTGATATTAACTAGAACCAACGTTTCTTTACTTTGGTAATCTAATGAGGACCGGTATATCGCTAGGTGTATCAGAATTTTTGTAGGACTTTTTGACACCTCTAACACGAAACTGCGAATAAAATATTAAAAAAAAAACTCGTAATTTCTCTTTTAAAAGTGGGTTGTTTATTTTCTTTATGGATTATACTTCAAAAATAAACTATTAAGGTCGTTGTAAAAGTAATAGAAATATTTTTTTAATTTTTTAAAAACAGTAATGAAATTAATTGAATTTTACGAGCTCAGTATTTTTCAATTTTTAAACTTTAAAAATCTATCAAAATTTTTCTATTGATTCTATTTTTACGACATTTTCAGAGTCAATGTGAAATTTTATGCTCTTTTCAATAAACCGAATATAATATATTAGACAAACGTTTTTTTTTAATTCACCCCCCCCATTTTTAAGTGTCCATTAAAAAGTAAATAATTAATTCACTCACCAAAGTTTTATATATCACAAATTGAAGACAAAAGATCAATAAATAATATATTCAAATTTAAAACAAATAAAGTGTTTTTTTAGAAATTTACCTGTAAAGTTCGAAGTTTAAAACCATTTTTTTAACCACGTTGTTTGTTTTTTCTTTTGTTTTTTATTAAATGAAACCTTTGTCCTTGCTCCTTTAATTGAAAAAATATTAGGGCTTGAATTACATTTTTCGAGTAGTTATAAGCTTGGAAAGACACGGGTTCGAATTAATTCACGCCTCCCATTTTGAAATGTCTATTAAAAAGTAAATTATTAATATCTCACCAAAGTGCTATATATCACAAATTGAAGATAAAAGATCAATAAATAATATATTCAAATTTAAAACAAAAAAGTAGTGTTTTTTTTAGAAATTTACCTGTAAAGTCCGAAGTTTAAAACCCTTTTTTTTTTAAACCACGTTATTTGTTTTTATATTTTTTTAATGAGACCTTGATCCTTGCTCCTTTAATTGAAAAAAGTTAGGGCTTGAATTACATTTTTTGAGGAGTTATAAGCTTGGAAAGACGGGGTAGAATTATTCACTATTTTTCACGAAATTTCTGACACACCTAGTGTATCGCAGTGATTATGTCACTAATAATTTTAAGTAAACTGTTAATTTTGTTTGCTAGCAGAATTTACATATACATGTACGTGTGACTCTAATCTAGTTGTGTAACGTTGTCTGTGAACTACCACGCGCGTTGTGTCCAGTTTCAGTCGCAAAAGAGGCCAAGACAAAGAATAGGAAATAACTCCGACTCGCTTGTTCTTTATAACAACAACATTTATTTCCTCATTCTCTCTTTATTGTTGTGACGTCCCTCACGTGATCGTTTTCTCGAGCATCCTTCACGCCTCACACGTGATCGCGAACGTTATTCACGTCTCTCACCCGATCTCGAACGTTATTTTATCCCCTTCGTGATCGTTGTCTTTTTCTTTTTTTTTTAAACAGTCCTTTTTCCCCATCGGTGACGTCACTTCGCATGCATTTACATACGTGCATTAGCGCTATGTTACACTTGGGGATGGTTTTAAACAGATACCGGAACCAAGTCAAACATAAGAGGCTATATTATTTATGTAATATAGTAAAGCATTTCAAAGAAGAGAACATGTATTTTAGATGCAACCTTTACACCACATGTTGATCGTCCAATAATATTCTATGGTTGATGCAAATAGTTCCGGATATTGGTGACTGCGATCATCCGATGATGGATCAATGTTTATTGTATACACCGCGAATAATCAGAAATGTTCACAGAACAAATGTTAAGTTTCATTTCTGTTGTCCTAGATGAGCTGTAAGCAGAACTGAACTAGAGAACAAATGTTATCGGTAACGTAAGATATATTTAGAGTACAGAAAAAATATTGATAAAAAAATTCAGATTAAGTTTTACCAATTAACAAAACGTTGCTGTTCCAATCAAAAAGATGCAAAACACAGTGATGAAAATTTAAATGAGACCAATGGAAATTCCATGGTTGTGTCTTTCACTAAAAGCACCTTGTTTTGAAAAATCCCAAATACAATGAAACATAATAAATTCAGATAAAAAAGGGATTTTTATAATATTTTGTTATGTTAACAATATTTCTGCTGGTGTACACCCCGGCCTTCTTCGGTGCTGTTTGTTATTGTGAATAGTCATCTAGAAAACTTAAATCGAGCCCTTTATTTAATCAATTGACGTAGACTACTCTTATTTTGTATTTTAGGAGTTTTTGTGGTAAGTGCCTCGCCAAAAATATATCCATATCCCATGAAAAGAGAGAGAAAAAAATGCGAATTGTAGTTTTAAAAACGTCATATTTACTCAGACGATGAATCTATTCATGTCATTGAGTGTTTGCATTAAACAATCATTTCCTTTATATTTCTGCCTCCACATAAACCCCTATGAATAGCGATCGACCATCCCGCAATGCGTTCCACGGTAGGGTTTAGGCTACACTTATACAGCTTAACTCTAATCACACGCTTGTTTAGACAAGATTCACAAATGTATATCAAGGGTGTGTGCGCACACTACGCATTATTGGCGATGCTGTACTTTGTCTCTTAGTGATATTCTCTTCTACAAAAGAGCACCGTTTTAGATAATTTCACCAGTAATTGAACTCGTTTCCCTTTTTAAAATCGATTTTCTTTATTAAAGGCAATAAATTAGACAACATACAAGATGAAGTGATTATATATTTAAGCAGTCATATTCTTGTGTCTTATGTTAGTTTTATGCTTTAAGTAATGATCATCATTACAAGACAAACATAAACGAATTATTTGAAGGACGTTGCGTTCGTTTTATTCAGGAGAGTCTTTCTTTCTTTTGACTACATTCATATATATGCACACATACCTTTAACAAATCATGGCTTATTCCAAATAGAAAAAAGTTATTGGCAGCGACAGTGAATGTTGCTTTCGTGTATATACTCTCGATTGGACAAAAGGTCAAACCAGTATTTTGCTTCAATCTACCAGAGTACAATACACATTGTACAGGTGCATCAGAATCGGCCATTAAAAATGGCGTATATGAACTTAAATAAATCAACTTACTATCTTTCGAAGCTTATAACTACTTGAAAAATGTAATTCAAACCCTATTTTTTTTTCAATTAAAGGAGCAAAGACCAAAAATTAAAATAAAAAACAAGTTTAATAGCAAATTATGCAATATTTGTTTTTTATAAATCGGTTTTCTTTAAAAAAGATTTAAAGAAAATCAACGAAATTTTACTTAATTCGATTATAAAAAATATATATAAATTCCAAAAAATCACTTACCCATAAAAAATTCTATTCAATGTGTACTTCCATTGTTCATTGTTAAGAATTTATCCATATTTATACTTATATTCCATGTCCTTTCTAAATAAAATACTTTAAAAAAGCATTCCAAAATAACGCAAACTCAGATTTATTGACTGTTCAAATAAAGGGAGAGAAATCTCTGATTTTTTTCGCGATTATCTTACGGTGACTTATAAACACCATGATTTATATCTCTTTTTATTGCGTGCTGTTAACCAAAATTAGTATTGTTGGGCCTCCGTAGATGAAAAAAAGCACACATTCACTTATAATTTTTTGCCGTTAAACAAAAAATCCAGTTGACCGATTTTTAAAAAAATTCTCTTAATGAAATGCACGAGTTTTTGATTATTATATCTTATTTTGTACTTTATCGAGTGAATTTTTTTTCAAATATCTAAAAAAAAAAGAAAACATTGAATGAAATAGAAAAAATTGCCGTCAGCGTCTGGTATTTACTTGACGATATAAGCATAACATTAGCTTTCATTTAAAAAAAAATCAACGTGGTTAATAAAAAAGGTTTTACACATTGGACTTTACAGGTAAATTTTCAAAAACACTTCTGTTTTTTGTTTTAAATTTGAATATTTTATTTAATGATCTTTTATCTTCAATTTGTGATATATAAAACTTTGGTGAGTAAATTAATTATTTAAATTTTAATAGACATTTCAAAATGGGGGAGGGTGAATTTTAAAAATAACGTTTGTCTAAAATATTCGATTTATCGGAAAGAGCATAAAATTTCACATTGACTCTGAAAATATCGTAAAAATTGAACCAATAGAGAAATTTTGATAGATTTTTAAAGTTTAAAAATTGAAAAAAATTTCACTCGTAAAATTCAATTGATTTCATACGTAAAAGAATGGCTGAGTGAACGCGCACCGGCACTTTGTAAACACTGTTTTTTTCTAAATAAAAAATAACATTTCTATTATTTTTTAAACAACTTTAATAGTTTATTATTACAGAAAACAAACACCCACTTTAAAAAAAGAAATTACGAGTTTTTTTTATACTTTATTCTCAGTTTTGTGTTAGGGGTGTCAAAAATTCCCTCAAAATTCTGATACAACTACACATCCACTCCCAAATTTTGCGCGTCATATAAAAGCTCAAACGCAATATTTTTTTGCCTCTTTACTGCTTTATTGTCCAGAGACAGCACATAACCGTAGCCACAATCCAACTTACGTTGTTTGCAGTCGAAAGGCACTCAGCAAACAGTGTGTATATGGCGGGAGAATACACGGATCACTGTGCGCTTAGCGACAGCACATACACGCCGCTAATCAAATGCACGTATATACTAGTTCCTAACACACTCTCTCACTAACGAAACAGACACGCTAATATACACACAAATCTTCATGCTTATCCCATTTACAAGCAAATGGCATCCGCCAACATAACCGTGTCTACTTTATTCTTTCTTATGCGCTAAACAACTCGGAACATTCATTGGTTCCATTGAACTCGTATTCATTTGTAACACTTTATTATTTTGTATTGTCGTAACAAGTAGTTGTCAATAAAAATATACTTTCTATGGTTAGACTTTGTCATTCTTTCATATGATAAGCACTATGATATATTGCTAACCTCAAATGCGTCACTTTAACAAGTTAACAAATAAAACATCGCTTAACAAAGACCAATGATTTTTATTCGTCACTATAGATTTGTATATCTGGACTATGACCAAGACATAAGTCACAATCGAGGGAAAGTCTCAGACTATATAAAGTTAACTATACAGGGTGACCCCCAAAAACGGTTCCCAACTCTAATTAGGCCCCGTTTTTTAGTGTTTTGTCCGAATGAAATGAAACTTTGTTCATAACTAGTTTATTATATTCAAAACATCACATCAAAACACTAGGGCCTTTGGCCTTTTTTTCTCCGTTGACTGTAAAATGCTCAGAAAAACAATTGAATGTCCTCTGTTTTTTGGGGTTTTTTTTGGGGGGGGGTCACCCTGTATTGCATAACATATTCTCTTAAAGGAGATCATAAGTTGTTAGTAACCGAGTGAAAAGATTTTCGCCATACAAACATATGGCTGTATCTGTTGACTAGTGTCGTCTAGTAAACAATTCTCTTCATAATATTATTATGTTGAGTTTTGATCGTGGTGAGAGTTGTAGCATAGTTCTTATCTCTGCAGTAATCAGCAATAACAAGACATTATCCTTTCGGGCTTTCATAGTTTTCTTAGCTTTAGTTTTCTTTAAATTCCTCCGCTCATAATTGCACATTATAAGTCTTACTTTAACACGCCCTCTATAGGGGAAAGTTATTAAAAAGCACGTCTGCCTTGTTTATCAGAGAGAGAGAGAGAGAGAGAGAGAGAGAGAGAGAGAGAGAGAGAGAGAGACAGACAGACAGACAGACAGACAGACAGACAGACAGAGACAGACAGACAGACAGACAGACAGATACACACACACACGGACAGAGAGAGAGACAGAGAGAGACAGATAGAGAGACAGAGAAAGAGAGAGACAGACAGACAGAGAGACAGGGAGAGAGAGACAGGCAGAGAAAGAGAGAGAGAGAGAGACAGAGAGAGACAGACAGACAGACAGACAGGCAGAGTCTACGCTACTTCCAGTAGGCGACATTCTGTTCGCTACTCGTTTATCAACCATGTAACTCTCCCATTCGCTAATCTTATTTTGCGTAACATGGTAAAACACGATTAAAGAAGCGAATAATATAGCGCATATTTAAATATGTGACATTAAAAACAAGCGTTAGTAGTGAATAGCGAGAAGAAGCCAACAGAAGAATGAACGAAGAGAAAAATATTTTTAAAAAATACTGCCGATAACTAGAATAGCTACAGAAACGTGCACAATTATAATTTATTAGGACTTCCGTAAATAAATAAATGGCCTGAATTTCATTAATAAATCCGTGTGATATACTTTCATACGGTGTCTTTGTCTTAAAATACGTCATGATTTCCTTTTTCTAAGACATTCACAGTAAGCCCGCCTTCTGCCATAGCAACAAAAAATCCCTTTCTTCCTCTGTATGCGAAATTTCCACGAACCGCAATTCTTTGCAAATGCTTTCCGGCTTTGGGACTGCTTTCATGTAGATTACAACATGATCGTCTTCAAATCATCGCTTATGCTATCATGCGCCGTCCATACAAGTATTCGAACTCTGTCAATTTCAACAACCCTTGTAAATCATCTAATAAGATTCTTCATCTCTCATTTAACAAGAATTCCGTTTCATGAACGCTTCCTCCGAAGTGGATTTTGGGCTTGATAAATGCTGGCCCATTAGTAAAAATGAAAGACACTGAAACAGACTACTTAATATGGTGAGAAATATTAAAGGAGCTTAAGATAAAAAAAAGGGAAACAAATGGAGGAAAAGTCTTTTGAATTAGTACTACTATATATAATATATAGGCTAGTGTTTAGAACTAGAGAAACTAGTACTACTATAATATATATAGGCTAGTGTTTAGAACTAGAGAAACTAGTACTATTATAATATATATAGGCTAGTGTTTAGAACTAGAGAAACGGCAATATTATAGGACATTAGAAGCTTCCGTAATAATAATAAAACAAAAAAATCCCTATTTTCAAAATCAAATGTTTGAAATGTACTATTTCCTGTCTATTCATTCTAACGATAATCAGTTATGTGCTTTTTTCTTTTTTTTTAAATTTTAAAATTCACTTATTAACAAACAGAGGGTGTTTCGCTTTTCATTTTTCTTTCGTTTTTAAATGAACCCTCGCATCTCTATTAGTTGTTTTGTTCGTCAATTGGCTTGTAAAACTTCTGTTAGAAATAGCATTTTCATTACCAAATACAGAAATACTATAAAATTTCGGCGCGTATAAATATAATTAGAGGTTCTCCATCGTCTGATCAG
>NC_136489.1:96751010-96898510 GCF_053919585.1 Euprymna scolopes | reverse complement strand
TATATCCGGCGTTGCCAGGTTGCAAAATATTGGCGGGCAGAGTGTTTAGTCACATACTATTTAAGATACACCAAATACCCTAAGTTGTTATGATTTTCCTGAAAGTGGACATTAGATTGAATTTTTGGAAACAAAGCACATCCACATTCGCTCATGAAAATTAAACAGGAAATAACTCTCATAGCTTAAAGGGGACATAACTCTCACAGCTTCTATCAATAAACTTTCTTTTTGTTTTTAAAGGCAATTGCTTCGGCAAATAATTATTGAAAATAAATTAAATAAATTAACGCGAATATTTCTAAACGGAAAAAGTGGCGACTATTTTTTTTACAAGCAATTAATAACATGGAGGTAATTATTAAAATAGATAATCTTCTATGTAATATGATAATGAGGTTACGCCTTGAATACAGATTTCTTTTGAATGAATAGTATACATATGGAAATCATGCTGGAATAAATGTGTGTAAACGCCCGTTGTAAGTATAAAAATTAATTTGTGAACCAGTGCACCTTATGACATATTAATCAAATTGTAAACAAACAGACAAAAAATGTTATAATAGATGAGGAATGATTTCGAGTTCAAATTTGAGTTTTTTGTTAGATAAACACGACATCAGGCCAAATTTGGTGGCCGTTTTGTTTTGCTTTAGCTTCTTTCACGTAAACACTTTTCAAGCGTGCTTTTCTCAATTTTACATGCATAATACTAACTGGATTTTTTAATGAAAATGATTTTCAATTTAGTTATACATAATGGAAACAACAAGATAAAACTACTTTTTATGCCCTAACAGATTTTTTCGCGTTCTCTCATGGTTGTGATCTTTATAAATAGCCTAAAGTGTAGTATCAGTTCTAATACTGAATTTCATCCGTTCTGTCTCTGTTCAAGTAAGGAAGGCAATTTTGTTCCAATGCAGAGTGACCCTTTTAGGAAGCTGGGGGTTTCCTACATTATAGTCGAGCTTTTATCTAACGCTGCTCTCGCGGGGAGGCAAGTACATCAGTACTCTGTCGATCGATTGACCATACTTAACTTTGAAATAGCATTTCTCTCGATCAGTAAAAGTTTAATTGAAAATTACATTTTCGTCTGTCTGTGACCCTTTAGTTTAAAATATCATTTTCGTCTGTTTGTCCGCGATGTTTAATGTTAGATTTGACCAGGCAACGACAAGCTAGTTGGGCGATTATTATTATGATCGTTATTAATATTTGTAAAAGTAGAATGCCAGAAAGAATGTTATCAAAACGAAATAAATATTTACAGATAAAATTATTTTTGCAAAATAATTTAAAAAAAAAATGTTAACTTGGTCACGTAGAGTTAATGACGTAACGACATAGCTTGGTAATATAAGTAATGAGTTTAGTTTAGAGTTTGGAGTCAGACTGGAAAAGTTGGACAAGTTAACACGAAAGATATCGTCTCCGCGTTTTGGAAACTGGGAGAAACGCAACTTTAGCATAATGGGAAGTCAAGAATAAAGTTTTATCAAATATATAATCTATTGTTGTTTGGTTTCCTTCGAAGGAAGAACTTGAATAATGAGAAGAGACAAAGACACAATGGAGAGAGGTATGTTCTTTGTCTGTGCGCTTTACTGACTGAATGTTAATGAACTGTTTTGTTATATGTGAAAATACCCACACATACATACAACAATAGATGAACATTTTAGCTACTAGGCGTCACACTATATATATATTTCACAACGTTTAAGAATCATCAGTTCTGTAGACAATGGTTATATACACTCACTCCGCTATATAACAATAATTTGGAAACATCATTTTCGTCTATCTGTCACGCTTAATTTTGAAATATCATTTTCGACTGTCTGCTTGTCTGTTTGTCAGGCTTAGTTTGGAAATATCATTTTCCTCTGTTCGTTACGATTGATTTTGAAATATCATTTTCGTCTGTTCGTTACGATTAATTTGTAAATATCATTTTCGTCTGTTCGTTACGATTAATTTGGAAATATAATTTTCGTCTGTTCGTAACGATTAATTTGGAAATATCATTTTCGTTTGTTCGTTACGATTAATTTGGAAATATCATTTCCGTCTGTCTGTCACGCTTAAGTTTGAAATATCATTTTCCTCTTCCGTTCATGCTTAATTTGGAAATAGCATTTGCATCACTAAACGTGAAGATTGGATGCGCACACCTGAAGCGTATCCGATCTCGTTTCTCTCTCCTCTGCAACTCATTCGCTTGAAGAAAGCCGGAAAATGTATTCCAAAAGGTGGCGATGCATGACTAAACAGACAACCTGATGGATTTACCTAAAAATAAACATTCAAAACTGCTATTTCTGCTGCCAAAATGGAACCGATATTCTTTGCAATAAAATAAGCGTTCTGTGAGCAGATGAAGGAAAAACTCGACATCTATTTTCACCTTTTGCCTTTATTACTTAGCAGTCATATGCTTTTAAAGTTAAACTTAGATAACAGATCACTTTATATGTCCCGGGCCTAACTATTAGGTTGGTGAAAAAACAATATCGTTTTCTCACATATGTTACTTTTATATATAATTTCTGAATTAATTCATTGATATAAAATATAGCTATGCTATATATCATTTTGAAGCGCGTTTTTCTTTTGTTCTATCGCATCGTGTTATTCGTTACTGTTCTACATCTCTTCATTCATTTTTTTTCAGTCTTTTCGACAGCATGGACAAAATTCAAATCCACACAATTTTCTTGTTCCAGTTTAAACTAGGCCGAAAAGCTGCTGCAACAGCTCGTGCTATCACTGATGCATTTGGCCCAGTAACCACTATCGAACGTGTGGCACAACGGTGGCTCAAGAAATTTTGCAATGGTGACGAGAACTTCGAAGATGAAGACGGTCGCGGTCGGCCGACTGCGGTCGATAACGAACATTTGAAAGCCTTAACTGAGACCGATCCTCGCAAAACCACACGAGATGTTGCTGTTGAACTCGAGGTTCACCACTCAACAGTCGTTCGCCATTATAAAGCAAATAGGGAAGTAAAAAAAGTTGCATAAATGGGTGCTGCATGAATTGAACAATAATAAAAAAAAAAAAAAGAAATCGTTGTTTTGTAAGGTTTTCTACGCTCCTTCTGCACAACAAAAATGACCCACTTCTCAAGCGGATTGTGTCGCGTGATGAGAAGTGGTTCCTCTACGACAACCAGCGACATTCGGCACAGTTGTTGGATGCCGGAGAAGCTCCATAACACTTCCTGAAACCGAAATTGCACGAAAAAAAAAAAAAAAAAGGTTATCGTGACTGTTTGGTGGTCTGATGCAAGTCTCATCCATCACAGCTTCTTGAATCTGAGGGAAATGATTACGGAGGAGAAGTATGCTGACAAATTGACGAAATGCACCAGAAACTCCAACTTATGTGCCCGAGGTTGGTCAATATGAAGGGACTAATTCTCCTCCATAACAACGCTTGTCTGCCTGTTGCTCATCTGACCATGCAGAAGCTGAATGAATTGGGCTACGAGACTGCCTCCTCCGCCATGTTAACCAAACCTCTCGCCCATCGATTATCACTTTTTCAAGCATCTCGAAAACTTCCTGCTTCAAAAACCGAATTGATGCCGAATTGGCCTTCAAGGACTTCATCGCTCCAAGAACTCTGGATTTCTAATAAATAAACTTGTTTCTCTTTGTGTCGATCCTAGTGGTTCTTATTTCGATTAATAAAGTTTATTATGAAAGGAGTTATGATTTTTTGATGCTGAACGTAAAAAACAAAACGACATTATTTATATAATTTATTTATCGGCATTAGTCACCGTTTTCTAAGAACTTGATAAACTTTTGTAAAACGATTTATGTTTGGCATACGACATAATCACATCGACACACAGATTCCCGTCAGAGAACCGAAGTTAAGCAGCGTTGAGCCTGGTTAATACTATAATGGGTGACTATTTGAGAATTATATATGATGCATGTGCTCCCTGCTTATCTCAGCATTGTTTCCAGTTGTTCTAGACCTCTCCTTGCTAGTGGACTCCAGTAGTGCTGATTCAGAAGAGGTGTGGTTGGTGATCGCGCAACCCTTGCCTCTTAACTACACACGCAGCTACCCTTACAGAGGGTATCCATTGTTTTTGGATACTGAACAGAGGCTTCCATTTTCCAATTTTATGTTTGACCTCAAAATACGCTCCAGTTTTCAATATCACGTCATCATTGGAACACACTACAGCATTATGCTGAGCTCTGCAAGCAATTTGAAGTCACTGGACGTCAGATTTTGAGAATAGAATGAGTGAGGAAGCAGTTCTAAGTGTAATCATATAGTTTTGACATGATTTCATCGTCACAACATGATGCACTGTTTTGATGAAAAATAACTTTTTTTTCTTTGTGATTTTTTTTGGGGGGCACTTTATTTGTTCGAACGGACGAATAATACGTTGATATTCACTATCGATGGTTGTTTTTTCTCAAGATAATGAATGAACCGGAAACCAAAAACTTGTCAGCTAATCTGTGCATCTTTGGTCACTTTGAGCGGCTTTCATCTGTTGTTATCATTTAATTGACCGCTGGTTTAACTTTAGAGTTAATTGTTTGATCTATGTCTCATTACAACATATGGAAACGTGTGTTAAAACAGTTGCAAACGAAGCTCTTAATCGTCGACACGTTGTCCATTTTTATCGATTGTGAGCAAATGCAGCACCCACTTCGGATATAACTTTCTCATCGAAAGAAAATGGTGAATTCACTGCTTTTTGATTTCTTCAAATCCTTTGCTATCTCGCCCAACTTCAATTTACAATTGGTCAAACGAGTTTGTTGTCTTTTTATATATTTTCGTGACAACTGTTGAATTTAGGCAACCTGAGAGTTCAAGATCACTTCTGTTTGTACGACCGCGTCCAAGGTCGTCATATTACGTTTAACTATCTTTTTCCCGATTGAACAGAGTCCGAATAACATTAATAAAGTCATTGCTATGCTTGAACATGTATATGTTCCCACCAGAATAACAGACGAAATTCAGATTTTTTTTATTATTATTGTTTTTGAAAATTTGCAACAGTTACACTCAAATAACTAATTTGTACACTAATAATCCGATTGGGTTCCAAATTTGATACGTGTCGTTTGAAGGTTAACGTTTTACAAAACCGTATGGATTTTGTTTTTTAATTGGTGGCACAAACTATGTATCAGGACTCGAACTTATTCATTTGTCAAATAAGTATGAGTAACGGTATTAGACCCTAGCATCAGATATTTCTACATAATAGACGGTTGAGTTTCTGACTTATTAATTTAATCAAGTGCTACGTACGAAGCATTTTGCCTTTGTGAGGTTTTTCATTTTTTTTTTTTTTTTTTACTTTACACATCTTGTACACGTTTTTTGTTATTTTAGTCTCAGTTTGAATCCTGGATTTTAATTCAGATATAATTTTCTGACTAGACTTAGGAAAAAAGTGCAACCTAAAAACCTACCATTTGTGAAATTCATTCCCACGGGACTGCTTTCCTGCATCCGTACAACATGGTCTTCTTTAAATCACATGTAAAAAAAAAATACTTGCTATAAACCTTTTCCATAAATAATCAACTTTGTTCATTCCATTCATAATTTTCAATCCTTTCATTATATTTTTCAGAATTCAACTCAATCCATTGTAATTAACCTCAAGTGGATTTTGGTGCTAACACATGACTAATGAGTAAAAACTCCTCTTGAATTTGGGCCTCTAAACGCATTTAGCGAAAGAAGATCCAGTTGGAAACAACTTGTAATAATAGGAACGTGAAAAGGCATATTAAATAAAATTTCTTAATTAAACTTTGTCGTCATTTCTTTTTTTTTTTTATATCTGCCCACCGGAAAAAGTATCCGGAGAAAACTTTCAACGACAAACAAACAAATATTTTAATAACATAACCGACTTCTCAAAATTAGAACCCGTCAAATCTCATCCAACTTGAATTTCAGACACGACCAAACCTTACCCGATGTATTCCAATAGCTAACCTATATTTTTGGTAACCTATTTCTCTTAAGTTAATTATTGTCACTCATTTATTTATGACAACCAGTCTCTTTAATTATGGACATTACTAATAACCTAAAAAAAAAATGTACATTTCTCTTAATCTGCTGGATTCTAGTTGTTCTGATCATTTTCCACGTTGCACTGGTAACTTTCTCTCTGTAACGTAACTGTTAGGATACATAGCCTTAACTAAACGTCAAATGGAAAATTTCATTGCTTTATTCTAACTTTACGTGTAAATTCCCCATTTTAATTTTATATAAAACTAGAATGCCTAAACAATAAATCTTCAACGATCTGTATTAATACTTTTGATTTTGTAGTTCTTGTGATTTCTTTTTAGCACTCATTTTCTTTTTGAGCTTTATTTTAGATTTTGTACATAATTACCTGTCATAGAGTCGCATATTTAAATCTACAGCTAATATTCTACACCTATAATCACGTTGTCACCTGCTTTACTGAGGTGGTATTCAGGAAAAATGGTGTAACAGTTTAAATTTCTTAAATCATGTTGAGCTATAAAAAGCACTAAGATATGTTCTTTCATCGATAATTTGGCAAGGACTTCGCTTTAATTGGCACCGCGTTTCCTGAAAAGATTAAGAAAACGTTTTATTTAAATGATTTGCGTTACGTGCGTAAAAGATTTGGAATAATATTAACCTTTCCGGCGCCATTGTCGACAAAGATGGCGTACAGAACGTAGGTTAAATTAACCCAAGATTGTTCAGATTCTATTGCGCAGAAGTTTAATTGGTGTATGACAAGATTTTGCTGTCCATTTCAACAGCGACTGTGTAAAGAAGTAGTATATTTGTTTCAAAATTATGACAATATAATGGTAAAAATATTCAATGCTCATATACATAATTCGTATTACTTGAATTCTTTGGATTACTGTTCTCATCTTGAATTATTTTCCCAATGTTTCGGTCAATGTAACCTCTGACCTTTTTTTTTACATGGGAGTCACCACTTTTCAAGGCCCGTAGGCCACTCGAGGATAAGGCTTACTTAGTGTACAGTAGTCAATGTGTATCTTGTTGAACTCGGGAATCTTTCTGTCGAACTCGAGAATCTTTCCGTCGAACTCGGGAATCTTTCCGTCGAACTCGGGAATCTTTCCGTCGAACTCGGGAATCTTTATGGAATTTCAAACTGAACACTTTATTTAATCCACGAATGTAGTATGCTCTCGTTTCGTCAGCCATGACTTGGTAAAATCATAAGTAATTGTATTTTGAATGTCACCCACACTGATGATTGAACCTTAAAGCTTTAATAAAGTTCAACTTTGTCAACTGAATTTTACCAAGTATTTATCGGCTATGCCACACTTCCTTGTGAACAATTCTAGTATGAATTTTGGGAGTCTAAAAAATATTCTGTTTATCGATATAAAATCTGATTACGTATCATTATTACTACATATTATTACTATCTATTATTTATAATTAATTGTTCCCATATTTTAATAAATTATATACTATGTCTACTTAGTAGTTGATCGTCGCTCATCATGTGGGGCTTATTTGAGTCGTCTTACTCTCCCAAGTTCTTCTCCATCTATAATTTTAATTTTTGTTTTAATCAAAAGTGCCTCTTTTTAGGTAGTTGGATTTTCTACACATTAAAAACCGACCTTTTGTTTAGCTCTGCTCTCGAGAGAAGAACAAGTAAATAAACATTTTAGCACCCGTGTCGGATACAAAATGTTTTCCTGAAAAAATCTGGTTCAGTCATTTTTTTTTTACAATCCTGGTCATATTACTTTTGTAACAGAATGCATATTAGAAGCAGTGCAGTCATTAAAGCACATATGCAAATTAGCAAGTGTGCGCAACCTTGCATCACAGGAAAAGCGATCAGACGTTCTTTTCTTTTTTTTTTACTCACGTGCGGTAAAAGAAAAAATGCACCACGTGGAGAGAAGCAAATAGTGGACCGGGCAAAATGCACATGTAAAGTTGAAGGTACAAGGTGGTGAGGGGAAAGAGTTTTAAAAACGCACATGTTTGTGCGAAATGACTTTTGCAAGATAATGAACTGCATTGTTTTGGAGGAACGATGGATAAATACATTTCATTTGCACTTTAAAAAAATGCTGAGTCGGATTTTTATTTCTTTCCTTTGTTTCTGCAACGTTACACTTTATGAAAAATTTCATGAAAAACTCATGTATAGGAATGAGATGAACTTCTATATATGAAAACTGTTGCACAGAATGAAAAACAAAATAACAAAAAGATTCATTTAATTACTTACACCGTTCGGTATAAATGGAACAAAGATGAACAGTGTGTAAGTGAATTGAAAAGTAGAAAGTTCTTTGGGGCCCAGAAAATGCCAGCAGTTATCTTCAAGTGAAGACAGTTGATGATTGAGTGTCCAGTGGACAGGGACAGGAAAGAGATAGAAAGAGAAAGAACACGATAGTAAGAGATAGAAAGAAAGAGGATGCCTTTCACTGTTGTTTTCAGGGTTCTCTCTGCTGACCGACTGATTATGAAAGGGGATGAATTAGTTCTCCAATAGATAAATAAATGGAAAAATGAAATCAGTGCGCCCTGCAAGCAGATTGGGTAGTGAAAAATAAAATTACGCTGAAACGAGGCTTGCCTCCTCCCTTGAGGCTTGTATTTATGAACATCCGTGGGCTTAGAACTAATTTAGATGATGTTGAAACATTTCTCCTAACAAACACCCTGGATATCTTAGCACTAACTGAGACTAACCTACACTCCTCCATCCCCTCTAACCACTTTAACATGCCTGGACATCTCCCACTCTGCCGTAAGGACTCTGACAGACATATGCACGAACTTGGAGTCTATATTCGTAATACCCTCCCCTTGACTAGAGGAACAAACCTAGAATCGGACGATCAAGCCTTTATGTGCTTTAGAGTTAACATGCAATATAACATTAGCTACTTTTATTTTCTCTACCGCTCTCCCTCGACCCAGGACTGCACCCTATTAAACAAAGTCTCTGACAGCATAGATACAGCACTCTCCCTCGACACTAGTGTACAAGTACATGTATTTGGTGACTTCAATGTCCACCACAGAAACTGGTTTGGATTCTCTACTCACACAGATGCAGCTGGTAGCACAACGCATAGCTTCTCTTTATCTCACTCCCTTTCACAGATGGTTACGTTTCCAACCCGTTTCCCAGACCAACAAGAACAACACGCATCACTTCTAGATCTGTTTCTGACCACAGTTCCCAATTGTGCCTTATTTGTTGAAAGTATAACGAATGCCCACAGCCCACTTGGGAACGCTGATCATGCGGTGATAATGGTCGAAATCACCTTAACATCTAGAGCCAAAACTGAAGACCAGTGCTCAAAACAACGAGATATTATAAAAAGGCTGACTGGGAAGCCATCAGGGATCTCATCAGAGATGCCCCATGGGGAAATGTCTTTTCTCTTCCTGCTGAACAGTGCGCAAATGAGACCACTGAATGGTTCAAAACAGCAATTGAAGCACATGTTCACACGTGGAAATTTTATAGCAAGCCCCACTCTCCCCAGTGGTTTACTTCTACTTGTGCAACTGCCATTGCACAAAGGCAGCATGCATACCACAGATTTAACCGACATAAGTCCAGTTCAAACAGACAGAAGTATATAGAAGCTAAAAGTAACTGTAAGAAAGAAATAGCGACAGCTAAGAGAGAATTTACTGAAACTACCAAAAAACAGCTCGAAGCACAAAAATTAGGAACCTGTGATTTCTGGAAAATCTACAATAGTGTAGTAAATAATGGGCAATCAACAATTCCCTCACTAACCAACAATCATGAGGTTGTTTGCTGAGCAACCGAGAAAGCTAACATGCTCGCCAGTCGGTTTGCCTCCAACTCCACACTGGACCCTGCTAATCACTCCCCCCCCCGACTTTCCTTTGCGGACAGATGCCACGCTAGACGATCTGAAAAATCACCCCTTCTCAGGTACATGCTATCATAAAACCCTTGACACTTCAAAAGCACGTGGGCCTGATCTCATCCCAGCTATGCTATTAAATAAATGCTCAGCCGAAGTAGCTCCAGTTCTCTCTAAACTTTACAACAAATGCCTTAATGAATCTTGCTTTCCAAACGGCTGGAAAACTGCTTCTGTGGTACCAATTTGTAAGAATTCTGGCGAAAGAACTGGCCCATTAAATTATTGCCTCATTAGCCTCCTCCCACTTTTCTCCAAAATATTTGAATCCATAATTAATCAAGCTCTAGTTCATCACTTTACAGATGCTAAACTTCTGACCTAGCAACAATATGGATTTAGGCAAGCCCGTTCCACAGCAAATATCTTAACTGTAATCTCTGAATGTATATACCATTCACTGGACAAAGCAGGGGAGGGTAGAGCGGTAGCCCTAGATATATCTAAGGCTTTTGACAGGGTATGGCATGTAGGTCTTCTCAGGAAAATCAGATCATATGGTATCACTGGACGAATACTTAACATAATTAAATCCTTCTTAGATAAGAGAAAAATTCAGGTTGTCCTCGACGATCATACATCCAAACAATATGATATAAATGCAGGAGTGCCTCAGGGGCCTATCCTTGAACCTTTATTATTCCTAATATTCATAAATGACCTCCCCGACAAAATTGTCTCCGAGATGGGTATCTATGCTGATGACACCACGCTCTATACCAGGCACAGCAGGAAAACAAATGAACACATATCTAGGGAAATGGTAGAAATACTAGAGGATGACATCCAATCTGTAGTGGAATGGGGACAAAAATGGATGGTCACATTCAATACTGCCAAGACTAAACTTGTTTCCTTCAATAATTACAAGAAACCTTCTCTACCACCAATAGCAATGGCCAAAGATTCATTATCTGAAAGTACATCTTTTAAACTCCTCAGCCTAATGTTCACAGGAAACATGAGTTGGAACAATTACATTGAGAGCATTGCCAGGACTGCTGCGAGAAAGGTAGGCTCTCTCTACCATGCTAGAAAGCTACTAATGCCCGAAAGTATCCTGTACCTCTATAAGGCCCCCATTCACCCATGTATGGAGTATTGTTGTCATATTTGGGCTGGTGCATCTGCTAGTAGTCTCTTGCTCCTAGACAAGGTCCAAAAGAGAGTCTCCAACCTGATAGGTCCTGAACTGTCATCTAAGCTTCAGCCTCTGTCCACCGACGAAATGTTGCACCCTCTGCCTGTTCTATAAGTATTTTAATGGTGATGCTCTGACGAACTGCAAGCACTTGTGCCCCCACAACGTAAATACCTTCGACAAACCAGACAAGCAGCTAAATCCCACCGCTACATAGATCCCTAGATGTAAGAGAACTTTCTACTCCAGTAGTTTCTTCCCCAGAACCGTTAGACTTTGGAATTTCCTTCTGGGTCCCTGCTTCCCCAACTTCACTGACATACAAAAGTTCAAGTGTAACGTGAACCGACATCTTGCTGCCCAACTCCCTACATAGTATCCCAGTAGCTCATGTCCATGATAGTCGCCACCTACACCGAAGTGGCAATGTGCCCTGTTTGGGGTGAAAATGTAATAAAAAAAAAAAGAAAAAGTGAACTAACTATGAGAAAAATCAGAAAATTATTCAGAGCAAGAGTCAAAGTGTAATATTATGCGTCTAGTTAAGAGTAGAAACGACACAAACTTCTCACATTTTTCAAGGCCTTGTGCCTTATTTGTTAAAAGTATATCGCTGTTCGTTCAGCAAATAATTCAAAATGTAGCAGGTGTTCTGTTCTCAGAATAGGAGAAGACCTAAACTGAGTCAATTTTTATATTTTCCCCCAATGTAGAACCCCCCCCCCTTTTTTAGTAGATAGGTTTCTCTGTTTTAAAAACCGGCACTCTGCCTATCTTTGTCTTCATGGGGAGTCGAGTAAACAGAGGAGCGGGCAGGGCCAAAAAAAAAAAATTCTTTTGATTAATAATAAGAATGAACAAAGATCAATTGAGATTTTAATCTAATTTTTTTGATAAGTAGAAAGTCAAATGTAAATATGAAACTTGTGCCAATCATTATGGGAATACTAGGAACGTCTGAAAAAGTTTTTTTTTACGACGAGATCCTAAAAGGCAATAAGAATACAAAACAAATAAATACAGAAACATAAAAATAAAAAAAAATTGAGGTAATGGGTTTAATTTCTTCTCACTACAGCAAAATATGGTGCAAGGTTGAAAGACAGGGACTTCTACTCTCGAGGGGCACTCTACTCGTGCACAAAAGAAAAAAAATGAAGTGGGGAGAACAGATTCGTTGAAATTCCTTAGTGAAGAGAGGTTACTCAGGAAATCAACAATAAACCCACTTCTCTTTTGAAGAAGTTGGTTGGTTGTTTTTGTTTTACAGCATATCAATCCTTTTTAAGGTCATTTAATGTATAATTCTGTTTTTATGCTTCAAGTTCTTTATATCTCCAAATATTTATTCATGGTGTTTGGTTTGATTGTTTTGTAGAAGAAAACATCAATGCTTGGTACACTTTAGGCCAGGAAATCAGTATCGTCAGACAGCCTGATCTCGTAGCATCAGATACTCAACCAGGTATTATCACTCCGGGTAAAAGTGGTCCTGTGAGCAATTGTAGCTAAAAGTCAACTCTACATTCCCTTCAGCCTCAAAAATGGATGTCTTTTAAAGTTATATGCATGGTCGAAGAAATACATGGTGCCTGGGAATATAGACCTAAAACTGAGCTGTACTATAACTCACTCCAAAAAAGAAAGGATTAAACGATCACGTTAATCTCTGGGTTGCTAGAACAATACCGAGGCGAACCCCCTTGGTTTTTATAAAAACAGTTAGCGAACCAGTCGTACTTGCTGTCACTTGATCTGTGGAAAATAACAATCTGCGATGATAAATATACTAAATGAGTACAAAAGGTTAGAAATATCAGATTGGTGTAAAAGTTTTTGCAGTTTTAAAAACTGAAAAATTGTTTTTGTTATTCATAACAATAACGACCTTTGTTCTCTATAATTTGATTCCATATGTCAACGAGCTTATAAATGTCTCGTTTGTAAAATTATTGAAGAAAATCAAGCTCTCCAAAAAAGGGGCATTCTGGATAGGAACAAAAATGAAAATTGTCTAAATCATGAAGGATTTTTCCTCCGTTGACAAAGGACAGCAAAGGTGAAGTATAATATCAGAACAGATACTACACTTTGTTTCTAGCCAAAAGGCCATTATTGGTTTTGCTTTAAACAACATATTAAAAAAAAGTCGATCTGTCGACCATCTTAATAAACACCACATGTTTTTAGAATGTCATTTTGATACTTGTACAGTTTAATCAAGACATTCAAAAGTGAAAATATCGAAAAAGTTTATATTGTACGTATCCGTTTTGGACTGATGATCTCCGAAAAAAAAAAAAAAAAAAAATTCATTTAATTTGATCGAGTATTTTTTTTTTACAGCGGAAAACACGTTCTTATGAGTGCGCGTTGAAGTCAGCTATTATGGAATTTGTTGAACACTCCACGGGAGATAACCCCACGTAAAGCGCCGATACTCCCTCCCCCATCTTTATTACTAGCTTTTCTTCCTAAAAATCGAACCTTTGCTCGGTATCCTAACAAATTGTTTTTTCGCTTTAAAAAAAAAACAAAAACAAAAAAAAACTACTTGATGAAACTAAGTGAATTTTTTTTTTCGGAGAACTTCGTTCCATAACGGATACGTGCAATATAACCTCTTTTTCGATATTTTCATTATTTAATGTCTTGATTAAACTGTACAAGTACCGCCATTTTTGTTGTTTATTCACAAATTTTCAGTCTATAAGCTCTCCTAATACACACGGCAACACAAGCATCAAACATGTAAATAATAAAAATAATTTACGGATCGGCATTTTAACGCAGCTACTAAAACTAGAAATATTTTAAGTCGGACAGCACTGTAGAGTAAATGTGGTATTGTGGTGACTGCAGTGTTTCTAACTAAGAGTAGAATAGACAGAGGATGACCACTGACCACACATTATCTACAATTTCGATGGCCTTGTTCTTAATTTATTAAACTATAATCTTACTTTAGAGTGAATATTGGAAATGTAGTATCTGCTCATCTGTTCTGTTCTCGGTTAGCAAAATATAACTCCTTCTAGACTAAGGCAATTTAAATTTTTATCACAATCCGGATTAGCAAGATTTTTCCCCAAATTCAAACCAAAACTTGTCTCTGCCTTCGTGGGAAGGCAAGTAAATAGGAAGTTTGTCACGATTTAAAGCGCCAATTGTTGTATTTCATGGTTTACGTACTGTGCAAAAAAAAAAAAAAAAAAAAAAGTTGTGTAACTTCAACTCTTAAGAGGGAGGATAATTCTGCTATGAAAATTAGTATTTCAATACGCCTTTTACAAAGGAATGACCACCGATCTATTGTATCGATGAGAAATTTCCATACTGCACAGGTCGTCATTGTCGATTTGGTTTTTAATACTTTTTTTTTTTCATTTCATATGATCTCTAATTATTTAAATGGAATTAAGAAGTTCATTAATTTTTTTTTTTTTATTAATGTGGAGAATCAAGTTGTCCAGAAAAACAAACCGTAAATATTAGAGTGAAACATGCAGCAAAACAAAACAAAAAAAATTTCCGCAATTCGTAAAAACACTAAAAACTTCGTTATCGTAATTAAAGGGAGGTAACTCTCACAATAAAATGTACATAGATTATCTACCCTTAGTAATTTTTTTTTTTTTTTTTTTTTCGCACTTTTTACTTATAAATTATTATTGTTTTAAATATTTAGTTATTTAAGGAACTGGATTTATTCTGGAAAAATCTTATTATAATGCATGAAAAAGCTATCTGCTGAATTACAAATGAAGGTTGCAACCACACAAGAGAAACGTTAGCCACAGTCGCTTTTAATGTGGTGAAAATCAAACCCCCTAAAAAATAGGCATTTTGGATGCAAACTCAAATACCTGTACTTGCATCAGCACCCCGCACGAATAAGTACGCCTCAAGCGACAAACAACCTATCCGTTCTTTGAAAGTAGGTAATGCATTAATGCATGGGATAATTTTTTCTTATTAAATTGTTGTATAGTTAACAGCCAAGAAATCGAAAACAAACAAAACAACAAACTATACAGCAAACAACTTAATTTTCTATGAAATCTTTTTTTTTTTTAAATTTCAAAATAAGATTTCGTTCATAGTTCTCTCTTTCTTCACAAGATGGCTGTTTGGCCTCTGTTGTTGATTGGATCTCATTCCTAAAAATAAATTACCTACTCTACCACGAACCCGAAGTCCGAGTGGGAAGCTCCTTCAACCCAAATATTTCCGATTGCAATTTATAGTTTAAACCGGAAATGATCGAAGCAGTTTTCAATCAGAAAGCTGCAAAAACAATATCATATGAAGAGAGTATTGAAGAAGCACTAGGAGGTGTGTCAGAAATTTCGTGAAAAATAGTGAATAGTTCCACCCCGTCTTTCCAAGCTTATAACTACTCGAAAAATGTAATTCAAGCCCTAATTTTTTTTTTCAATTAAAGGAGCAAAGACCAAGGTTTCATTTAAAAAAAAAAAAACAAAAAACAAAAAAAACAAACAAACAACGCGGTCTTTTTTTTTAAAAAAAGGTTTTAAACTTCGGACTTTACAGGTAAATTTCTAAAAAACACAACTTTTTTTGTTTTAAATTTGAATACATTATTTATTGACCTTTTCTCTTCAATTTGTGATATATAACACTTTGGTGAGTAAATTAATTATTTACTTTTTAATAGACATTTCAAAATGGGAGGCGTGAATTATTCGACCCCCTGTCTTTCCAAGCTTATAACTACTCGAAAAATGTAATTCAAGCCCTAATTTTTTTCAATTAAAGGAGCAAGGACCAAAGTTTCATTAAAAAAAAAACAAAAGAAAAAACAAACAACGTGGTTTAAAAAAAAGGTTTTAAACTTCGAACTTTACAGGTGAATTTCTAAAAAAACACTACTTTTGTTTCAAATTTGAATATATTATTTATTGACCTTTTCTCTTCAATTTGTGATATGTAACACTTTGGTGAGTAAATTAATTATTTACTTTTTAATAGACACTTGAAAATGGGGGGGGGGCGGCGTGAATTTAAAAAAAAAACGTTTGTCTAAAATATTATATTCAGTTTATTGGAAAGAGCATAAAATTTCACATTGACCCTGAAAATATCGTAAAAATAGAATCAATAGAAAAATTTTGATAGATTTTTAAAGTTTAAAAATTGCAAAATATTGAGTTCATAAAATTCATTACTGGTTTTTAAAAAATAAAACAAAATATTTCTATTACTTTTAAAACAACTTTAATAGTTTATTTTGGGAGTATAATTCATAAAGAAAATAAACAACCCACTTTTAAAAGAGAAATTACGAGTTTTTTTATATTTTATTCGCAGTTTCGTGTTAGGGGTGTCAAAAATTCCTACAAAAATTCTGATACACCTACCACGTAAATGCAAAACTATGTTGACTTTGGTAAATAAATGAAAACGTTGCTTTATTTAATGTCGGTACTAATTGACTGTTTGGCGAAAACTTAGTCATTTCGATACTGTAGCATAAATTGCAATTGGACCCTCTTCTATAGAAGTACTATTGCAGAGGTTGAAAGGTGATAGTGCCAATCGACCATACAACTAATAAAGTAAACGCAAAGCAAAAAAGAAACTGTAATAGCAAAGAGAGATAACAAACCGCAAAGACGATAGATATTGTTTTATTTACCAAGAGAAAATGGTAAATGGTAGATCATGAATGAGGATCTTCCAGAGTAAGAACGAGCATCTCGGGAGGTTGAAATTCTTGCGCTCCTGAGTTAGGATGGCATGCCTCAAGTTGATTCTAGTTGTATAGACAAGATCTGACAGTGTTAGCTGGATGTCAGTGGATACTGCAAATGGGTTGCTCGTAAGTGGTCACTGGAGCTAGTGGCTGTAATACAGGAGCTGCAGGAGTTGCTGGTTGTAAAGGGGAGTTTCAGAAGGCAGGCAAAAGCAGAAAGTGAAGTGTGTATCGCATACAGGTAGTTTGTGAGTGGTACTGTGAATCACAATAATAGTTTGTGGTAGTTAGCCTTAAAAAGGGCTGCTTAGGTACCGTTGTTGCTGCTGCTGCCCTGGTCTCCTATGACAAGTGAATGCGTTGACTTAAGAGTCAAGTCAGGATGGGAGTCACCTAGCTCGCAGCCAAAGATAATTTACTTCCATCCCACCACAAAAAGATGTGACACAAGGCCAGGAAAGTAGAGATGGTTAAGCCAGTGCCCCTAAATGAGGAGTACTTTGGCTTAGCAAAAATTGCCTGGGCATTCTTCGGTAAGGGCGTCTTAGGCAGTAAGTGATAAACTTACTCTCTCTGAAAGCTGTTGGACAAAGGCCTTGGAGGGTGAATCTGCTAAGACTACACAGGACTTTTCAGCATTAACCACAGTCAATAGATAATTTAAAAACTTTTCAGCATTAACCACAGTCAATAGATCATTTAAAAACTTTTCAGCATTAACCACAGTCAAGAGATCATTTAACAAAAAAATGGCCTACACTCTGTTGACTTTGGAAAGTTAGCAACCGGCCAAAGCATTAGTTTGCTGAGAAGTCACTGACTTCATGGAAAGACATTCATGTTACAGGCAATTGTGTCGCTAAACACACGGATAACTATCCATTTAAAAGCAAAAATGTCTGTAGCGTTGATTGCCTGTATATATTTTAATCTCTGTCCAAAGGAAAAGTCTGTTGTTTTTGTTTAGTTGCGAAAATTGAGTTTTTGTATTTGTTTTTTTTTCTTTGTGATCAAAACAAATGGAAGTTATTAGTTGCATGCTTATGACATGTCGGTCACGTGTCTGTTTCTGCCAACGAGTGTGTTTCTTTATAAAATGAATGGGAACGGTTATGTGAGACTACGACAGTACCACTTAACCTTTTTTTTGATTACCTCTTAAAATTGTGTTGTTTAATGGTAAGTATGTACAACAACAACAAAAAAAAAATGGTCGATTCTTAAAAACAACCCCTCCCGTGACTTTAAAATTCACAAACATAAAAAAATTTAATCAATATTATAATGACATTTTCCATATTAACTAACGATTACAAAATATAATGAACCCATTAATTTTTTTGTAAAATCTTAATGAAAATGTATTATTTTGTGTAAATAATACTTTTCCTAAAGTTATAGTTTTATGTACTTAAAATTAACATGAATTTGTTAACTTTTATAAAGATAAAGCATCGTAGATGGTAACAATATATATATATATTTTTTAAATATTTCAGGAATATTACGAAAAGGCCCCTCAAGTCCATGTTAATGAAATCAATATAACTAAAAAAAGATTAATTTCTTGAACTTACAATATTATCATTGAATATAGCATTGTTTATTCAATAGTTTCACTAAAAAAAAATAATATATGCAAATCGCAAAAAAATATTTCATGTGATTTTAATGATAACAGTTTCTGAGGAAAGTTTAAATGTAATATTATAATATTTACCATGTATGCATAGACGTGTAAACATCAGCGTCAGAATGTTTTTGAGATTATATATATATAAAAGCAAAAAAAAAATTAAATAATTGAGATTCCTGATCACTAAGAAAAAATGATTTAAAAATTGGGATAATTTCTAACGATTAATTTAAAAGAATATAGGTGGACAAAATGATGAAAAAATAGAATATAAGATTAGAATTTTCATTAGTAAATAATAATTTGCTTCTTTCGAATTTAAATTCTATTTAAATCATTAATAAAGAATTGTTTTAGCTTATTTTTTAATAAATAATAAATTTTAGCTTATTTTTTAATAAATAATAAATTTTAGCTTATTTTTTAATAAATAATAAATTTTAACTTATTTTTTAATAAATAATAAAATTTAAATTTTAGCTTATTCTTTTTAATAAATAATAAAATTTAAGAATAAATTAAATAATGTAATTGTTAAATTAATTTTTGAACAACATTTTACATTTTGTGACACAACCTTCTATTTACATCAGCGGTGATACAAAACCGTGCACACCGAATTCTAGTATCTTTTTCTTTTATCTCTTCAACCACAGCAGGACAACGGTTGACCTCTTCAATAGTAGACAACTTTGATGCCAGTCTCAGAGATTCAGGTCACTCCTTCTTCTTCATCTCCTCCATTATTCACCATCTTGAACCAGCGTAGACTGCTTCTTGACAAAGTTCTCAAACAGCAGTTTGGATTTAGCAATGGCTCATTCCCAGGTTAACAACCTTGGTTGTGGTCAGTCTGTATCATAACAGGAGCTTACGAAGATGCTTCGCACAGGAAAGCATTTACTACCACGCAAAAAGAAACAAAATTGATGGAGTCAATTTGCAACTTGCAAGAAGTTACTCTGACATGTTTAAAAAAGTTATCGTGAGGCACATGTTCACAAGCAAAGTAACATCACTATTTTCCATTGTATAAATACTTTTTAGGAAAGAGTTCAGCAATTTTGCAGTTCTTAGAAAGAAGCTACCAGAATAGGAAGCTGTATTACAATAAAGTATCAAAACAGATCCATCGAACACAAAACGTTATTAAAAACGCATATTTTAGTTGTGGGGGGAGGTTGCAATGTTTGGTTTTAACGTTATTGTAACATTAGCAATAACTATCTTTTTGGATCCAACTAACTGCCATTTTTAACGTTTGTGATTAAATGCCTTTGTGCAGCCTGTAATATCTAGCGCAGAGAAAAAGAAAAGAAAAAAAATGGCTGATGCTTCTCTTTATATGCTGGCGATCTTGTCACCTGATATGCAAATAAGATGCTTCTGGTTTAAATAAAAGCTTGATTTTTCAAAGACTCACTTGATTTGGATGTTGGAGTAACAGGTTTTGACATCTGGCAGCAAGTTCTCCAGTAACAAGTTTTGGTGACAGAATATTGAGTTTTGGAGTAGCAAGTTTTTGACAGCGCTATGTCGAATTTAGAATAGTGAGTTTGGACAGCAATGTGTCAAATTTGGAGTAGCAAGTTTTTGACAGCAGTATGTCGAATTTAGAATAGTGAGTTTGGACAGCAATGTGTCAAATTTGGAGTAGTGAGTTTTGACAGCAGTGTGTCAAATTTAACCCTGTAAATTGTTAGCTAGAAGTGCAGCATAGTAAACAATCCATCAGGGAAAGTGTAGAATAGTTAACACTTGATTATTTAACCACAAGCTATTGTGGCAAAATGGAGAAAATGAGCAAACGACTGAGGTTAAGCAGTGAAAGCTGTGTACTGAAGAAGGTGGTGTGATGACATAAGCTGAAGCTGCAAAAGTTAATGACATAGAAACATTAATTTAAATATATCTGAAGGGAAATGCATTAGCAATCTATCAAGAAATGGAAGAGAACAACCAGACCAATGCTGAGAACATTTAGAGAAGATTAAATAGTATCTTCGGAGGGTGCTTTTGAGGCCTATAATAAGCTCAGAAAATTACCTGGACTGGAGAATCAGTGGACGTATATACAGCAGAAATAAGAATTGGCTGAATATACAGGACAGAGCTTTGAGAAGACTGTTAAACTGGCTTTTGTGAGTGGTTTTTCTTACTGCATCTCCATGGAACTGCAACGATTGACCTACATCAAAACCATGAAGGTAGAGCAAATTTTAAAGCATATCAGGGTGCTGCCCAAACATTCCAGTGAATTAGGGCAGTTGCAAATTCTACTGCAAACAATCCCAGTGGAAAGGAAGAGACAGTGAGGAGGCAATTCTGTAAATTTACTTTAAATGCTTCAGATGTCAGGAGGATCACCTGATAAGAGATTGTCAGTAACCAAAACTATACATTATCTGTTTCCAGTTGGGCACAAGAATTGCTCTTCACTTCGGGAAAACGATTAAAGGAATGCTATTGCACCAGTAGTCGCCTCTTTAATTCTGCAAAGGTGTGTGAGAAGTTGTCATAGATAGTGGCCGCTGTCAATGGAAAGAGGGCTAAAGCCCTTGTTGATACCAGCTATATAGCTACAATCGTCATTACAAGTGTTGCTGACTCTTAGAATGGAGCTAGTATTAGAGTAGAAGATGGCAAAGAGGTGAAGTATTGTGGAAAGACAGATGCCAAAATCGTGGTAAGAAAAATACTGCTACAACTCAGAGTGATTGTGCTGGATACACTCTTTACTGCAAGTGTCACTGACTTGGAATAGAGCCAGAAATATTAGAGCAGTAGATGGCAGAGAAATTATGTGTTGTGGAGACTATTATGATTCAGAGTAATTGTGCTTGATACTCACCACAAGAATTGAGGTGATTCTGAGCCTGGTTGTTATAGACCGTTTGGGAGGATTAACAATTGCTAAGGGCCAGATAAATTGGCAATCAGTACATAATTATAATGGCAAGAAACGTGACCAATAGCAATTCTATCCAACCAAGAAAGCCTAGGAAATGACAGATTGAGGAGGGGGACTTACGAGCATATTTTGATAGTGACAAGGTAGAATGGCAATGAATCACAGGACTACTTGTGTTGACAAAATGGGTTAACTGCTCAAAAAAGTACCCAAAGAGGAGAGATATTGTAAAGAAAAAGTGTAAGGAAAAATTCAAGATGGCGCCCGACTCTCTCTTTAACACGGTAAGATATCCTCAACACGACACAAGAAGCAACAGCCACACGATTCCCCAGCCAACTCAATCGTCCCTCCCCACGTCTTTCCCCTCACCTGCTTTTATCGTCGTTCTAGGCCGGCTAAATTTGCATATTCCGAGAATTCGTGTGACTTTGCGAGACATCATACTTTACAAAAGACGGCGGTCGTCATCTTGGTCTTTCTTTTCTATTTTTGGTCGGTAACGCTGAGCTGGTCTCGAGGTAAGTCTTTTTCCCCTCATCCGTCTCTCCCACGTACCCACACAACACGCAAACACGCGGGCGCTTATCTCCTGGATGCACGTTACACTCCCCCCTGATCTGATGATCACATAGAGAGCACTGGGGGGGGTGGCCTTTTAGTGCGTGTGCTTCTGCGAAGAGGTACATTCACTGTTTCCGATTCGGGCTCTGGATCTGGTTCCGCCTCATCAGATGAAGTATCGCTATCAGTCTCTGGAAGGGGCTCACTGAATCCGTGCATCGGCAGCTCATCGCTAGACGCTTCACTGCTTTCTTCTGTAGTTGTATGACGCACCTCGGTAGCTGGGCGAAGATCTCGCACATGTCGTGGGGTTCCATCGACCAAAACAGACTGCTGGCTAATCACTCCAGATATGTGTCCTCGCTTAAACTTGTCAGTGCACCGATTTCCTGGAGGCCGCACCCACACTGGATCTCCCACTTCATATCTGTTATATGTTCCCTTGTCGGTTGGCTGCGTAGTGTTGATTCCCTTCACTCCGACTCGGTACGTGTAAATAGCATTCGCAGGTGCGGTTGAAGGGGACGTCCCGTCCTTTGGCGTAATGTTGTACCAATATGTTGCTTCCGCAATAGTACATCGCTTCCTGGCAGCAATTCTCTTGATGCTGCGATGGCTTCTTTCAGCAATGCCATTTCCTGACGTCACATGCGCACATCGCAACCGTAGTCGGACGCCCCACTCATCTAACAACTGCCGGACTTGCTGGCTACAAAACGCTGCATCATTGTCAGTCAGGAGCTCTTCCGGCGCACCTCGCTCAAAAAAAATGGATGATAGGTGGCGAACAACATTTGCTGAATCCTGTCTGGTCATCTGCCGCCACACCGCAAATCTCGTAGGCCCGCAATCAATGAGAGTTAGAAAGGGCTTGCCACTGTAATGGGTAATATCCATGGCCAGCCGCTGCCACACACTCTCAACTTCCAAGCGACCCTTCTGCCATCGCTCTGGTGCAGGATCAATAGACTGGCAAGCCTCACAATTTCTGACGATCTGTCTGACATCCATCTTGGTCACTGCTGGGTATGCACGCCTCACAAAATAAAGGGTCCTCTTGATACCCGGATGTCCGCTCTGTGCATGAATTTTTTGTATTTGACATGGGTCGATTGCAACTGCACAAGATCGAGCAGTAATCTCCATTCCCATCTTCGCGGCTTCATACCATTTGTGAGGTACACGGGTCAGTTGGTCAGCACGATTACAATGTGATGGCACCAGAGTGACGCTCAGTGATAGCCCATACTCAGATACCAGGTTTTTTAGCGTGTCTAGCCTTCTCCGTATCAACATTTCGCTTGCTGCCTTGGTACGGATTCGTGTCCGTCCTGAAAGTGTGTCAGACACCCAGTGGTAGACACAGAGAGAATCTGTGTACAAGGTCAACTTCTTAGACTGCCACTGCAGGGCCAGATTTACCCCCTTTACAACAGCGTCCAGCTCTGCCAGGTTGATATGCTGAGAATCTGTTACGGGCCGCAGCCAACACGCATCCTCGAACACGTTTCCTCCTTGCTCCAACGATACTCCCAACGCCAAAGAACTGGCATCAACCCACACACCTACGTTGTCTCCGTTAACACACCACCGCCCACAGGCAGGGTCCTTCTTGTTCACTCTCTCCAGTGTCTCTTTAATCATCAGAGTTAGTAGGACATCATCGGATATGTCATCCCAACCCGTGGTTGTTAAATTTGCTCTGCGTTTAATCACACCAACAGCTGCGCGGAGCCAGCCACAGACTGGTAAGTGACCAACAAGTTTTCCACACAAAGAAAAAACGGTTCGCCTTGTAACGAGGTTGGGGATGCTTGGAATTTCACTGCCACGCCTCTATTGTAGGGTGCCATCTTCTTCATAAACATCCAATCCCAATACACATGCTCATTCCCTTAAACGTTCGGGATTTTTGCATTCCAGACCAAACTGAGCCAACTTTTCTTTGACACACGACGCAGACTGTACATCTTCATTGACGTATACGTCATCAATGTAAGCTGACGTTGAGTCCCTCATGGGCTTTTCTTGGGACAATACTGTGTTGACAATAGTCTTCATGATCTGTGGTGCCACATTTAGGCCAAAGCCAAGGCGTGTAAGGCAGTACCTCTGCCCCTGGAACCAAACTGTCTGGAACGGCCACAACGTCTCATCAACTCGCACCTGTAAATAGGCTTTTCGCAAATCCAATATTGAGACATTAGTGCCTTTCTGACGCCATTCCCTCAACTTACTGGCGCATACGTCAGCATCGGCAGTGTAGGCTTCAATATGCTTGTTAAGCTCCCTATAGTCCAGCATGGGCCGTACTTTTGACTTGTTATGCTGGACTACTGCCATCAAGGGTATTAGACCCTTCGGAGGCCCAAGCTTGTCCTCAGGGTAGGGGATTAACCAGCCATCTTGGATCCACGCCTTTAGTTCCCTTTCGTATTCTGCTCGGGCCTCACTGGGTATAGGGTACTCTGCAACCCCATTCTTGAGTTTAGTCGGTGCCATTCCCTCGGTCCACTTCCAAGATGCAATCCAGGCCCTCTTGCGCGAGTCCTAGTCCACTGTAAAATCCGGCCGATCGATATGGAGCGCTGCACACACTGGGGCCTCTAAGAATCGCACCTTTCCATCCCGATGAATTGCGACTCCCCCCAGCGCCTTGATGGCATCGTATCCGAGCAACAGGTCAAACCCCAGGAGATTTCCTTGGGTCACGAGCACATTGATCTTAGTGGCTGCACCGGTGTCCGTGTAGATCTTGACAGTTCCAGCTCCACAGCATGTCTGGGTCTCGCCTCCTATCGTGGTGACTTTGATCTTCCTCTTAGTCCAACTTGGACACAGCCTGGTGCTCACTATAGTATGCGAACAGCCTGAGTCGAGAAGTGCTGAGCAGGGTATCCTGTTTACGTAGACGGTCATTACTGGTTGCGCCTTGTTCAAATTTTGCTCGGGGAGCAGGGCGGCGCTGACGTCCTCTCCCCTGATACGTTTCCCGCACAGTTTTGGGCTAGATGCCCCAAACCGCCACACTTAAAACAGCGCACACGCCCCCTGTTGGTGCAATTCCTTGCAAAATGTCCGCGTCGGCCGCAGCGAAAACATTTTCCATTGCTTGCAGGGTTCTGATTCGGAATCTCCTGAGCGCCAATCTGGCCTGTCTGTGTCGCCATCACAACTGGTTCCCCCAGGTCCTCCTCATCTTTGATGATGGCTCGAGCACGTTCCATCAAGTGTTCCATGGTCGTTGTTGAAACGCTGGTTGAGGCTCTCAGTAGCTGCTTCACCCGAGTGGGAAGGCCCGCCACAAACGCGTACGCGAGCGTCCGCTCCGACACCCCTCCACCGAACAGAACTGCGAGTTTCTTTAACTCAGCGAAGAAAACGTCCACGCTTTCCTCCGGTAGAAGTTTTCGGGAAGCAAATTTTTCATAGGCCGTACAAGGATCCATGGCAACTGCCTTGTACAGCGCAGCTTTAATTACGGTGACATCTCCCTTTTCGGCAGCACTGAGTTGCTGATATACACTCAAGGCACCCCCAGCCAATCTCAGGGGATTACAGTGTGTACCCTTTTCATCTCACAAAGGTCGCACGTCAGCTCGACCCTTTCAACCCAGTCGATGATGGACGTGGACCCGTCAAACTCGGGTATGAGCTTTAAGTCAAATTTCGACTCGGTCATAGTCCTAGAGGCCAAATGACCGAAATAGCTTGTAAAGAAAAAGTGTAAGGAAAAATTCAAGATGGCGCCCGACTCTCTCTTTAACACGGTAAGATATCCTCAACACGACACAAGAAGCAACAGCCACACGATTCCCCAGCCAACTCAATCGTCCCTCCCCACGTCTTTCCCCTCACCCGCTTTTATCGTCGTTCTAGGCCGGCTAAATTTGCATATTCCGAGAATTCGTGTGACTTTGCGAGACATCATACTTTACAAAAGACGGCGGTCGCCATCTTGGTCTTTCTTTTCTATTTTTGGTCGGTAACGCTGAGCTGGTCTCGAGGTAAGTCTTTTTCCCCTCATCCGTCTCTCCCACGTACCCACACAACACGCAAACACGCGGGCGCTTATCTCCTGGATGCACGTTACAGATATACTGCAGATGGAAAAGAAAGCAGAGAGGTGGATCGATAAAGGAATTCTAATACCATGGCTAGGGAAGGTTGAAAGGAATTCTACAACTCATGGCAATGGTTCAAACTACAAAGAAGAATGTCAAGTCGGTGTTGGACTTCCGGGGGTTGAACAAGTATATGCCATGCCACACTAAAAATGGAATTGATGTCTGTGTAGAAGTCATAAAATAGTGGACGAGGATGAAATGAGCAACCAAAATCGTGGACTAAAAGTCGGCCTACCTTCAAATTAATGTGGACAAAAAGCTGTGGTAGTACGAATTGAGCGACTGTAAAAGGTCAGATTTATTGAATGGCAAGATTGGAATTTGGACTAAATTCTACACTAAAATTTATTATAGCAATGCTTAAAAGTGCTGACTAAAGATATTACAGCGAAAAGAGCCATCTGCACTTATATCAATGATGTATGGAAAATAAGACGGAGGTGATTGCAAAAAGGACGAGAGAGCATGTAAAACATATGAACTGAGGGCTAAAGCATCTGAGTTGTTAAAAAATAGAAAATTGGAATAAGAGAGGAAAATTGATGTTTAAACGAGGAAATGAATCTCAAAAGTCAAATATGGCCTAAGTAAGCAATAAATTTTCTTGGTGTGCAGAAAATTGTTTGGTCATGACATTGTGGTTGGATTGTTGTGTACTGCATGCAGCTTTATTAAAAAGCATGCTTGTGCGAACTGAAAGGAAGGATGAAATTGACTAAGAGGTGCTGTGCATGATAAAAGAAGTCATTGTGGAAGTGAAAAGGGTGGACCCTGTAAAGCGAAGAGCTCAGCACGTGTATAATAAAGCAAAGCTGACAGCCTAGCATTGAAGGCTTTCTTAGAAAAAGGACTAACTGTTGAATATATGTAAATGTATATATATACACACACACATGTATATACATATGTATATATATATATATATATATATATCCATATATAATAAAATGACTGCAGAAATTCCCCTGGACCAAAGTAGTATAGGTTTGCAACAACAGATGCCACATACAAATTCAATACGTCAAGGCTAATAGCCACTATCTTATGTAGCTTTCGAACACTTTTCAGTCGTGATATTGAAATGCTACATTGCATCCTACAAACAATGCCATCACAATCGCAACATCTTTAGATGAAAGAATCCCTACTTTCCTCTCTAATTATTTAGTCCTACTACTACTACTACCACCACCAGTTGTCACCGGTACGAATTCTACACGTTCCACAGAATCTGTGATTACACCGACCATATCTGTCTCATTACATACATATACCTAACACAATCTTTCCAATTTTCTATTCATAGACAATAAAAGCTCTCTCGCCAAAGCCCGTCCATTCTGCTTGGCTGAGCTCTGAAAATTCTCATATTCCAGAATCCAATTCTTTCATTTATAAATGAACGCTTACTCCCATGAAAATATGGCGCCACTTAGAGACATATTAATGCGCTCGGTGTCAAGTTCATTAAATCCATAGGTCATTACAGTCAAATAAGATAAAAAAGTACAAGATAGAGAAAATTGTTACACGAACGTTAAATAACCAGTTCGCTTGCTTTTTTTTACAAAGTTTAAAACACGCTATCCACTATAAGAATCGTCTTCATAAACAAAACTAAATAACTACACCGCCTTTGCAATCGATGTTTATACCATTAAACACACAACGTGTACACTGGTGATGTTTCAAACGAACGTATTACATATGTATTTATATATTGAAGAGTTTAGCTCTCAAATATTTGTGTCCTTTTGTTAAGATTTTTTCCTAACAAAAACAAAAAAATATAACCAATTAACAAAAAAAAAAAATTTATATAATACGGAAGTTTATTTGTTAATTATTTTATCTTTTCCATGTAATAATAGTTCATACGCATTAATGTTATGCTTTCTGACGGCCAGCCAAACAACGCACGTACGCATGTTGTTTGACTTTTGGCAAAACTATTTGTCAGCAATAATTTTAACTGTGTTATTCGTTTACAGATTACCTGAAAAAAAAAAACGAAAAATGTCACGATATTAAGGTGAATGTGATAGACGGTGAGAAACAACTAATTTAACTTTTTTTCATTTACCTTTTGTAATGCTATATAGACATTACGGTTATATTGAAGATGTTACGTCTGGACTAACTTGACTAACTGAGTTCTCAAATATTTGCGTGTTTTTTTTTTATTATGCTTAAAAAAATTGCGAAATTTTATTGAACGAAAATAAAAGATGAGAAACAACTAATTTAACTTTTTTTTGCAGCTTGAACATTACCTTTATTAATGCTATATAGAGAAGCCGGCTATATTGAGGGTGTTAACTTTGGACTAATGTGGAGAAGTTAGCTCTCAAATATTTGCGTTTTTTTTTTTATTATTATGCCAAAATAAAAATTATGGAAGTTCATTTCATGAAGTAAAACTATCTTATTTTCTATTAACAATTTTATTCCTGCAGCATATTTCTTTGATTAAAATTTCATAATATTGTTTTGCGGAAAGACTCGTAATAAAAAAGACAGAATTATTTGGAAGCTAAACTCTTCAATATATAAATATATATATGAAATGCGTCGGTTTGAAACATTTTAGTTCATTCTTTTATTTCATTAGACATCACAGGCGGCCGGTAACAACTGCTGCCTAATAGGCCACACTACCCTACTTTTATTTGACACGTTAGATGAAAGCACAGATTAATCACAGTAAATAATCAAATCTCCAGATTAAAAATAGGTTTATAGATACTAATGCATGGTACATTCATTTTTGTCACGGACGTAAATGCCTGCTATTTTACTGAAATGAATACACTTGTTTGCATTGACAAAAGTGTGTTAATTCTGATAGTGCTTATTTCGAGCAATAACTTTTTGTTTAACCAGAAATATTTTCATCTGAAATATTGTTAAATGTCAATCTGATATATGCATACATATGCGTAACTACACTTCTACATATTAGTGATGGTTACTTATAAGGTTGTGGGTTCTATTCCTCTCTGGAATTGTTTGGTAATTTTTTTTTAAATACGCCAATCTTTAAGACATGAAGACGAGTATGAGTGTTGTAAGATTTCCAGGTAATCAGTTAAGCTCAATGCGAATGGTTCATCTGGGCATGAGAACTTAATAAAATGTCTTGGTACATGAAGTAGATTTAGAGATTTAAAGTCTATTTCAGTCTACACTCAGTTGGGCAGGTGGGCGAGAGAGGCGGGTTGACGACGTAGAGGCAACGTGTCCACTGGTTCCTGTGCAGTGTCTGGGTCAGGTAGAGACACTGGGCGTTCCTGTAGGCCGGGGGCGTTATGTGGCATCAGACCCCGAAGAGCCATAGGGATCTTCTGTTTGTGCTTGGCCGCTGGTTTCTCTGTAGTCGCAGGGGCTGGCTGAACAAATACTGGGTCAGGGTTGGGAGGCATGACAGTGGTATTTGCTGGATGTTCCTTTTGCTCGGGAGGCTCGGAAAGTGAGCGGTGTTGGTTGGTTTGGCTGTGGCTGTTCAGCTGCACTGCTGGGGCTGTGGGACACAGGCGTTGGTCCGGGTAACCTCAGGAGTGCGGAGCGTTCAATCACCAGTATGTATTTCCGCATGAATTTCTGGTTCCGCAGTGTAATGCAGCCAGAGCCGTTGATGCGAACAACGTATTGGTCGAATTGTCAGGCCTCCACGACAATGCCAGTTTTTTCCCATTTCTTGGAGTTAGGTCCCGTTTGGTTCTGGATCCTCACACAGTCACCAACGACTAGCGGTGGCAGGGGACGAGTGTGTTCTGTGAGCCGCTCGGAGATGCGCATGTGGCAGTTGTGGAGGGCTTCCTCTCTCAATGCCAGAGTTTCACACCAGATGCTGTGTGGTTGGTACTTTCCGGGGTGTATGGGTATGAAATCCCGGATTGGCCTTCCAAATACACACATAGCCGGATGCAGCAAGATATCACGGTCTGGAGTATTGCAGTATTGGAGCATGGCTCACTGGAATGCGTCAATATTGAGGGAACTGTCAATGTCGGTGTTGTCCGTGAGAAGTTGCTTGACACTCTTGACTCCTATTTCTGCGCGACAGTTGCTGTGCGGGAATGCAACAGATGAAATCTGGTGGTGAACGCCCCAATTATAAAGGAAATCATGCGTGTTGTGAGCAATGAACTCAAGTCCTCCGTCTGATGTTATTTCATCATTGATACCATATGTTACAAAGATGCGATGTAGTACTGAAATGAGTCCCTTGGAACTGTTGACTGCCTGTTCAACTATCGGCCAGTTGCTGTACCTGTCAACGACAACAAGGTAGTGTTTTCCATGGAATGTGAAGCAGTCCACAGCGATACACTGGAACGGGTATTCGGGTAGAGCCGGAGGAGTTGGTGGTTGACGGGTTTGACGGAGACATCCAATTGCATGAAGAGCAGCGAGAATGCATTTTGGTGATAGCGGGGGTCATTCCTGGCCAGACGAATGACGATTCTGCACCCGAGCACATGGTGGTTACACCCTGGTGAGAAGAGTGCAGCGTTTGGAGCACCTGGTTGTGGAGAGTTGGCGGCATGATGATTCGGTCCTTGTAAAGGCATACCCCATCGAACTCGGAGAGGTATTCTTGGAATTGATGGTAGGGTCGGCTGTCATCAGGGAGATCTGTTGGGTGATCAGGGAAGCCCTGGTGGATGGCTTCTATTAAACTGATCATGGATGCATCGCTGGATGTGGCGACACGAACATCATCCCATGTGATCGATTTGATCACTTTAACATTGGTGATAGCTGCCTGGGAGCAGTTGCTGGAGTCCGAAGTGTCTTTGGTTTGGGTGCGGATTGTGGCCAGGATGTCATGTGGCAGGTATGGTAGTGAGCAGTCGACTCGACCCTGCTGAGACATTACTGGGGCTGTGTCATCCATGTCATCAGGGAGCGTGAGTTGAGTTGCCTCGCTGATAAGGTGTCTAGATAGGCTGTCAGCTGCGGCATGGCGAGCACCTGGGATGTGCACCATCTTGAATCGATAGTGGAGTGATCTTTCCTTTAGATTGTGCAGCCTTGTGTTTGGGATGTCGTCGAGAGAGCGGTCGGTGAATATCTTCAGGAGAGGCTTGTGGTCCACTGCGATGATCAGGTTGGAGCATCCCATTTGTCCAGAGCATCGACTACAGCGAGTGCCTCTCCCTCTACTGGGGCGTAGCGGGATTCTGCCCTTGACGTGAAGTGACTACCAACCAGTGTGATCTTCCAGCCCATTCTGCAGCAGAACGGTCTGGGGGATGAGCAATCACAGTGCTTCTGGAAGAGCCAAAACCCCATACTGTCCCTGCTCCAGTCGGTCAGGAGGCAGGTTGGCTTTGTCTTGTCGAATATTGGATTCAGGATTATAATATTGTTGCCACAGGTGTAGAGCCATTCTACCGCTTGGAAGAATGTATCTTCAATCGAGTCTGACCACATGAGGGTGTCATCCACACATTTGGTTTTCCTTGTGATGTGGGATACCATTTCATCAGAGCGACAACTGTAGCCATCCCCAGATGCAATGTAGCCCTGCGGTGCGACCCGGTAGCGGTAACGACCCCAAAGTGTAAGGAACGTGGTAAGTTAGCGGTGGTCCTCGGGAAGAGCAATGCTATGATAGCCATTCCAAGCATTGGATACTGTTTGCGAGTATGCATAGGTATGATCCTGGCTTGGTGGAAAGGTGACTGGGTATGGTGGGTCTCTCTGGTGGTGTGATGGTTTAGGGGTTGGAGGTCAACTGTCTGTTGAGGTTTGCCGGACTTCTTTGGGCAGATCACCATTTTGTGGCACCAGGTGACCGATGTGCTGATTGGAACAGGCTCTATCACCCCGAGACGAACGTCCTGGTCCAGGCCACCTTTCACCTTGTTTTGCCAGTGCACAGGCATGGGTATGGGTGTGTAGCAGGCAATGGGATGAGCATTGGTGTCGACCATGAGGTGCAGAGGGGGACCAGCCATTTTCGGTAGTGCTTGGTGGTCGCAAACATTTAAGGTGATGGATGTTTTCAGCTTTTCACGGTTTTCCTCTGTGGGTGGGTGTATGGGAGCGATATCGGGCGGGTCGAGGGTTGTTGACGATGGGGACAATTACACATCTGTGTTGTGTCTGTGATGACATTCGAATTGTTGGTTTTGGATGTCCCACCGATCGTGGGGAAGCTGATTGATACCATCCAGAGAGCAACGCATGCTTCCTTTGACAAGAACAGTTTGTCCATTGAGTCGGAGAAGTAGACGATCCGTCTCATTTCCATGGCTTTTCCGGATGGGTATGTCCCAGAGATTCTTAGAACCGTGGCTCCTGCGATGTCAATTTCACGATTATTAGCAGTAGTCATCTTCATGTGGACTGGATGCAGATGTCTCTTTTCCATCCCTAGTTTCAAGAGAAGCATTGTACCGGCCAAGCAGGACTGGCAGCCGATGTCAGCCAAGGCTTTGAAGGGGGTAGTGTGTGAAGGGATGGTCTCCAGTGTCGGAAGTCCGAGGGCGTGTGCATCAGACGGGGTGGCGCTAACCGTCACGTCAATGCAAGGCTGGGGGTCAGAAGGCCATCACTCCAATGTTTCACAAAACCCATTGTATATATGGTGGTCGAGATTTATGGCATCAATTGCTGCAGAAGGGACGTTGGTGATCGGGCACAAGGTGTTAAAGATGGCAGTGTAATCATTTGGCGTCGGTGCTTTTTACGTGTCTGTCGGCATACGCCCTCAAAGTGGTGAAGTATTTCACATTTGGTGCGTGTGTGATTATATGCCGGGCATTTCTGCATGCACTCCTGTCTGGTTTGCCCATGGCCTATGGTGCCACAGTAATCACAAAGCTTGGTACCTTTGGTGGTGTCATGAGCCATTTTCAGTTTGTTGCAATGCTTGTATGTGCTCGTTGTGGTGGTTGTAACTGAGGTAGGAGTGTCAGATAAGTGATGAACCGTAGGACGTCCTCTAAGCTCATGTGCTGTTTTGCCTGGCCGAGGACATCTAATCGGATGTCTTCCAGTCCATGAAGGAGGGTATCCCAGATCATGATGTCGCTGAAATCGACCTCCAGGGCACACGTGCATGTCTTCTTGAAATTACAGATGCTGGCCTGTCAGCGAAGGCAGGCGGCATACATCCTTACAGACTCATCAAGGTCCTGGCGAGTGTTGAAGTTGGAGACGAGCAACCATGATGTTCTCTTGGCGAACTGCAAAGCTTTTGATGTTTCCGAGTATGGTCTTTTCGTCCTTGGTTGTCAGGGTGCCAAAAGTCTGTGTGAGGTCCTTTCGAAGACTGTCTTCGCAGCATTCGAGGAGTTGGTGTGCGATGTCCATGCCAGTGAGCCAATTCGCAGCCTTGTACTCTGTCCAGCGCAGCTCGAAGTAGGACCATTCCTTGCTGGTGCCACCTGCTGTGACGAGCGGCCATTTCACTCTCTCCGCTTTAGAGGACTGGCAGTGGGAGCTGGATATGTGGTCTGGTCAATCGGATGGGCTTTGCGGGTGTGGAGGTCAATTAAGCTGAGCAGGACATTCGGTGGGATGTCGTCTGACCAGGTGGTCTCGTAGTCAGGGGCGGGGCACAGAATGTCAGGCATTGTTGGCTTGAGACTTGTGAGAGGAAGAAGTCAAGCGGCCCGATAGCAAGGTGCTGTAATCATAGATGAGCTTCAACTCTTTAGTCAATCTTCTTTATTAACCAATGATTACAGCATCTGGAAATACATGAAATAAAAGAGTGGTTTCTGAAGAGCAACATCATGTAGATTTTATATGCCGGGTCTTTCTGCTTATGTCGCAATAAAACTTCTTAAAGGCATATGCGATGTTAGGCTGTATAAGATGTTGACTTTGGTCAAAATCGCCTGTTTCTTCTTTCATTGGATTTATTTGATTATCGATTATCAATACTTATCACAGATACTCTGCTAGAATACCTATCTAAGAAGATTACCAGTCACATAGGGTACAATTGTGTGAAATTTACATGTACACACACACACACACACACACACACACACACACACACAAGATCGATTCCTTAAAAAGAGACATCGGGATAATGCAAAGCTCAACAAATTGCTTTAAATCTTATATAGAATACAGTAGAACCCCGGGAAACAGTATTAATCCGTTCCAGGGTTATCATCGTAAGGTGAAATCGCCGTATGGCGAGACTTAAGCAAATTTTATACAGTACATATAAAAAATTAGTAACAAAATACAGTACTAGGAGAATACATAACATAATTAAATCCTTCTTAAGCAAGAGAAGAATCCAAGTTGTTCTCGAGGGTCGTACATCTAAACAATATGATATAAATGCGGGAGTACTTCAGGGGTCTATCCTTGGACCTTTATTATTCCTAATATTCATAAATGACCTGCCTGATAAAATTGTTTCTGAGATGGGTATATTTGCTGATGACACCACGCTCTATAATAGGCACGAGGGTAAAACAAATCAACACATATCTAAAGAAATGGAAGAAACACTGGCAGAAGACCTCCAATGTGTAGTGGAATGGGGGACAAAAATGGATGGTCACATTCAATGCTGCCAAGACTAAGTGTGTTTCCTTCAATAATTACAAGAAAACTTTTCTACCATCAATAGCAATAGTCAAAAACACATTACCTGAAAGTACTTCTTTTACACTCCTCAGTCTAACGTTCACAGGGAACATGAGAGAATTGCTGACTGCTGCGAAGAAGGTGGGCTCTCTCTACCATGCTAGAAAGCTACTTACGTTTGAAAGCATCATGTACCTCTATAAGGCCACCATTCGTCTATGTATGGAGTACTGTTGCCATATTTGGGCTAGTGCATTTGCTACTAGTCTTTCACGCCTGGACAGGATTCAAAAGAGAGTCACCAATCAGTTAGGTTGGTTGGTTGTTTTTGTTTTACGGCATATCAACCCTTTTCGGGTTATTTAATGCCGAATCCAAAGATTTTGAAGAAAAAATGTTTAATAGAATATATTTGTTGTTTTCAAGTCGGTTTCTATTTAACCCATAATTGGAACCCTAACAGGTACTACCACTCCGGGTCAGAGTGGACCTGGGAACAATGATAATTAAAGGGTTGCTCCACGCTCCCCAAAGCCCACAAGCTGGGGCCTCACCACTGGATATAGTTTAAGGTCATATCAAGGACCCAATCAGTTAGGTCCTGAACCGTCATCTAAGCGTCAGCCTTTGTCCTATCGACAAAATGTTGCATTCCTCTGCCTGTTCTACAAGTATTTTAATGGTGAATGCTCTGACGAACTGCAAGCACTTGTACCCCTCGACGTAAATACCCCCGACAAACCCGACAAGCAGGTAAATCCTACCCCTACACAGTAGAAATCCCTAGGTGTAAGAAACCCTTTTTACTCCAATAGTTTCTTCCCCAGAACTACTAGACTTCCGGGATTCTACTTTCCCAACTGTACTGATATGCAGAAATTCAAGTGTAATGTGAACAGTCACCTTGCTACTCATCTCCCTTCATAATATCCCTGCAACTTATATCCCCGATAGTAGCCCCTTACTTCAAAGTGGCACTGTGCCTTGTTTGGGGTGAAAATGGAATTAATATATATATCAAATAACATTATAAATAACACCATAAGGCGGGGGAAAATACCGTTACTAGGGACCGGAAAAACATCCTATTCCACATCGTAACCTGAAAAACCCGTATCCCGAGGTTCTATTGTATGAAGAAATTTAAAAAAAAACGACAATATAAGAATATATTCTAATGCACATAGATTTATTCGTTTATTCAATACTAGCCTGGGTGCCAGGCGTTGCCCGGGTGTTTGGAGGTGTCTGTTGAGCAAAATAAAAAAAAAGTGGTAGTAGGTAAGCAGGCTCGAATCCGTACCGTGAAGGAGAAAAAGAACGTGAAAATAAAAAGAAAAATGTGACGTCTTTGCCGTTACGTCCATCGCCAAACCGGAAGTGGCGAAGGTTTAAATTAAGGCTAGTCAATCGAAAAGAGGGGATGACTTTCGAAAATATTGGCGATAAAAACGACCCCTCCTTGTAGAAAGTGCCCAGTTGAGGGTGAAGAAATTAATGTTTTTAGGCAATTTTCCTATATTTGTAGTCCGAACGGTCAAGCTTGAAAACCATATCAATCTCGTGAAAATCTGTCGCCTCTACGAAAGTTTTAGGCAAACATAAAAACATACATACAAACAGACAGGTGAGATTTATATTATAAATGGATATTACATCAATTAAGATGTAACATCCATATTGAATAAACGAATAAATCTATATGGATTAGAATATATTTTTATATTGTCGTTTTTTAATTTTTGTTCACACACACATGCATACATATTTGCATTCATATATAAATGACTATAGTCGTGCTAGTCAAAATAATAGAACATGTCAATTCATTCCGTTTGGGATAATTTTCGACTTGTAAATTGTACAGGCGAAATATCTTGTATTTAAATAACAATTGCAACTATTTTTAATCATTTGAGGAGGTGCATATGGCAGACAATGAGTACTTTGTCACATTAGAAAGACAACGTTTCAATTTAATAGAACATTTTGTTGTTGAGTAATCTTAAACTAAAAAATTTTTTGCAAATATTGTTTAAAAATATTTTGAAAGCGATTTAATAATACTGTATAAGTATGGGTCGCTCTAAAGACATATCTTTGCCTGAGAAGCAGCGTATCTTTGATTTGCGGGCAGAAGGAAAGACGCACATGGAAATCGTAATCGAGGTCGGATGTTCAAGATCGGTGGTGACCAAAGTGCTCCAGAAAGGTGCTGAGGGTGTTTCCAACAGCAATTGCAAGAAATGCGGACGAAAGAAAAGCACCACCGAAAGACAAGACCGGGCACTGGACAAGGTGGCAAAGAAAAGTCGATTCCAATCAACAAGTCACATCACTGAAGCGTAGAAACAGGCTTCTGGTGCTGACGTTTCGAGAATCACTACCTATCGAAGGCTTCGGCTACTGGGATATCGGAATCGTATAGCTGCCACCAAACCACTCCTTAACAATAAGCAGATGGTGAAGAGGCTGCGATGGGCAACTGCTCATCAAACCTGGACTGCAGACAAATGGCGGCGTGTGATCTTTTCAAATGAGCTCGATTCTGTATCTCCTTCGGCGACCAAGGGCCACGTGTTTGGCGAAGAACCACGGAACGGTATAACCAAGAATCCGTGAAGAAGTATGTGAAGTTCCCGCAGTCTTGCATGGTTTGGGGCTGTATGAGTGCTAAAGGTGTCGGTAATTTATGCTTCATCAAAGGAACTGTAAATGCAAAAGTGTACCAAGATATCCTGGAAGCTAATGGATAACAAGTTTGACAGGGAGGCTACAGATATCATTTTTCAACATGACTTGGCACCGACACACTCTGCCAAGACCACGTCTTCCTGGCTCCGAGAACGATCGATCCCTGTTCTTGAATGGCCGGTAAACTCGCCAGATTTGAACATTATTGAAGCCTTGTGGGACCAGATTAAGAGGAAGCCCCACAAAGAAAAACCTACTACCCTTGCAGCCATGAAGATTGCAATCCAGAACACATGGGATTCAGTGTCTACACATGATTGCGAGAACTCGGCGAATTAATGCTGTTATCAAGGCAAAAGGTGCTGCTAATAAATATTGATTAATTTTATTTGTATTTATGTTAATAAAAAACTATTTTGTTTACTTACCTGCCTTGTTCTATTATTTTGAAACACGAAATATCAAAAACTGACATTGCAATTGATATGAAAAAAAAATTATATCGTAAAACAACTATTTCAGTTAGTTTAGCATGATAGGAATATTTTAGAATCAATTACATCTCACAGATCGTCCTCAACACGAATTTAGCGTCAAAACACATGATGTTCTATTTTTTTTGACCAGCACGAGTATATACATATTACATATATGCATACATACACAAACATATACGTATACATACACAAACTCTAATAGAAGTGTTTTCATAATTACTATGGACCTTAATTACGTTAGATATCAGAAATGAAAACAATAATTGTTATTTTTTTTTATTATTATTTTTTTTTTTACTCATGTTCACCCCTTACAACGCATATCGCCGTTTGGAGGTAAGGGGGTACTATTTGGGGCCATGTCTAGGAAATATTAAAATTAATTATTGAGCGATGAGAAGATATGAATTTTCTTTAAATCTCGATTATCAACGAGAAGTGTTAAGCCAGAGGTTGATCCCGCTTAACCCCGACTAATAACCAGGTAGTGAGAATAGCATTTTGTCCTTGGGTGTGCATCCAGTTTGGCATAGACGGTTGACCAATCATCTTTATGCGAGAATCAGTGTGGCGAGCGTTGATTGGTTGAAGAAGGAAGATAGTGTCTCCGACCTGACCACCGCCCTTAGTATAAAAAGAACTGCACAACTACGTTTCTTTAGTTAAGTTAGAGTTAAGTTGGAGTTTTTGAGCTAAGTTACAGCCGAGCCGAGTTGCAGAGTTTGTAACCTATGAGTCCCGAAACGGCTGAGCCAATTATTTATTTATTTTATTTTTGAAATTTCATACAAGTGTACTTGATGAGTCTGGACGTGTTTTTAGATAGGTTTTGTATGGGAAGCATTCTGATAAATATAAAAAAGTTCGAAAAAATCTAATTAAAAAGGAATAGTCTGATTTTAATTAAAGTTAATAACGTATACAGCCTACCATAACAAGTGTGTTTGAGAAATGTTATCACAAGCTAAAGAGCCCGGCGTATAAAAACCAACAGTTGGTTCTTTGATAAGACAGGGTCGCGTTCGAAATGAATATCTCTGTTTAAAGCACAATTGAACCAGGATACTTGAGTTTTATATTTTTATCGTTAAGTCAAACTATTATATAAATATAATTTTATGAAATCAACGTTAGGTTCTTGACAGCGCAGTGTACATTACCATCTAAGTCACTGCAGGGGGAAGGGGTATATGGAGCTTTCTCCCGGTATACAAAAAATAAGCGATTTCACCGATTTCGATAGTATATATATATATATATGTATATATATATATATATATATATATATATATATATATATATATATATATATATATATATATATTAGTCTAAGGAAGTTTTGAATAAAAAATGCAAAAATAAAAATAAAGAATGCAGTTTAAATTCCCGGATGGAAAAAAATATATTAACTTAAACCTATTGCAGACTTAGCACCTACATAATCCAACTTTTAAAATGTTTATAATGACCAAAGAGAATTCATTTATATAAGGATGAAGAAAAAAAAAACCTTTACTAAAATTGCTAAATAGAAATAGACTTAGCATTTTCATAAGCCGATTTCGCAAAAGTCTTCAATTTTAAAATTGAATTTAACTACATAAGGATGAAAAGAGAAAACCTTAACAAAAAATTTTGCAAATAGAAAACGGGGATCATCAGCTGCTTACCATGAAGCTGTTTCGGAGATTTAAATACAGAACAGCTGTTTAATACATGGCTCTCCAGTGGATAATACCACTTCCCCAGTAAAAAAAAAAAAAGTAAAATAATACCGTTACTATTTTTATTAATATATGAAAAAAATATTTTTTCAATGAATTAAATAATAAAATAGAAAAAGAAAACCTATTAATAAGTAAATTTAGGATTACACGATCAATTCTGCGACATGTTAACTAGCATAATAATGCTATGAGAATAAAAATGCATAAAAGCTTAAGTACCTTAGGTAACAGACAGGCAAATAGATAAGAGGAAGGAAACCTAGCTATAATCGGTTATATATATATATATATATATATATATATATATATATATATATACATACATATATATATATATATATATATATATATATATATACATATATATATATATATATATATACATATATATACATACATATATACATATATATATATACATATATATATATATATATATACATATATATATACATATATATATACATATATATATATATATACATATATATATATATACATATATATATACATATATATATACATATATATATATATACATATATATATACATATATATATACATATATATATACATATATATATATATACATATATATATACATATATATATACATATATATATATATATACATATATATATACATATATGTATATGTATATATATATATATATATATATACATATATATATACATATATATATACATATATGTATATGTATATATATATATATATATATATATATATATATATACATATATATATACATATATATATACATATATATATACATATATGTATATGTATATATATATATATATATATATATATATATATACATATATATATACATATATATATACATATATGTATATGTATATATATATATATATATATATATATATATATATATATATATATATACAACTTTTTTGAATTGAGAAAAATGTTTTTTTATCGAGCAAGTATTGGTGGACAAAACTCAGGTCTTCTTTTAAACATTATTATGGCATAATTTGGTTATAAGAAAATGGAAATAAAAAATCTCGAATTAACAGTAAAGGTGTATTTTAAATGAAAGCGTATTTCTTTTTTGAAAACTAGATAAATGTTAAAAAAAGCGATGTTTTTTTTTTTTTTTGCAAAATCCGATACATCCACCGTATCAGTATAAACCAGTATAATATATGCTTCTTTTCAGAATAACACATTTTGGCAAAAAAAGATAAATGTCATGAGTACAAAGGTATTAGCAGGTGTGCTATATAAGAAAACTACCCCATTTAAATATTATATTTTTATACTATCACCCCGAAAATGAAAAAAAAAAACAAAACAAAACAATTTTTAAGATAATGTTTTCTGGGTGTATCGTTTCCGAATATGATTTCAAACTTTTCCCATCACATTTGTGGAATAGAGCTGCTATGTATAGGAAATTTTGTGATGCCTTTGAGAATATTTTAAATAAAAAGAAATAATATAACAAAACGTGAATTAAAGTCAAATTTCCTTTATTTTCTTTAAATAATTAATAATGGTTTCTTAATAAATTCACGCCAGTCTTCATCACTATCAACATTGACGTCATTATATTTTTCGAGAATACAAAATTTACAAGTCTTTAAGATCTTCAGTAGTTATTTTGTCAGCATGACAGAATTGGGATATGGTTTTAGTGTGTATTTAACCACCACCACCACCACCACAAGAATGTCTAGCTTTCTTCATTTTTTTTCACGTTTATGATGCTCTTTCTTGATACTCAGTTTTCTCCCCACTAGGGAATCAAGAACTGCCTCCTCTTTACAATTATAATGATTCATTTCCCACAACTATATTGAAATAATAGCAGATCTACCCAGCGCTGCCCGGTATTAAACGTAACGTTCAATTCCTTTAAAAAAAATGAAGTCAAAATACGGAAAGGAACAGACAAATGAATGCAAGTATTGTTTTTCTGGACAGTTCACTTCTTGTAAGTGAAAAAAAAAAGATTTGAGTTAAGATTGAAACTAAAACCTGAAGACAGTAAATCAAGTACTATAACCATTAGGTCAACTTGTCACGACTTTAAAATGTGTTTTCAAACCTACTTATTCTTAACATAAGGAAGCTGTCATGTGTACGATTCGCACATGCGCAGTCGTCAAACAGTTTACAAACAGATTAGAAAATCTGATGACACCCAAGTACCAATTTTGACTCCTTAGCAGCCCTTTTTTGAACGAAAACTGATTAAAACGTTTTCCACTTGTCTGAATATCCTATATACCAAATTTCAAGTCTGTAGATAAAAACTGGTTGAGTATATAGGTTGAGAATTGTCCTCACATACATTCTCACTTTTATAAATATATAGATAAAGTCATCGGAATTGTTTTCGGTGAAATCAAACAGACGAAGGGGGGAAAAACTGCTACGTTAGATAGCGACACAAACTGCAGTGGCACGTGCTTGTACTATGTTGAATTGAATCACTTTATAAATATTTATAAATCCAGAGCACGGATGGAGTAGTCGACATAATTGTTACCATTTCAAATGTTAAAAAAGAAACTCGTAAAATTATGGGTTTTTTTTTTTTAAATATTTTTCTCCTAAATAAGTAGTTTTTAACCTAGCAAGTTACGGATATGATATTTGCTATTTTTCAACATAAATTCTAAACACGGTGTAAATTTGACATTTTGAAATTGAATGAAAGTTATACAGAATGCTAATTTTATATTATTTTTCAAGAATCACCAACCGTTTTTTTTTCCAAATAATTAACTTTAACACAGTATTTAAACCATTATTTTTACGACATTTTATTTATCTACAATTAAAGTGTAACTATTCATTTAAAGCGAAAGTAATTCATACGGAAATATTTTTTCAAATCAATTTTTAACTGTGAATTCTGGGTAAACATGCAGTTTTTTCTAAAATCACGCGAGTTAGTTATTATTATTAATTATTATTATTTATTATTATTATTAATTATTATTATTTATTATTATTATTATTATTATTTATTATTATGAAATTTATTTATTATTTATATTTTAAAATTTTCACCTGTGAAATTTCCAAAGATGTCCAAAATTCTTCCTTACCTTTTTTCAATGAGTGAATTTTTCACAGTCCGTGAAAAAAATGTAAACTTTTAAACTTATTGTGAATAAATAGACAATCTTACTGTTAATTATTAAAACAAAATTTAATCGATGCCATTTTTTGTCAATAAGCAAGAAAATTTATCAGGTTGAAAAGAAAGTTCTTGCAGTTTTTAACTTTCAAGTTCAGATAAACATATCTCAGCTCAAACAAAAATTTATTGGTCGAAATAAGCAACACGAAAATAAACATACTTTCACCAACGCAAAACAAGTATACTTATACCAGTAACGTAAAAAAATCTTACGTTCTGGTGGCGATGAAGTTGCTAAAGGCGTTTTGATATCGCTAATGTTTTTGAAGCATTTCTCATGCAGGAAGTTGTCGAAGTGCTTGAAAAAATAGTAGTCGGTAGGTGAAAGGTCTGGAGAGTATGGTGGATGAGGCAGAGTCTCGTAGCCCAATGCATTTAACATCAACAGGGTCGATTTAGCAACGTGCAGTCGAGCATTGTCGTGGAGAAGAGCTGGGCCTAATGCTTAGTGTTTTTGTCGAAGTTTCTGGTGCATTTCATCCATGTGTTGACAGTACTTCATTGCCATAATGGTTTCGCCTGCATTCAAAAAACTGTAATAGATGAGATCGATCGCAGACCACCAAACAGTCAGCATGACCTTCTTTTGGTACAACTCTAGTTTCGGGAAGTGTTGTAGAGCTTCGTCGGCATCTCACCACTGAGCTAAGCATCACCAGTTGTTGCAAAGAATCAACTTTTCACTGCAAGTCATATACTGGGCAAGAGACGGGTAGTTCTTTTGTAAAAGAAGGGAATATAACACTTCACAACGGCGTTTCTTTTGGTTGTTCTTCAATTCGTGAGGCTATGGAGGAAATTGTGGGAATGTAGACTTACCTCTTAAATAGCCTCGGTGTGCACTTTGCAGACGCAGCGTCATGATGCTGAAAAGGGTTCAAGATGGCGCCTACAGCGTTATATAACAATGTAGTCTCGCCGAATCTAGTGTGCTCTCACGCACATATGCAAATATGCAAATTTAGAGGACTCTGTCTTTTATAAAAACAGGCCACTGAAGCAGATGAGACAGGTGTGAAAACGAGTCTACAGAAAGTACTGACAGACGACGCTGCTGCAGTGAGCTGAGGTTTTGTGTGCTCTTTTTCTTTTTCTTTTTTTGCAACGTCAAGCTATTTTGGCATACATTTTTTACCATGGACAGATTCGACCTGAAGCTGATACCCAAATTTGACGGCTCCCCAGCTGGTCCTTCGGTGGTTGAATGGCTGGAGAAGGCCGACCGCGTTTGCCAGTTGTGCAAAATTAAGGATCCAGCTATGGTCATCCCATTGAAGCTTACTAAGGGGGCTTATGCCGTGTAACAGCAGCTCGGGGATGAGGCGACAATGGAGCAAATAAAACAAGCACTGTACGGAGTATTCGGTGCAGACACTTTTGCTGCCTGGAGGCAATTCTCTGGGTCAGGGAAGACTGTGGACATCTACCTGGCCGACCTGAAGAAGCTTCCTGCTCCCTTCAGCAGTGCAAGCGATCGAATATTGCCATGCGCCTTTTTGTCTGGGCACCCGGATGACGCCAGTCGGCTGTTGCAGACGTCGATGAAGCTCAATGAGCTTGGGTTGGAGGAGTTGTTGGCTAGAGCCCGAAACATCCTAAAGGACGATGTGGAGCAGGTCTCGGCAGCGGTTGACACACTGGAATCGCCTACAGAGCCCACGGTGCTACAAATGTGGTATTAACTGTTGGCGGAGGCTCGCTGGTGTGTTGCGGGGGTGAGCATTGTCCATATAAGCGTTGGTGATGGCTCCCCACCCCCAGGGGCTGTGAAAGTATTGGTGGTCGACATGGAGCTTCTTGGATACAACCTTCTTCTTGGAATGGACACTATTACACAGCTGGGTGGAATCACCGTGGATGGCACCGGTGATGTGAGGTTTTCCCCACACAAGGTACAGGTCTGCACGGCAATCACTCTTGATGAACTCAACTTCCACGTGGAATACGACAAAGGCACAAACGCGTGGACCACGTCCTGAAAGTGGTTGGACGACCAGCCACCAGTATCCTTGCGGAATCAGCTGACGGAATATCCGTCTCCCGTGTGACTCAGGGGGCAGTATGAGGCAGAACCTAGGTTTGGATGGATAATGGCTGGCTGGTTCCATACCCACAGGATGAGCTTGGGCCACCAAGGGGGCCGATACCCCTGATGACCATCAGGAAGAGAATAAACAGAAGGTCCGACTTATCATGGATTACCGGGAACTCAATGAACACGTCGACCCACACACGGCGGGGGCTAACGTATGTGCACATAAACTGAGGTACATAAACAGCAGGGGGTGTACACAGCAATCCCAGACCTGCGAAGAGCATACCTGTAGATACACATCGGGAAATCGCTGTGGCCGTTCCAGATGGTCGAGATCAAAGGGACTCGCTATTGTTTGACCAGGCTGGGGTTTAGCCTGAATGTGGCCACAAACATTATGACAACAATTATGCAGGCGATCCGGTGTCAAGATGAAGTTGTGCAACAGGCGACGTCATCGTATACTGACGACATTTTTGTGAACGACAGCCTCATGTCTGCCCAGGCGGTGAAAGAACACTTTGAGAGCTTCAGGCTGTCGTGCAAGGAGCTAGAGCGCCTGCAAGATGGAGCGAAAGTTCTTGGCTTGCATGTGAGCGGTAGCGCAGACAGACTCCGCTGGGGAAGAGGTGGTGACATTCCGGAAGTTTCATCCAACATCACGCATTAGAGTGTTTTTTTCCATCTGCAGAAAACTGGTGGGCCACTTCCCTGTGTGTGGATGGCTCCGAGTGGCGGTGGCGGCCATAAAGCGACGTGCAACTTCCATGTCAACGGGATAGGTCGATGAAGTGTGCGATCCCTCCCTGTGAAGCATGCTGGTGGAAGCTGTGGTCAGAGTGACTGAGGACGACCTAGTGCGAGGGATCTGATGTGTTGATGGGAGTGAGTTTACAGTTTGTGTGGACATCAGCTCATTCCCCCTTGGCGTTGCTCTTGCAGTCAACAGATTTATCATAGAAGATGCCTGCTGGCTTCAGCCAGAAAATGACGCTGGGCACATAAACCTGGCTGAGCTTGATGCTACACTCAAAGGGGTAAATCTGTCGCTTCAGTGGCAGGCTAGAGTGTTACACATCGTCACAGACTCTACGTGCATGCATCGGTGGATAGTCGATGCCTTGAGTGGGAAAGCACTGTTGATAACGAAGGCATCAGCCGAAATGCTAATACGGAGACGACTTGCTACCTTGACCGAGATCATCAAGGAATTCAACCTGGCCGTAGATGTGACACTGGTGCAGTCCTGTCAGAATCGCCCTGATCGCCTGATCAGAGTGCGATGCCGTTGGCTGACCCTGCCAAAAGAAGTGGACGAACTGGCACCTGTGAATTGCGCCACGGTTGGGCGTCGGCTTAGCCCGGACCATGTTGCTGATGTCCATTGCCAAAGCGGGCACCCCGGTGTAAACCGAACCCTTTACTTCGCTAGGCTGTGGGACCCCCATGTGTCAAAGAGAGACAGGAAATCTGTTGTGCGGAGCTGCGAGACCTGTTGGTCGATCGACCCAGCATCCGTCTGGTGGAAGAAGAGAAAACTGAGTGCGAGAAGAAATTGGAACAGGCTCGCAATGGACGTAACTCACCACAACGGCAGGCATTTTTTGATACTCATCGATTGCAGACCGTCTAGATTTGAATTGTGGCGACCCCTTCGCCGGCAGGACTCGGCCGCCGTTGTCCGTGAGCTGGAAAGTGTCTTCCTCGAACGTATTCATCCCCCTGAGATACTGACCGACAATGGCACCGCGTTTGTTAGCGAGCAGTTCAAACAGTTTGCAGACAGCTGGGGTATACATCTGTGATTTTGGTGAGCCCATGTGCGTAGCAGAAATGGAATTATTGAGAGAAACCACAGGTCTGTAAAGACCATCGCAGCTAGAAAGGGGTGTACGGTGCCTGAGGCGGTCTATTGGTATAGTGTCACCCCTAAGGACGACATTTCACCCTCTACTGTGCTAGCCGAAGCACTGCACAGATACCACGTCAGGGTGAGAGGCATGGAGACCAGCCCACTGCCCAAGCCGGAGGCAACAAGAGAGAGTATCAAAGAGGAGGGCGCCATCTGGGTTAAGAAACCCCGCGGCAAGTGCACCACATGCTACGGAACCGGGCGTGTTACTGAGGTGATCAACCCACAATCGGTGCAGGTTGACGGGGTGCCCCGTCACATCAAGGATCTTTGATTGGCATCACACACACAGCTGCCACTCGGAGATGAGAGCGAGACTGGATCCAAGACCAGTGAACCATCATTTTGGGTTATGCCGACTCCGTTGGACGGCGACCCCGAAATTAGCAGCCTTAGGTTCACCAACCCTGAAACTGAGGATGAAAGCACAGGCGAAGACAAAGTCCCCGGTCCCCCTCTCTGAAGAAGCGCCCGAAGAAAAAGGCTACCGCGTTCCTACCTTCTCTGTGATGATGATATCAGGGGGGAGTGTGGCGAACATTGTTGGAACGCAGGCTTACCTCTTAAACGGCCTTGGTGTGCACTTTGCCGATGCAGCGTCATGATGCTAAAAAGGGTCCAAAATGGCACCTGCGGCGTTATATAACAATGCAGTCTCACCGAATCTCGTGTGCTCTCACGCACATATGCAAATATGCAAATTTAGAGGACTCTCTCTTTTATAAAAAACAGGCCACTGAAGCAGATGAGACAGGTGTGAAAACTACCGAAAGTACTGACGGACGACGCTGCTGCAGTGAACTGAAGTTTTGTGTGCTCTTTTTTTTTCTTTGCAACGTCAGAGGCACCCATTTATCGTTTTTCTTTTTCAATCTCTCTCAAGTAGTTGTAAATCGTCGTATATGTTACGTCTTATATGTGTATTCGAATAGGTGTGTGTGGATTGGCTTCGACTAAGGCTCTTAATAGATCGTTGTCAACATTTGATAGCCGACTACTAGTCTCATCATCTTCAAGGCTCTCGTCGCCGCCACGAAATTTCTTAAACCGCCATTGTGCTGTGCGTTCAGTCATAGTTCCTGGGCCAAACGTTGATATCGCGAGCTGTTTCAGCAGCTTTTCGGACTAGCTTGAATTGAAATGAGAAAATTGTGCGAATTTGCTTTTTAGCCATTTTGTATTCAACGTTCTGAAAAGACAATAGTTTTTAAAACGATTGTAATAAAAACGATTAGATATAGCGGAAAATGCTCTTTAAAATGTTATATAAAGTAAAGGTATTATAACGAGAATTTATTTGAAATCAAAATTAAAAATTCTGAAAGGAATTTCTCCTCAATCTAATATTTAGTAATCGGATGTGACTATATATATTTTTTTTATTGACCAATTTGTTCATCTTCGCACCTCACTAATAAAAATCGCAGCGTAACCTATATTACTTGTTTCTTCATTTTCAGAACAAAAAAAATAATTTCTAAACCAAGTAACCGAAGCAGTTCAGAGTTAATTAAATTTCTTTGTGCACGGCCGATTTTACTGTCTGTTAATACAAAACAAAATAGGAAAATTTAGTTTATAATTCCATACAAAATTTTGAATTGAAAATAAGTTTCTGATAAAGTCAACTTAAGAATTTAGTCAAAATTCAAATAATGCTTAGTTTTAGAAATTAAAAATTAATATTTCCTAGAACAAGGAGGGATTTAATTGAAATAATTTAACTATTACTTTTTTCGGGTTATAAATTACGATATTAAAAATTAATAAATTGTTATCAATTAGGAAATTTTGTCACTTAAAGCCATTCATAGAAACCGATATATAATTGTTTTAACTGTTGTCTGCTCAAGCGTGACATTTTTTTCTGTACATACACATTTATCTACATATACCTTTTTTAATCATATTTTAAACCAAGGGTAATGCTTTTACGGTTATCTTTCACTTTACTAATACTTGAACCAGAACTGTAACAAGATACAATGTATATATGTACAAACTTTTTTCCTATATTTTTTTAGTATAACGTGGCTTGAATTTTCTGGTATTTAGAAAAATTTGCCGACATTGATATTTTTCTCATTTTTTGTTTTAATTGTTTATTTTGCGATGTTCAAACCAAATTTCCCATGCTTTATGTATATATGCTATTTACCCGGATCGTTTTTATTCAATATAGAGTAAAAATTACGATGAATTAACTTCATTTTATTAGATTTTACTCACATTTTTTATTATGAGTGTTGAAAATTTGTGTCATACCTACCCAGTGCGTTATTTTCCCACTTGACAGAATATTGGAAACGTTAAAATCATTGTAAATAAAGTGTTTTTGTTGTGAAACTTTTATTATTTTATTATATTAGGTTGGAACGTGATATTTTTTATTTGGTTAAAACGTTATGCTTATGTTTCTTTATGTCTAAATACGTCATTGATATATTGGGTTTTTCGTAGACGACGAAACACGTGCCAGTGGATAATTATATTTTAAAAATAATATATATGCGGCTCCCCATATCGAGGTACCAAATTTGTTAAAGGTAAAATTATTCCCAACTCGCATTTAGGTAAAAATGCACTTTCGTAAATAATGTAATTCATTCAAAACGTATCGCAAAATCAAGAAATCTCTCTCTCTCTCTCGATATATATATATATATATATATATATATATATATATATATGCGTGTGTGTATACACACATATATATACACACGTGTGTGTTTATATATATATGTGTGTGTGTGTGTGTTTGTGTCAATATATATGTCTAAATATATACGTGTGTATATATACATATATATGTGTGTATATACATACATGTATATGTGCGTGTATGCTTATATATACATATATATGTGTGTATATATATATGAAATAAAATGAAGGTGGAAGGACCTGGATACTCAACGCTTCGCCCGATTTATGCGGGCTTCTTCAAGAGGGATGGTCATGTGTATATATATATCCATATATATGTGTGTGTATATATATACATATATACGTGTGTGTGTATATGTGTGTGCATATATACATATATATGTATGTGCATATTTATACATACATATGTGTGTGTATATATATACATATGTGCGTGCATATATACATATATATATATGTGTGTGTATATATATACATATGTGCGTATATATATACATATATGTGTGTGTGTATATATACATATATTTGTGTATATATACATATATGTGTGTGTATACACACATGTGTGTGTATATATACATATATATGTGTGTGTATATACACATATATATGTGTGTGTATATACACATATATATGTGTGTGTGTGTGTATATACACATATATGTGTTTGCATATATACATATATGTGTGTGTATATATACATATATATACATATATATGTGTGTATATATATACATACATATATGCGTGTGCATATATATATACATGCATATATGTGTGTGCATATATACATACATATATGTGTATGTATACATACATATACATATGTGTGTGTGTGTGTATATATACACTTATCAGGAGAAGATTATAGTTTGCATAAATCATTGTGCATAGTGTGAAATAAACTGTGTTTGAAGGCTATGACAATGCAATCTTATCGAACGACGCCGTCGGATACGAGCTAAAAAAGAATAATGACAATATTGAAAAATTTCAATAATGTTTATTTGTAAAATATTTATTTACTAACACAAGGTCCTGAACCAGGATAGTAATGTGGTGTTAAGTTCTTGCATTTTCGAGGTATACCTCATTTCCAGGCTTAGGAAAAGTTACGCGCAATCAATCAGTTGATGTGTGTTTATGCTAGTAAATGGAAATAGCATATATATAGTCGAATACATGCGCATGCTTGTTAAATTATTTCTGAAACCTGGGCTGACATTTGTGCTAGTTATTATATATTATTACAACATTTATAAGTAACAACTATATTATTATTATGTGGTTCACGTGAGTGCAATTATAAGTGTTTAATTATTTATACACACGTTCGTATCCATAGTTTCTTTCCTTCAATATTGTTTAGTAATAATTTCAAAGGAAAATTACTACTTTGACAAATTTCGGAGTTATGTAAAGTTATTTCTGCAGGGGTAGTATTCTATACGTATTTTGGTTGTTTAATGTTTTGTAACTGTATTTAAAAAAAAAAAATCTTATATATTTTTTTATATATACGATTACTTTTTAATGGGTCGTAAAGGAAGTAATAGAATAATAGTTTATTATATTATGGGTTTATTTTTTGTGTGTAGTTATTTATTTATTATGCATATGTTATTACATATGAATTATCTCGTATAGAAGTTCTGTGTGTTAGTGCCTAGCACGAATGCTAGATACAAGTGTCGGGTGTCCGCTGATATTTCAACATATGTGTGCACCAAATATTACTAGTGTAGGATAGTGTTTGTTATTCCTAAATAATGTACGTCTGTTAATGTTTGTGTGGTGATATCAAGAAGATGCAATCGAGTCTCGCTAGGGGTTGAATGTCTTTAGTAACAAAGATTCCTTAATTCTCTATTACACTGAAACCTCTGTATTACCAAAATAGAACATATACACACAAACTTTTTTAGGAAAAGCAAATGCAGGGACATCTTCATAAACTACAAATGAGAACTCCCCACCAAAGCCCAAATAGAATCTGTTGTTAATGATGTTAAGTAATTATTACTGATAAATGTTATATAATATATATATATATATAATGTAATTATTACTGATAAATGTTATATAATATTTAACAATAACACAAATGGCAATCAACATTTTAGAAATAATTTAACAAGCATACGAACCTGTCAGACAGCGCATTTTCCACTATTTCCATTTTCTAGCATAAACACACATCTACTGAATGAGTGGATATAATTTTTCTTCCTCATGGAGATGAGGTATACCTCAGAAATGTGAGAATAATACCATATTCCTCGTTGCTTGGTATATTATGTTGGTAAATAAATATTTTATAAATGAAAAGTATGACTTTGACCTTTCCCCTAACCTTGATCTTTAACACAGGCATCCTAAATTATTATTATTTTTTTTTTTACATGGAGGTCACCACTTATCAAGGCCCGGAAGCCACTCAGGATTAAGGGTTATTGCGTGTACATTAATCAATGAGATAGTATCGGATATTTGATAGGGTGTCTTACTTAAGAGAGCGGTTTATCAGGAATTTGTTTATATTGGACTTGAAGATATCCAAGTTGTAGTCAGGTGGGAAACAGGCAAACGGAAAAGGGTTTCACAGTCGTGCACTTCTAAGAAAGAAGCTCTGCTCATCGGTTCTATATCATGACCAAGTTAGTAACGGTTGGTCAAGCGATGTTGATGCTAAGCTATATGCAAACATAGTGGCAAACTACCAAACAAGAGCGAGTGAAAACATGACCTCCTTGGCGCAGGTAATTTTAGGATGCCGCTTGTAATGGATACCATAATTCGACCTATAAAGACGACTGCCATAGTGAAAATGGTTCTATAGAACGAGCAGGACTAATACGGAACTTATCCACTTCACTACTGCTCATATTTTAAATCACATTTTTAGACGAATTTACGCATATTTATTGGAGGCGATCTAAGTTTTAAATAGTGTTTTTGTCGGTCCGTCACGCTTAAGTTTGAAATAGAATTTACAAAGTTAAATGCTATGGATGAATGGACGTATCCTAAGTTTATTCGTTATTTTACGAAGATTTGCTACCCCTGGGCCATTTTTTCTGTATTGATCCAAACTCGTTTTTAATTGGTCCTATACTTCTAGTTGAATTTTATTTTATTTCGTTTTATAAATTGTGTCATTTTTGTTGCTTCAATGCGCCGTAAAATAGTTCTATTTTTAGCATTGACAAAAACGTCTGTGTTATTTTTATTTATTTATTTTCTTCGTCCAGTAAAATTGCTGGCACGACACATTGTTAAGAATTGATAATTAAAACTTCCTCGCTGACAGGCAGTTATTGGTTTTATTCATTCTGTTATATAAAGAAATGCTTTCTTTATGCATGCCGTTTTTTTTTTTACGAAGACTTCAATGACTGAAATTACAGTCCTACCCTATAAAAAGGTGATTCTAGAAAGTGTTAAGTTGTCGCTTGTAGACGTTGGTTAGATGCTGAAATAAAACATATAGAAGAAGGTACAAGGTCCACAAGGACCCGTGACGTAACGGATAAAGTACTAAGAAAATAAAATTTTAAGTGATACTCTTCTAGAGGTTCAATCGTCAGTACGGGCAATACTCAAAATAAAATTGCGAATTACTTAATTACTTAAAACTTCTGCCCGGTCAGGGCTGACGGAACAAGAGCACGCTGCGGCCATGGATTAATTAAAAGATTCCCTTCAAAATTCCCGAGTTCAACAAGATATACCTTAAGAGGGTTAGAGGTTATATCGGCCGAAACGCTGTGAGAATAACACTCAAGAAGAGAACAGTAGTCCAAATAATACAACTTATAAATCATCATCTAAAAAATTCAGAAACATTGATCTTTTTAATTGACCGAAATAGTCATCCGCCAAGAAAATAAAAGCGCTTTTTTTTTAATTTGTATATTTCGGTGAAGGCCAAAACTTGATTTGGCTTTCTCCGTTCGTAGCCGGAACTGCTTACGTCACAACTGTAAAGCTCTAAATACCATTAATATTTCTGTGGCGAAGGTGTTTATCATCCCCACGAATCCCTTTATTAATCATTTTAAACTAAATGCACATCATTAGATTCGTTACGAAAAGATATGCCCTTTTTAATACTGTAAACACAATTTGTTTCAGTCACATTAATTTTTATACATAACAAACGGGTGTAAGTGTGTGTGTATGTTTTTAAATTCAATTTTCACCCCAAACAAGGCACAGTGCCACTTTGAAGTAGGGGCTACTATCGGGAACATAAGTTGCAGGGATATTATGAAGGTAGATGAGTAGCAAGACGTCTATTCACATTACACTTGAAAAATCCAACAGCCCGAAGGAAAGAAACTATTAGAGTATAAGTCTTTCCGGCATCTAGGAACCTCTAAATTAAAAGGGTGGGATTTTGCTATCTATCGCGTTATTAGAAAGTATTACGGCAAAGGTGCACAAGTGTTGTACATTTATCAAAGCACATTCCATGAAAATGCCTGTAAAACAGGCACAGTGATACGACATTGCGGCGATGGGACAGCGAATAAAGCTTGACCAATAGTGCGGGATCTACCTAATTTAAGACTCGTTCTATGAACGTGTCAAAGAGTGATAAACTAATGGCAGAGACTCCAGCACAGATGTGGCAACAATATTCCACGCAAAGTAGAATTGTGGCTTTGTAAAGATAAATGACGCTCTCTGAGTAGTTTTCTTGCACGGTAGAAGGTGTCCACCTTCTTTGCAGCAGCTTTGACAACGTCCTCTATGCGTTTGCTGCAGTTCATACTAACTAGTGTATTTAAGACCGAAGAGTTTGAAAGAGATAAGGTTTTATTTTTCATGATACTCGGTGGTTGAGAAGTTTTTTCTGTAGTTGTAAAAGGAAACATGCTTAGCCCTAATAAAATTAAATATTACCATTCATTTACGGCCCGATTCCCCTACCATAGAATTGCTTTGCATATGTGTACATTTGTTTTACAATCATGTCTATTATAGACCATAGCGTCATCACAAAATATACTTATCTGAGGCACAATTTTATCAAAGAGATTATTTATGGATACCAGGAATAGTAAAGGTCCAAGGTTCGACTACTGGATCACTCCCGAATTAATATCATGCGTACGAACAAATATCATAATAGTTAGTTCGCTGAACCATATCGTAAAGGTCCATACAAAATTTCAGCCAGTAAAGGTCCATACAAAATTTCAGCCAGTAGTTTGAGAACAAGTGGACAGACAAATTAAGAGAAAAATAATCCAAATGTTTCATTTTACATCGTCTGGGCAGGATGTATATTTTTAATTGTATTCAAGCACGTAATCTTATTGCAAATAATACAGTACAATAACAAATAAAAATTGGCTAGTCAGAAGCAAAGTTTGATATGTCAGGTTGAATGCTATTCAAGTATGTCGTTAACAATCCTCTGATAATATTATATGTTAGATACGACAAGAACAAAATCAAAACTTGGTGTTTCATATACAGTAACTGTGTAGAAGGAGACGCGTAATATCTATACTCACTTAGATTCGATAAAGAACTCTCCTTGATCTTGTTTTTCTTGGGATATTTTTATATAGTTTACTTGGATAACTATTGAGTAGACATAATAGATAATAAATATAATGTTGTCAACCCCCTCTTTATTTTTGTTTCTTATTGATTAAGCTCCAATCATTGATTCCTCATTATATTTCTTCTGCCACATCGATAAAAGACTTTCCATTCTCCCCTACCTTGTTCCTAGCATCTGACCGAATTATCATAGAGTTTATTAGCAAAATATTGACAAGTCTGCTGCAAAGAAGATGGGCTCTTCATCGAGCTAGTAAACTTATAGTCGTCAGTCTCCTTTCTATATACCAATAAATTTGATTTTTTTAACTCTAAAATTGATGCCAAAAGCGAACGAACTTTTTAATATACCCAGTCACGGATATACCTTTGCATATTACTTAAAAAAACGAGCGTTAATTACTTATTTATTTTTTTGTGCTTTCTTATTAGGAAATTATTTTCAATTCACTATTATACTAAATTTTGTTTGTGCATAGTTTCTACATTCTGCATAATTGCATAGAATTTAAGATGAAAACTTTCTAGCACACCGATATATCAGGATGACCCTAAAAAACAGAGGGCATTCAATTGTTTTTCTGTCAACGGAGAATAAAAGGCCAAAGACCCTAGTGTTTTGATGTGATGTTTTGAATATAATAAACTAGTTATGACCAAAGTTTCATTTCACTCGGACAAAACACTAAGAAACGGGGCCTAATTAGAGTCAGGGCCCGTTTTTTGGGTCACCCTGTATATATATATTTCGGCGTGTAAAACGACCCTTTAAGTTAAAAACAATCATCTTAAAAAATATTTCATAAGATACCGGATGTTACAATCTCTAGTCTAGGCTAAACAGACATGGTTTCGTGATTTAGCAGTCGTCTTATATGACGATATATGATAAATTTATTAAAATTTGCTCCAATTTTGTACCTCATTTTATCTGCCGGTCCAGTTTTTCGCCGAAATATACGGTATATATATATATACACACACACACACACACACACACACACACACACACACACACACACACACACACACACACGTGACCTTGTCGGTGAGTATGCGAAAAATACCTACTGAATTCGTCTCTGAATATTGGTCTACTGAGTTGAAATTTGATATATAGGGTATTTGGACCTGCAGCACACCTTTGATTCGCTGTTTTAGCCGGTAAAATAGCTGCCAAGAAGTTAAAATTGAAAAAAAATCACTTATCTTGGCTTGGCCTAAGTCGACTATACCTATTTTTTTGTGTATTCGCTAATCAAAAGTTATAGGTTAAGCAACTTTATTTTTTGCAGTTTTTGTATACAGATTGATTAAGGTCATGCTCTAACGAATAATGCTGGAGAGCTATAAGTTTTTGTTTCGATTCTAGCTAATGGCGCACACGTTATTTTTTGTTACTTTTGAAATCACTACTATGTATCGGATACAATATAATAATCGATAGAGACTTGGCTCTATAATAATAAATACGAAATTTGCATAAAATAAAATATAATATTTAAACATATTTTACAATCGGACAATGCCGGATGACCTGCTAGTATTTCTATAAAGCCACAATTCGCCCATACATGGTGTATTGTTGACACATTCAAGCTGGTGCACAAGCCACTAGTCTTTCCCTATTAAACAAGGTACAAAAGTCTCTAATAGTTCCGCACTGTCTAACAAACTGCATCCCTTGTTGTCTCATCACTATAAGGTTGCATCCCTGTGTTTGTTTTATATGTACTTCCACGGAATGTGCTCCAATAAACTTACAACACTTCTACCCCCCCTCAACGTGAATACCTCCGACAAACTCGACTAACAGCAACATTTTACCTTTTCACTGTGCAGATCCACAGATGTTAAAAAACATTTTACTCTAATAGCTTTTTTTTTACCTTGCTGATCAACTTCCTACTTAGAGTGTTTCTGTAGACATAGTCCTTAATTCATAATAGTTTCTTACGCCCCAGTAATTTGGTGTGAATATAAGTAAAAAAAAAAAAAAAAGAAAGAAAAAAGGTGATTGGATGAAGAATCAAATATTTTCTGAAACGGTAGAACAAAACAGATATTTAACAAACGATCTTTGTAATAAATAAGACATACATCTTTCATGAAAGATCTTGAGTGAAAGTCAGTCTCAGGAGCTTAATCAAAATAAGAGTCTTCCCTAAGAAAAGAGCTATTCGCGTTAGCTGGGACAAAACAAGGATTCGGACGTCGATGGTGAAAGAAGATAAACTAGTTTGATAAGCATTAAACGTAACAAGCCAATTTTGTCACGTTTCGTGCTCTAGTTCAGAAGAAAGCGAATCAGCAAGATTTTGGTCGCCAATGCTCTCTGACGTGAGGCCAGTAATAGTTATGTTCAAATTATCTTAGTATATCATTTGAAAGATCATTAATCAAACTAAGGATGAAAGTGAGACCCAGAATATTTTAGAGGGTTACGACAGCCTTGATATATATATATATATATATATATATATATATATATATATATATATATATATATATATAATTTCCTCCTACGAAATTTTGATATTTGTATAATTTGAATTATCTAGACAACTGTTTTCATCTTAAGTTTTATTCCCAGTTTCGATCGATGTAACTTCTGACCTTCTTCAAGTGTGGTTTTTCAAACTAGGAAATCTTTCTGACAAACTCAGTAATCTTTCTGATGAACTCAAAAATATGTACGGAATTTCAAACTGGACCCTTTATTTAATTCACGGATGTAGCATACCTTTGTTCAGTTAAACATGGCCGAATAAAAGTTTTCTTCGTATCACTTACAGTGAGGATTGAACTTTCGACTTCCTAAAGAGTGGCAATTACAACTGGGTTTTGTCTAGTACCTTATCCGCTAAGTTACGTGTTCTTGAGGAAGGTCAAGGATTATATCATCTGAAACCTGCAAATAACACTCAAGACGAGAACAGTAATACAAACAATACAAATTGTCGATTCTCATCTAAAAAAAAAAAAAAAAAAAAAAATCAGAAACGTACTTTTTGACATTCATTAAACAGTTTCTCTTACAGTGAAAAAGACAGGTATACAGATGTTATCAAGTCGACTATTTTACCAAAAATGATAATGCCCATATGCAAAACAAAACGCCCACGTAACAATTAGTCAAGCTGCACATGGAAGCAAGTACCAAAAACTACCGCGAAGTAATTAATGATGCTCTGGTATTTATAGAAAAACAAAGAAATTTTCATTCCATTTGATATCTTAATAATTTGGAAAAAAAATAACGAATGATTATCGTGCTGTTAGTTCATATATTCCAATGTTGAGGAAATTTACGCAGCACGAACATAACATTTTATTTATTAGGAAAACAACAATACAAAAATGATTCATTTAAATGGTGTTTAAGATTTTCAAAGTCGAGTGATTTGATTTGGTACAAGCATAAAAATGAAAATAAATTTCTCATTAATTTTTTTTTTATAACGGATAAATAAAATGGAAGGTCCATTGGTCATATACAGCATAATCACGTTAATACACTGGTTCTCACTAGATCACTGAAATTAAGCAACGCTGAGCCTGGTCAGTACTCGATGGGTTACCAATTTGGGAATAACAGGTAAATGACCAATTTGAGAACACTAGGCGCTGTATGTAGAGGGACGTTGACACTTAACGTCGTTATCTCCCCTAACAGGGATATACATACGACCAACGGACCGCCTGTGAATTTCATACTTCCATGAATATTCATCCTCCGGAGAAAGCCAGTTAAACCCGCATTAGGGCTAGTGCCGCAGTTTTAGCTGTAATTTTATATTACTGAATAGTTCAAAATGGTTATTTTCTTCTATAGGACAAAAGAAAAGACTTAATGAATATTAAAATATCTATATATTTTTATTTTTGCAATTTAGAAAGTTTAGAGGATTTTTTTTTTTGTGGCTAATGCTAAATTTGTTATCATCATACTGACAGGAGTAAAATGAAATATCTAATCTAATGCTGCACTTATTTTTTTTGTTCTCAATCAGTGATGAAAAATGATTCTAGACAGAGGCAGTTTTTTTTTCCTATTCAGGGTTCCCCCGTTTTAAGAAGTTGGGGTTTCCTCACGTTAAATGCTAACCTTGGGTCACACCCTGCTCTTCTGGGTAGGCAATAAGCAGGAATAACAACAAATTTAATTTTAAAAAGAAGAAAAGAAAAAAAAACGTGTGTAGTTAATTATTAACAGAAAATCTTTGTTTATTGTTGTTTTAATAGTAATTTAATGTTTTGATAATTATTATTGTTTTTAATAATAATTCCATGAAGACTGTTTTTAAAGGAAATTAATGGAAAGTAATCTACGATTTTGCTGTGCGTACATATATATGTTCGAAAATGTACGCCCCAATAAAAATAAAACAAATAATGAAATAGAAGTTATAATTTTGAGTTTTAAACGTTGTTCGTTAAATTACTTTTAATATCATTACTACTGATAACAATGTTATTAATATCAAGAACACTATTGCGTATATATGATAAAATAAAAGAATACAATTATAAATGAATCGAACAGATTATAAATTTATTAAATACTACTTAAAAATATGCTAATAAATTGTAACCTTGACTGTATTTAAAAGTTTTTCTGTGGGTATGTATAGCGTAAGTTAAAATATTTTGTTGTATAATTGCATTTCGGAAATTTAAGTTGTTTTTGTATAGATATAGTTCGGATAAATGAAATAACAACTTTCATATTTATTAATTTGGTACTTGTACAGTTTAATCAAGACATTAAAAAAAATGAAAATATCGAAAATAAAGGTTATATTGTACGTATCCGTTATGGAATGAAGTTCTCCGGAAAAAAATATTTCACTTAATTTTATCAAATAGTTTTTCTTTTACAGCGAAAAACAATTTGTTATGATACGGAGCAAAAGGTTCGATTTTTAGGAAGAAAAGCTAGTATTAAAGATGAAGAGGGAGTGTCAGCGCTTTAAATTGAGTTATCTCCCCGTGGCGTTTCTAAACTCCAAACAAAATTTAAAAACAAATCCAAGATACTGCCTCCAACGCACTCTCATGAAAACGTGTTTTTTTCCGCTGTGAAAAAAATAAAATAAAATAAAATAAAAAATGTTTTTAAAAAAAACTACTCGATCAAATTAAGTGAAATTTTTTCAGAGATCTTCAGTTCAAAACGGATACGTACAATATAACCCTTTTTTTAGTAATTTAGTAGACAATTAAGCGATTAACGAGATTGCCATGATATATCACAGATAACGAAATATTCGATAGCGAAACAATTCATACATTTCCCGCCAACAAATTCGCGCAGCAAATCGCTGAAAAATCGTTGTGGAAGAATTAGATTCCGATATATTTGCCTCTTATGCAAAACTTAACGAAACACATGAAAAGAACTACAACAGACAGCATCACCAAGTTGATAAAAAACCCATTAACGCGATTCACACGCAAATGAGCTGCACATCTGAACTGTTATCTCTAGTTACTTCTCTCCCTCTCTCTCTCACCCCCCACACATATCATTACTCAAACATTCATCTAGCATAAACTTGCACGAGAGACATTTCTTTAACATAAAAATGCTTATACTAACAAAAACAACTCGTATATACGCTAGAAAAATGTTACTTTTGAAAAATATATTACCTCTCTTTATGTATTCTGACAATGAATTATCTCTCTTGTATTCTATAATAGGCACATCTGATTGGATAAGTCAGTTTTCTTGGTCAATCGAGAGGCACTTAATTTAGGCGGGACAAAGGCAACATATCTTTGGTGACAGCCTAGGCAAGATGTAAAGAAAACTTTTCTTTTAGAATTAACCCTTCCTTGAATCAGACATATTAAGAGAGGCATATAGTTCAGACGTTAAACGGACACATTTTCTTTCAATTAAACTGTAAATATAATTAGATTTGTAAAGATATTTCTTTTAATTTAACACGCATTATAATTTATGGGGAGAACTTGAATGCCTACTGAACACTCTCGTCTAGGATATAAGGTCTCTCTGCACATAGGTCTTCAGGACAACCTGGCATGAGGATACTTTCCACGTTTAAAAATCCCTGACTAAATATTCAAAATAACATAGTATTCGAAGCCCAAATAAAATCCTTTTAATACAGCTATCGTACACTGGCTTATACGAGAAATGGTGTACCTTCTCCAAATAGCAGCACGAAACTAGATACTCCACCAGACTAAATAAATTATTGTCCTGGAATCCAGTAAGACCAAGAGACCAAAAGAATGATATAATATAACGCAGTTAACTAGTAAATAAATGAGAGTGTCGTGATCTCATGTTATCGCTCTTTTATTTACAATTAGAACGAAGCAAACGCAAATACGCTATCGACATAAATTCGATATTCCTGAAAATACGTCACGACCAACTGTGCTAAAATAGCAACCACTTTTCTCAAACAACAAAGAAAAAGAACAAAAAACAAAACAAAATCCAATTTTTCGCAACGAAACAACAGAACATGCTTTTTAGTTTTAGACGGAGATTTAAATAAATACTGACAATAAACGCCACACACATTTTTGCCGGTAAAATTAATATCACTGGTCATGGAACCTGTAACATGAAAGGCTCTCCATCAACTCAGTGGCTTTCACAGCAAGTCATTATTCCGGCCCGGGAGTTAGGAGCACTCCCATCCCGAATCCCGACTTGTTGAACGCATTCAAATATCAAACATTTTTCTTAAAGCATTTGTTATCGTGATCATTTGTATTTGAATTTTAAATTTTTTTATTTTCCTTGAGATCAAGTGTACGCCCTAAGAAGGAACCCTTTGATTTCTTTTTTGAGAACTTCGACTGTAGTACAATGAAACAAGGGAGAAATCTACTACCGTCTCGTGTGCCTTTTCTCTGCGTTTTATTTGAACGTTTTTTTTTCAATGTTCGACAAAAAACAACTAAGCCATTCTTTTGTCACGAATCAGTTGAACGCATTAAAAAAACAAACGTCTGCAAGATGTTCTTATATTTTAACCACTGCATTATTCGTTTTTGTCATCACTTATATTCGAAATTTTTATTTCATTTTATTTGTGTAATTTATGAGACCCATGACATAGGCAATTTTCTTAATTTCTAGCTAAATAGATTATTATTATATTTTGCGTAAGCAGGAAGCTACTCTTATGTTCAAGTGTGAATTTCTGTCATTTTCGTGGATTATAACGATATTGCCAAGCTGTAATAAATTTGCTTCGTTTTGCCAGATTCAAGCTGTTCACGACACATTAATATATATATATATATATATATATATATATATATATATATATATATATATATATATATATATATAATAAATGAACAACGAAACGAACGTAAACAGAATAAATGTTGTTCCCTTTCCTCCCTCGCGCTCCTGCACTTATTTTGGCATTGCGATGAAGAACGTAGCCCGAGGATAGACGTCATGTGGCTTCCTGTAATCGCGCAGAGTTGTTTTGAAGCATCAGCTTGTTTTAAAAATAACTGCATCCCGTTTCAATTTTCTTTCTTTTTTTTTTGTTGCTTGACACGAGAAGAGAGTTATCTCCCTTGAGCCAAATAGCAAAAACAGGCGTCGATTAGCTGTGACGATTCAATAGTTCTTCATTTCTTCGTAACATATTTTCCTCCGCCCACCGCCTCTTATTTTGATATTGCTGCACAGTATAACATTGTCCGATGACAGACATAGAAAAGAGAAATTTAATAAATTTTGTGTGTTTTTTTTTTCTGAACTGCCTTCTATGTTACAAAACACAAAAATTAAAAAAAGAGCTATACGTAGTTGCGACCGAAAGAAAATAGCGCATACTAAAATCATATCACTTGATCAAGTAGTTTTATTTTTAAATAAGAAAATCAATTTTTATTTCTAAGTGAACAAAGACGATATCACGACGCCATCCCGAAAACAGACTGAAAACCAGGGAGATAACTCCAAATAATTAAAACGTTTTAGAAAGTCATTCTAAATATAGACATTGAAAAACTTAATTTTTTTATATAAAATAAAACTACTTTAATGAGAATTCTGGACAAGTACCACGATTTCTATTACAACAACGAAGAAATTTTATTGACAATATATAATTTTCAGGTGTTTGACGTTTGAGTATTAGTCGAAAGCGGTTAATAAAAAAAAATTAAAAAACATCATTTACGTATTCATTGTTATATTATGTATAGTTTATTTTTTTATGAACCGATAGATATTTTTAAATTAAAAAAAAAATGAAATAAATGTAAAAACGAAAACAAATCTAAGTAATAATAATGTAAAAAAAAAACTCATCGTTAAACTTTCAATACAAACAGTTAAATCATATCTTAAAATATTGCATTTCTCTACAAAAATCGACTCCAAACAGAATAACAAACATATAAAACAAGCCATATGTCTTTTCTTACTATTACGTTAGTAAAATAAAAGACCTTCTCCAAGCGAAAACCAATATGCTTCTGATACTTGGTCATATGTGAAAAAGAAAAAACAACACAGCTTATAACAGATACAGTCACAGAGGAGCCGGTCAAAAGAGAGGACGCAACTGCCCTCTGCTACTAAAAGTTCTCTCTTTAGCGACTCGTTGAGAGTAGAAAGAAAAATTCTATCACTTCATTACGTACACACATACTCAACATAAGCAAATGAAGGTAAACATATATAACCACACTTTTACAGAGATTAATTCATTTATCAAAGAATAAAAGTTTAACTATCTAATCTTACGTATGAACATATCACTAGGGCTGTAACAACAGCATATTCTTTTCATTGTTTTGACTCTTGAGTATAGATCCGTTAATATCTTATGTTTTTAAATAGACTGATGTGGTTCTAGGTTGATTGACCGTGTCTTACTGTGTCCGATATATGAAAGAGAAAGGCTCTTTCAGTCTTTGACAGACTATGGATACCAATCATAGTGGTGCCTGCGCGTGAAATTTTTTGTACCAGGAGGTGCGCAATCTCCAACCACACCTCTCTTGAGTCGACATTGTTAATACTAGTGGCAACTGGAGTGTACATTCAGAACAACAGGAAACAAATGCTGAGATAAGCAGAGAGCACATACGGCGCCTAGAATTCCCAAATGGTTACCCATCTGGCACTAACGAGGCTCAATGTTGCTTAATGTCGGTGGTCTGACGAGAACGTGTGTGTCAACGCGATTATGCCATATATGGCGGAAGTCTCTCGAGAGCTCTTTCAGCTATCATCTCATCAGGAGAAAATCGAGAGCGTAAAAATAATAATACTATGTCGAAAGTAAAGAGTTCTGATGGGGAACTATTGAATGTGCCAAAAATTATGGGGACACTAAAATAAAGTTTATTAACTTTTAAAAAACGATTAAAATATTGGCACAACGAGGAGGAGGGGAAATAAAAAACGGGAGAAAATATTCACAGTTCCCCAAAGAGAAACAATGCGTTAGATGTTTCTTTCTGCCGGCACAAAGAAGGTTTCCGCACCGCGATAAAGACAGACTCCAACATCTTTTAATGGCTTCTGAAGTCCGCTCTATGCAGCACCTCGAACCATTCTATTTTATATCTATCGGCACAGAACGGATTGTCAACCAAATGCTGGCCAATAGCAGAGTCCAAAACTGCAGAAGGAGGGAGACTACCAGACCCCATCCTCCCTTGTCTGATCTTCGATGGAACATGCTGGAACAGAATAAAAGCAGTCATAAATACTTCTGCAAATCTGTTTTAAAAGTCTGTTACTCTTTTCCCCAATCCACGGTAATTTTAAATAAACTGGGCGTTTCAAAGGTCCAAACTTTTTAGGGGATTTAAAATCCGCAACCTATTTTAAAATACAGTCATCAATAAGGTCAACAGGATAACCATCCAACAAAAACCAAACAGCCAGCCATGGTTCTCCCCAGAATGTGCTGCTGCCATCGCGCACAGAAATCACTTTTTCCATAGCTACCAACATAATAAATGTACCGAGACTAAAGCTGCTTTCAGGACTGCCAGCAACCACTGTAAAAGAGGAATAAAAAATGCAAGAGAGCTATATGCTCAGTCCGTTAAATCCAAAGTAGCTGAGCAGGGCTTGGTTCCCACCAGTTTTGGCAAATAACAAACAGGATCCTGAACAGAAGCGTGCGTTCTATACCAACCATCATCAATGGACCTGAGGTCATCTCGTCAGCATCAGACAATGCCAAACTATTTGCCAAGAACTTTGCAGCAAATTCTACTCCATGCGACAAAGGCCATCAACTCCCCATATTTCTTCCTATAACAGACAACAGGCTATGCAACATACAAATATCTGTGGTGAAGTCGCCAAGCTAATCAAGAACCTTGATTCCAGTAAAGCAACTGGCTCTGACGGTATTCCAATTATAGTGCTGAAAAAGCTCCAACCAGCACTTGCTCGTATATTTACAAAACTGCTTAAGCGCTGCCTTAAAGAGAAGTGCTTCCCAACACCCTGGAAAACCTCATCTGATGTATTTAAGAACTCAGGTGAAAAGTCATCTCCCTCTCAGTACAGTCCAATAAGTCTCCTGTGTGTCATGAGTAAGCTGCTGGAGTAGTCAACCACCTCAGCAGAAATTACCTTCTTAGTGAAATGTAATATGGTTTCCGTTCTGCTAGATCTACAGCAGATGTGCTAACGGTTATATCTCATAGGATTAGTGAATCTCTCGACAAAGGCTCCCTTTCCATGGCAATTGCTCTTGACATATCAAAGGCCTTCAATAAGGTATGGCATAAGGGCCTTCTTCACTAGATCTTCAGCTACGGTATAACTAGAAATCAGAGGCCAACAGTATTAACGCTGGGGTTTCTCAGGGGTCCATCCTGGGCCCAACTCTCTTCCTTATCTACATCAATGATTTCCCAAAACACATACTTAAATCTTTCAATGACATCTATACTGATGACACGACTATCTATGGCAACACATCAGTTCTCTCTAATTCTCTCTCTCCTGATCTTGAGCGCGTGGTAGAGTGGGGGAAAAGGTGGCTGGTCAATTTTAACGCATCTAAAACCAAGCTCCTATCTTTACATCATCAACGCTCTGATCCTATCTGGCATCAATTGAAATGGATAGCTCTCATCTAGGGGTGGCTCCATGTTTTGACAAGCTTCTGGGTTTGATCTTTACTCCTGATCTGAAATGGAACACGTACATCAAGTCTGTTGCCAAGGTCGCTGGGAGGATGGTGGGATCCTTCTATCGCTCCAGAAAATATCTCACTACTGATACAATTCTCTATCTGTATAAAAGCCAAGTACGTCCAAGGATGGAGTACTGTTGCCACATCTGGGCAGGAGCTGCTAAAAACAGCCTATCCTGCCTTGACAGAGTACAAAATAGACTTCGTGGCTTAGTGGGGGATGCCCTTTTCTCTTCCCTGCAAACTCTCCCCCACAGAAGTGACGTTGCGAACCTGTCTTTATTTTATCGTTATTTTCATGATAAGTGCTCGTCTGAGCTCCAATCTCTGGCCCGCCTCGCTAATCTTTCCCGAAAAACACCCGTCTAGCTGAAACCACTGTCAATAATTTTTCCCACTCTTTATCTGTGCCTAAATCCAAGCGTAGATTCCATGAGCAGAGCTTCTTTCTTAGAATTGCACGACTGTGGAACTCTCTTTCGTTTGCCTGTTTCCCACCTGACTACAGCTTGGATGTCTTTAAGTCCAACATAAACAAATTCCTGACAAACAGGCCCCTAAAGTAAGACACTTTATCAAATCTCCAATACTAACGATTACTACGATACTATCCCATTGATTAGTGTACACGCAATAACCGTTATCCCCGAGTGGCTTCCGGACCTGGATAAGTGGTGACCTTTATGTAAAAATAATAATAATTATTATTACTTTTCTGCGTTTCCTCCGTTTTCTTTTTCTGCAGCGTTTTCTACGTCTTCGTTGCTTTTTTAGTTTTTTCATTTTTTCTTTTTTTTTCCTCGTTTTTATTCTTCTTTTTTCTTTTTCTGATTCTACGGTTTCTTATACGTTTTCTTCATACGCGTTTTCCTCGTTTTTCTGTTTAGTATGATCCTTTTCCTTTTTGTTCTATACAATTTCTGACACGCAGCTTAAGGGCCACGGTATTTATTGACTATACGGTTTTCCAGAAAAGTACCTTTCATTTCGACAGTTTAAACGCTTCGATATGCCTTTTAATTTTACCGCTAAACATTTACGTAAAACATTATAACTGGTCCAAAGAAATTACGGACATCGATACGTACTACACAGTTTACAGCTTGCTTAATAACATTAGTTTGCGTGGTACATAATTGGGCATTTTGAAAAATATTTCGATATAATAAATGGTATTATTACTTTCTTTAGAGGATATATACTTCTATACTTATTGCATAAAATCTACACTTATTCCCAGGAATAGAATCAGTTAAAATGCCGGATCCCTTTCAGGGCTCTAACAGATACGTACTTATGCAGATTACAGACCGTACTGAAGGAATAATGTTATTTTTTTACCCACTTTTAACATGGGAGACACTTAATTTTACTTGAACATAATATTTAAAATATAGTACGGTCTGTATTATGCATACGTACAAAACACGTGTTGCACTATAACATCTACACCAACTTAGCGAACACTACGGTGGTCATGTAACGGCAAGTAACCTCGATAAAACAACAATCTAAACAGTAACCACTAGCGTCAACAATTACAAGTGGGTTTCACTGGCTGCCATTGCCAGACAATGCACGATAGTAGAAGCCAGATGTTTTTATTCTGGCCAGGCCAGTGTTCACAATTTTTCTAGAGCAAACACTGGCTACCACTAGCAACCGTTGACATCTATCAGTGTGATTTTCATTTCAGTTTATCCATAGTCAATAGTTTACGCGACTCATACACAACAATACAGTACAGAATCATATGTATTTTGGGTTTTAGGGGAGGAAGCTTCACTGTAACTGTTCAGGCTTTGGGTCAGTTTTTCACCGGGAAACACCGGTACACGGATGCTGCTAGTGTTTTAATGAAATCTAAATAGCTCAGTTCGTTGAACACCAGACTGAAGATCTCACGGTTTTGATTTCGATTTCTGTTCATAGCATACGCTTTATTTGTTATGAATTTCTTATTTAGTATTAATTTAATATGTTCCATTTCTCAAATTAATTTAAGATATTCGTTTTAAAAACAATTGTGATTGACGGGCAGCCTCTTATATTATGAGTGGATAAGTTGTTTTGGACTATTGCTTCAAGTCGATAAAATAATCGGAAACTGTTATTGCTTCAAGTTAATTACATATTCGTAAACTGTAAACTATGAATATACATTTCCATTAAACCTAATGTAAAAATAAAATAGAGAATACGAGTTCTTTTTTTTAATGTTTTCACGCAATAAAGAAAATCTGAAACTGCATCTATATACGGAGATGCTATAACAAATTGAACCGGACATTTAAAATGATATGTCCACTTATAAAGTTGAATGAAAAATCCATTTTCTCTTTTTTGAAATATAATAAAAATAACAAGTTAAACCCTATGCGTAGTAATAGTAGTAGCTATCTTAATTTGAGAGATGTCTTATTAAAAAGAAACAACCAATATTGGAGAGGTATTTATTTTTAAATCTCACCCTTGCTTTTAACCCCAAACCTTTTTCACTGTGGTTGTACCTACTAGCTAACAAGGATCTATTGAAATTTTGTGAGGGGCCAACACCAGGATCTGTCGTGCTTTGGCCGTCTTCGTCTATACGCATGACGTGTCAAATTTATCGACTGAGCTTTACAACGTTGCATCTGAGCATGTGCAATCATTGGTGTGTTCGATTTTAAACCTCTCCAGATTTCATACGCAATTATTGGGCCTGGCTGCTTCCTGTACCTAGTTAAAAAAAACTACAATATTGCTGATATAAAAAAAAATAGTAACCACCAACGATTTTATGCAGATCTAATAATCTTGAGGCACGATTTTGTGATGTTGTACAGAAGTTTGATTCGCTCACTAACAGAATTTAATCAATCTCATCGACTGTCAAATTTAAGAGCATGGTTAAGTGGGACTATTGACTGAATCGAGATGCGTTTGGAACGAATGCTAAAAAGAAAAGGGCCTGGATAGCGTACCCTCTTTATTTCTCCGCTTTGTTTGGCTTCGCTCCCTTCCTCACTTTCTAAAGCAAGTTAGTTTTCACAGGAACTTGTTAACTTAAAATATTTTGAACCGATAAAAATTGTTTTAAACAATAAAAGTAACACATTGACCAGCCGAGGCGCACTTAGAAACTCCAGTAAAACGAGTAAATAAATAATCTAAAACTATAGTGATATTCTCCGGAATTTACAAGCCGGAAGGAACTGAAGGGTCTAAAAATGTACCTCTCTGGGTCTTTGTTCGGAGAAGGAGGAAAGGAATTTTTAACGGCTGGCATGCAAGCCTTCATCAGCTTGCACATATATACACACACTAACAGGAACAAGGTAAACTAACACATATGCACAATGACACACTGCCAAATACTCACATACGTATATTACTTACACATATTATTCACACTATGAACATTTTGATCTGTGGCTATTTACTTAAATTTTTGGACCAAACACTAGTATGTATAAATGAATGCCTATTGATTAAAAATAACTTTTCTATTTTTATAAAATGATGGATATAAAAATGTCTTATACTAAAATTTTTATTTTCATTTTGCATTCATAAAACTCTGTTTATGTTTTAGTTACCACTTTCTAACTGGTGACCCTAATCTTCTTTCAACGTTTCATTTATTTTTATTCTTATATGCATTTAATAATATAAAGGACTGCGTAAAAGGTGGGAACCTGTTGTATAACCACATGCTTCAAAGACAAGCAAAATAAGAAGGACTGAAACTGACCGGTGAATATGACTAACTATAGAAATGTCTCATTCGAAAATGCGACATTGGATTTATACACATTAATATGTAATTGCAACATTTCGGATATAATCATTAACTTGCAACAATTTCCAAGCTACAAACCGGAAACGGTTTTAATGATAAATACCACAATTCTTAGGATAAAAGAGCGTTGTAATTCTGATGCGTTTTTGTGTTTTTGTCTTTCCTGTGGTTAAAACAACCAGATGATAAATTTGGCACACTGCTGACAAAAACTCGCTACTCCAAATCTCGACACTCTGCTATCAAAAACTCTACTCCAAATCTCAACTCTAGAACACAACGCACTACTGATAACACTTGCTACTCTGACATCTAAATCCAAAATCAACCCAATCTCTGCAAAACCAGGCCTTTTATATCCAACCGGGAGCATCTCATTTGACCGGAAGCATCTCATTTGCATGTTAAGTGACAATATCGTAAGCATATAAATAGAACATTTTTTTATTCATTCTTTTTGTCTACACGGAGCTTTACAGACTTCACCCAAAAAGGTTTGTACTTATTTTTTAAATGTTTAATTGAAAAAGAACAACTTATTTTGCCTCTGGTAGCATTTTAGACCATATTTTCAACAGTAAGCGATTAAGAATTTAAATTGTGGGAAAAGAGCTAATAAGAGTATGGAATCACTAGGAAGAGATGTTTCGAGGAGAAACTCGGAGGACTAGCATTGTTGTTATCAGCACCGGAACTTTTATAACAACGTGCTGTAATTGACGCCCCACGTTAGCTCTTAACATTTCACCAGTTGATCATTGTGTTTCAGTTCAGTAAAACCTTCAGAAACACCCTCAAAAGCCAAAAACTCCTAGAGAATTTCTTTAATAACACAGGTTTGTGTTTAAAACACATAAAACCGAAAATTAAATTAACAGAATTTTTTTAAAAAGTGCTCTGAGCCAACACTGGTACATGGTACATTAGATAAATAGTTGGTTTGGTTGTTTTGTTTTACGGCACATCAACCCTTTTCAGTCATTTTGGAAAAAAAGGTTTTGTACTTGAAATTATTTATATCTTCAGATATTTATTCCTGGTGTTGACTTTGGTTGTTTGGTTGTTGTGAATGGTTGTTGTGAACCCTTAAACTGGGCACTTGGGAATGCTTGAATACCGTAATGCCAGTGCAAGCAGATTGGGTTGACCATCATCTGATGGGTTGAGGGTACGGGATAGACAGTTCCTGGCTGCTGTTCCCGACTGGTAGTACAGAAGCCCTAACTCTTTGGTAGCGCTTAGAGCGGCTGTTCCATCAACAGTTGTATAATATCTGGATGTTTGTAGTGCCATGTCGCGCAAGGAAAGGGACCCTGCACTCATCCCCGGTTATCCTGACGCCACAACCCTAGTAGATGGAAGGACAACTGATGATCTGCCCGTGTTGCATGTCTTGTATTCTGCATAATCACTGGCTCAGCACCCCTTACCTAAACTGAAACTCTTAAAAATAAAAATGACAGTACAACAGGCCAAAACTCAAACAAAGACAACCTGCATTCTCCCTTGAGGGTCGCATTTACGAACATCCGTGGGCTTAGAACTAATTTAAATGATGTTGAAGCATTTCTCCTAACAAACACCTCGGATATCTTAGCACTAAGTGAGACTAACCTACACTCCTGCATCCCCTCCAACTACTTTAAAATGCCCGGATACCTCCCACTCTGCCGTAAGGACTCTGACAGACATATGCATGGGCTTGGAGTCTACATTCAAAACACCCCCCTTAACTAGAGAAACTAAACTAGAATCGGACGATGAAGCCTTTATATGCTTTAGACTTAACATGCAACACAACATTTGCTACTTTTATTTTCACTACCGCTCTCCCCCGACCCAGGACTGTACCCTAATAAACAAAGTCTTTGACAGCATAGATACAGCACTTTCCCTCGACACTAGCGCACAAGTTCATGTATTTGGTGACTTCAATGTCCACCACAGCAACTGGCTTGGATTTTCTACTTACACAGACGCAGCTGGTACCACAACACGTAACTTCTCTGTATCTCATTCCTTATCACAGATGGTTACGTTTCTAACCCGTTTCCCAGACCAGCAAGAACAACACGCATCACTTCTAGATCTGTTTATGACCATAGTTCACGATGATTGTATAACGAATGCCCACAGCCCTCTTGGGAACGCCGATCATGCAGTGGCAATGGGGGGAAATCGCCCTAAACTCTAGAGCCAAAACTGAAGAGCCACTGCTCAAAACAACGAGATATTATAAAAAAGGCTGACTGGGAAGCAATCAGGGACCTCATCAGGAACACTCCATGGCAAAATATATTTTCCCTTTCTGCTGAACATTGCACAAATGAAACCACTGAATGATTCAAAGCGGCAATTGAAGCACATGTTCTCACATGCAAATTCTATAGCAAACCCCACTCTCCCCAACGGTTCACTTCAACTTGTGCAGCTGCCATAGTGCAAAGGCAGCATGCGTACCGCAAATTTAACCGACATAAGTCCAGTTCAAAACAGACAAAAGTACATAGAAGCCAGAAATAACTGTAAGAAAGAAATAGCGACAGCTAAGAGAGAATTTACTGAAACCACCCAAAAACGCATCGAAGCACAGAAATTAGGAACCTGAGACTTCTGGAAAATCTACAACAGTGTAGTAAATAATGGGCAATCAACAATCCATCCACTATCCAACAATCATCAGGTTGTTTGCTCAGCAACTGAGAAGGCTAACATGCTTGCCAGACGGTTTGCCTCCAACTCCACACTGGACTCTGCTAATTACATAACATAATTAGATCCCTCTTAGATAAGAGAAAAATCCAGGTTGTCCTTGACGGTCGCACATCTAAACAATATGATATAAATGCGGAAGTGCCTAATATTCATAAATTACCTCCCTGATAAAATTGTCTGTGAGATGGGTATGTATGGTGACAACACAGCGCTCTATAACAGACACGACAGGAAAACAAATGAATACATATCTAAAGAAATGGCAGAAACACTAGAGGAAGACCTCCGTTCCGTAATGGAATGGGGACAAAAATGGACGGTCACATTCAATGCTGCCAAGACTAAACTTGTTTCCTTCAATAATTACAAGAAACCTTCCCTACCGCCAATAGCAATGGCCAAAGACTCTTTATCTGAAAGTACATCTTTTAAACTCCTCAGCCTAACGTTCACAGGAAACATGAGTTGGAACAATTAGATTGAGAACATTGCCAGGACTGCTGCGAAGAAGGTGGGTTCTCTCTACCGTGCTAGAAAGCTATTAACGCCTGAAAGTATCCTATACCTCTATAAGGCCACCATTCGCCCATGTATTGAGTATTGTTGTCATATTTGGGCTGGTGCATCTGCCACTAGTCTCTCGCTCATAGACAAGGTTCAAAAGAGAGTCGCCAATCTGATAGGTCCTGAACTGTCAGCTAAACTTCAGTCTCTGTCACATCGACGAAACGTTTCATCCCTCTGCCTGTTCTACAAGTACTTTAACGACGAATGCTCTGACGAACTGCAAGCACTTGTACCCCCTCGACGTAAATACACCCAACAAACCCGACAAGCAGCTAAATCACACCCTTCACAGTAGAGATTCCTAGATGCAAGAGAGCCTTTCCTGCTTCCCCGACTGTACTGACATGCAGAAGTTCAAGTGCAATGTGAACCGACATCTTGCTGCCCAACTTCCTACACAGTACCCCTGATGCTTATGTCCCCAATAGTAGCCCCTACAACAAAGTGGCAATGTGCCTTGTTTGGGGTGAAAATGTAATAAAATAACAAATAAAAAAATATGGATTATCTCGTATTCGATAACCCATACTACAAAAGTTGTACATTTCGGCTTGTCACGTAGACGAGTAGTAAGATTCTTAATTGAATAAAAGATTACTAGGCGGAATCTCTTGTCCTGTTTTCATTATATCGGTGTTACGACATATCAACCTTTTACGGGTTCAATCATTTTGAAAAATGGTTTTTATTTTTCAAGCTCATTTTATCTTCAAATATTTATTCATGGAGTTTAGTGAAAAGAAAAAGAACAATAGCATTAATGTTTGGTCATTTAAGTCAGAAAGCCAATATTTTTGAACAGCTTGATCTAGTAGCACCTGGATATCATATGAATCTATGTATCTATAAAAGTGAGAATCAATCTATATTCTCAACGAATTGTTGATCTACAGACTTGCAATTTGATATATATTATAATCAGGCATGTGGAAAACTTTCATCGGTTTTTATCCGAAAGAACGGCTGCTAAGGGGTAAAAATTGAAATGTTGGCGGTCGTCGGATTTTTTCTGTTTTCAATTGTTTCACGAATGTGCATACAAGGCCGTGAAACATGACAGCTTCTTTATGTTAATAAGAAGGTTTTTAAAATACTTTCTAAAGGTAGTGTCAATCTGGTCTGATGGTTATCGTACTTTAGGTCTTGGTTTCAATCTCTATTTTATTTTACTTACAATGAGTAAACCGTCCAGAAATACGTAATGCTCGCATATTGAACCGTCCCTCTAAGTAATCCAAGTTACAAAACTCCCACTAATGTTTACTATGCTAAAATCACTAGAGGATAGTGCATTACATCATCATAATCTAACCATTAGCACATCTTAAATTAATCCAACAGATAGTTGAATTATTATGTCATACTCATCTCACCATAATGTCATTGTATATTTCAGACCTCCATCATTTTGGATTAATAAAGTTGTTGTCCGAAAATAGCATTGATCTGCTTATTTATGATGGAGGTACAGTAACACCTATAATGGACAGATTCCACCAACTGGGAGACCACTAGACCAACATCATCGCCAGCAGGATGCCAGTGGTAAAATTCCCGATTCCCGACTGCGACTTCGAGACAGCTGATCTTGACGCAGCAATTGTGGCAGCACTCCTGACAACTCATGCGCTAGTACACACCACAACTCCCGCAAGTACTGCAAGCTACAACAAGGTAGAAAAAGTCAAACGACCTACCATCTCATCAGCTGGTACAAGTGAGGACTGGTCATACTTCCTATCACGATGGAATGATTATGTCGAAGCCACCAAAATCAAGAACAAAGAACTCGTAATCCAACTGTTAGAGTGCTGTGATGAAACTTTGCGCAGAGACCTTACAAGATCAACTGGCGGCTCCCTGACAGGAAAATCTCAGGATGTTCTAACAGCCATGAGAGCCCTGGCAGTGCGTGAGGAAAACACAATGGTGGCTCGGGCTATGCTGAACAATATGACACAAGATCGCGAAGAAACTGTGCGCTCATTTAGTGCTCGTCTCCGTGGACAAGCAGGAGTATGCAAATTCCTAATACCGTGCCCCAGCTGCAGCCATGAAGTCAACTACACAGATGCAATCCTGCGTGATGTGCTTATTCGTGGACTCAATGACCCTGACATTCAGCTAGACCTCCTTGGGGTCAGAAGTGAGAGCATGACCCTTGAAGACACTTTTCAGTTCGTTGAAGCCAAGAAATCTGGAAAACGCTCTGCATCCAAACTACTTGATTCCCAAGGGGCCGAAGCAGCTAGCAGCACATATCGTTGCAACAGAAATGCTGCACGTGTTGTAACCAAGAAAACAGTACAACAAGAAACGGCATGCACTTATTGTGGAAAGATAGGTCACGGTGCCAGAGCAACCTTCCAACTTCGCAAGAAAGAGTGTCCCGCATACGGTCAGACCTGCAACAACTGCGGAAGAATGAACCACTTTGAGGCTGTGTGCAGAGGCAAACAGAAAGTGACGGACACTAAGACTGAACACGAAGGTGCTGTATTTGACTCCCTCTGTGCTGCAACTAGTCACGATAAAAACTGACAGACATGTTGTCCATCTAGACCATCACCTATACAATCAGCTATCAGACACCTGGGTGCGCCAGTCATCACAGCCTCAACCTTTCATTCGAACGACTGTTTGTATTGATCCCAAAGACTACGACCACTTCGGCATAAACCCAAAGACCACACCAAAGCCAAAGACAACTACTATCACTGCTATGGCTGACACAAGCTGCCAAAGTTGCCTAGCCGGTATCAAAGTGCTTCATCGACTCAGTATTTCAGAGAAACACTTAATTCCCGTGACAATGAAGATGCATGCTGCTAACAATGTCGGCATAAGAATTCTTGGAGCAGCCATTCTCCACATCTCCGGCAAAGGAACCAGAGGGGAAACCTACGAAACGCCCCAAGTTGTGTACGTGACTGACAAATCCGACAAAATGTTTCTAAGCAGAGAAGCATGTGCAGCACTTGGCATGATTACATATAACTTCCCAACCATCGGTGAATCACAGAGCAACAGTCAAGCAGCAATGAACACTATCAGCCAATGTGTGGTTCCCCCATGTCTACAGGAAGATAATAACAACCCAGCACCACAAATCCAGCTACAATCAACATCTCCTCAAGACACTATGTCTACCTCATGCAAGGAGAGTGACAAGTGTAAATGCCCCAAACGTGAATCACCACCCCCGCCACCGTCGGCTCTGCCATTTCCTGCAACTGAAGCTAACCGAGAGAAACTTCGACAGTACCTATTAGACAGGTACAAATCTCAAATCTAGTACCTTCAATACATGTCAACATCAACCACTTCCTCACATGGTAGGCCCACCGATGCGGCTCATGGTCGACCCCCAAGCTACACCTGTCGCGCATCACACACCTGTCCCAGTACCACTACATTGGCAGGATCAAGTGAAAGCAGGCCTAGATTAGGATGTTCAACTTGGCGTCATCGAGCCTGTCCCAGTTGGAGAACCGGTCGCTTGGTGCCATCGCATGGTGGTCTGCGCAAAGAAGAATGGCACTCCGCGTCGAACTGTAGACATCCAAGCACTCAATGCTCATGCAGTGAGGGAGAGCCACCACACGCAGTCCCCATTTCATCAGGCTCGCTCCGTCCCACGCAACACTAAAAAGACTGTCTTTGATGCCTGGAACGGATATCACAGTGTACCCATTAGAGAAGAGGACAAACACCTCACCACCTTCATCACACCGTGGGGTAGGTACAGATACAAAACTGCACCTCAAGGATACATAGCCTCTGGGGATGGCTATACCTGCCGCTTTGATGAAATCGTCGCCGACATCCCTGACAAAACAAAATGTATTGACGACGCCCTTCTTTGGTCAAACAGTATACAGAACAGTTTCCTTCAATCCTGTAACTGGCTGGAAACTTGTGGAAAGAACAGTATCATCTTAAACCCGGAGAAATTCATCTTTGCTCAAGATACTGTAGAGTTTGCAGGCTTTGTAATTACCCCAGACAGCGTGCGACCATGTAGTCGCTATCTTGAAGCAATCTTAGACTTTCCTTCACCAAAGAATATCACGGACATGAGATCATGGTTTGGTCTTGTAAACCAGGTATCATACGCCTTCAGCATGACTGACAGGATGCAAGCATTCAGACAACTGTTGAAACTTGGAACCCCATTCAACTGGGACGACACACTGGAACGCCTCTTTCAGGAGTCAAAAGCAGTCATCATCAGTGAAATTGAACATGGTGTCCAGATATTCGACAAAAACAAACCAACTTGCCTAGCTACAGACTGGTCGAAGAATGGCATTGGATTCTGGCTGTTCCAGAAACATTGCACATGCATTAAAACTGTGCCCTTCTGTTGCCGAGATGGGTGGAAGATAACCCTTGTTGGCAGCAGGTTCACCAGTCCCACAGAATCCAGGTACGCACCCATCGAAGGTGAAGCCCCTGCAGTTGCTGACGCCTTGGAAAAAGCAAGATACTTTGTTCTGGGATGTGACAAGTTGATCATTGCAGTAGACCACAAGCCCCTGATCAAGCTCCTTGGGGACAGATCACTGGAGGACATCCCCAATTCAAGACTTCGTAACCTGAAGGAAAAGACCCTAAGGTACAAGTTCACGATGCTACACATGCCTGGTGCCAAACACCGTGCTGCCGACACCGTATCTCGCCACCCAGTTCGAAGGCCTGACAGTATGGTTCTCATTGATGACATAGCCTCTGTTGATGGCTACAGCCGGAGTGAGGCGCCACAAACCATCCCAACACTGCAGCACAAAGCTTCGGGTGTCATGACCGGAGAGCCAGACACTGCCCCTCCATGTGGTGAAGCCATATTTTATTCATCCGCCTTGTCTTCAGTCACCTCATTGCAGTGCATCTCCTGGGACAAGATTAGAACTTCAACAGCCAGCGACGAGGACATGTTCAAGCTAGTACAACAAATTGAAAGTGGAATGTCAGACATCCGAAATGATCTACCGCCCTACTTGAGAGAATACCATCAATTCCGCAACCACCTTTCCACCGTCAATGGTGTCATTATATACAAAGACAGGATAGTGGTTCCACCGTTACTGAGAATAGATGTGCTTACAGCGTTGCAACTCTGCACATCAAGGCATTTCATCCATGATGTCAAGAGCAGAAACCTCTGTGTTTTGGCCTGGTATAAGCAATGACATCACCAAACTCAGAAACCCTTGCAATCATTGCAACCGAAATGCTCCATCTCAACCAAGTGCACCACCAACGCCACCCGTCTACCCCTTGTATCCATTTCAGTGTGTATGTGCGGACTCCTCCACTACAAAGGCGGTAATTACCTGGTGATTGTTGATAGATACTCAAACTGGCCCATCGTTGAAAGGGCACACAATGGTGCCTCTGGCCTCATCGACTGCTTACGACGCACATTCGTCACATTTGGAATAGCACATGAGTTATCTTCAGATGGCAGCCCAGAGTTTACAGCTTCAACAACCAGAGATTTCCTGAAGACCTGGGGTGTACATCATAGACTCTCATATGTAGCCTTTCCACATAGCAACTGTAGAGCAGAGGTTGGAGTGAAGACCGTGAAACGCATGATTGCAGACAACACTGGACCAAATGGTGAACTAGACACCGATGCCTTTCAGCGTGCCATGTTGCAGTATCGAAACACTCCTGACAGAGACACAAAATTATCTCCAGCAATGTGCGTCTTTGGGTGGGCGATCCGAGACTTCATCCCGATCCTGTCTGGCCACTACAAACCTCATGAGACATGGAGTGACACACTTACTCTGAGAGAGGAAGCGTTACGCAACCATTCTTTTCTTATGATTCTCATTCGAAGTTACAAGAACTTGCGCTCGCCACGGAGATATCGAAGGTTCAATTATGCCTTCTTTCAACATTCTAGCAGTCTCTTCTTTTAAAGTGAGTAGTATCAGTAAGTAAAGAATTGCCTTTTAGAAAGGTTTTATTAACTGTAAAATACACGTACGCTCTTGAAAGGATCGAGCGGGAAAATGAAACAGAGGGCGCTTTTATTATGAATGTCAATCCCAAGGGGGATAACTCTTAACAACAAATTAAATCATAACATTTTCCCCGTCCTAAAGTATTCAAGTAAGGGGTAATTAATTATAGACAAATTTTTTTTTTTTTTTTTTTTTACAATCACATAAGAATCATTTTATTTACAAATAACATACGAACCCAAACTGCAGTTTTTCAGTATTTAGTCACAAAATCCTTATATTTACTAGGGAATTGTCGAACTCGGGACGACCTCCGCACAGATTGGCAGGAATGCTGATTTTCAGTATTATTTTTTAGTGAAATCTGATTTTCTTCAAGATCAGACGATTGATTTTTGTCTTCCTCATGACCAATGTTTTCATTAGTAGAAGGTTCAAATAAAGTCTCTGAAGTAGTAGGATTATTATTAGAGTTTTCTTCATTTGATGAGTTTGGAGCTAAGTCTCGAACGTTGACAGTGGTTTCAGTACCAGAAGGTAGTTGAACATAAGCGTAGTGGGGGTTGACATCTATTAGGGTGGCAGGCGTTACAGGAGGGTCATGTTTACTTGTTTTAGTGTGGTTTCTAATATATATTGGGCCTGGTTTAACCCAAGAAGGAATTGAAATTCCGGAAGCAGATTTACGACTATATTTAAATAGTCTATCATGGGGAGTCATATTAGTGGCAGTACAAAGTAATGATCTAATTGAATGAAGTGCGTCCGGTAGTATGTCTTCCCAATAAGGTAGTTTCATTTGATTAGAATGTAATGTTGTTTGAATGGCCTTCCATAAGGTACCGTTGAGTTTTTCAATCTGTCCATTACCTTCAGGATGATATCTACTTGTTTTAGAAGTAGCAATTCCTTTTTTGTGTAAAAAATCCTTTATTTCTCTTGCTAAGAAATCAGAAGCACGGTCAGTATGTATCATGTCAGGCAAACCAAAAATTGAAAAAAGTTTGTTTAGACAGTGGATAATGGTTTTGCTTGTCATATCTCTGCAAGGAAAAGCGAAAGGAAAACGGGAATACTCATCAATTAGAGTAAGTAGATATTTGTTGCCATGTATAGAAGTAGGTAGAGGGCCTTTAAAATCAAGATTTAATCGTTGAAAAGGTAATATGGCTTGAATGAGAGTCCCTCCATTGGTATTGGCGAATTTGGGTTTCAGTAATTGACAGGATGAGCAAGAGTCAGTAATATTCTTAATTTGATCCAAAGTAAAAGGGAGGTTCCTCGTTCTTATAAAATGGCTTAGTCTTGAAACACCAGGATGACATAATTGTTTATGTAAATCACGAAGATCTTGTAGATTGTAAGTAAGAGCAGAGATGCGAGAGAATGTGTCAGCAGCAATATTTTCAGGTCCAGGTCGATAAACTATAGTGAAATTGTATTGGGATAATTCTATACGCCAACGACATATTTTGTCATTCTTAATTTTTGATTCTCTTTTATTGTCGAATATGAAGCTGATGCTCTTCTTATCTGTGATGACTTTAAAGTGCCTGCCGAGTAGAAAATGTCGCCACTTACGGAGAGCTTCTACAATAGCGGCTGCCTCTTTTTCTACTGCATGGTGCTTAATTTCGTTAGTATTGAGAGTTCTTGAAAAAAATGCAATAGGACGACCTTCTTGATTCAGTGTTGCAGCAATGCAATAGTTACTAGCGTCCGTTTCTACTTCAAATTCTTTATTTGGATCTACCGTTATTAAAGTGGCGTCTTTTAGATCATTTTTCAATGTTTGGAAAGATTTTAATACAGATGGAGGTAGTGGAAATTCTTTGTTTTGATTTAGTAATAAAATTTTATCAGAAAATTTTTTAATGAATTTGCAGTAATAGGAAAACATTCCAACTATTCTTTTTTGAGATTTAAGATTCAGCGGAGGTGGCATTTCGAGTAATGGTTTTAGTCTTTGATAATCGGGAGCTATTTGATTATTTTCTATGGTGTAGCCGAGTAGAGTAATAGAACTAGAAGAAATTATGCTTTTATTTTCATTTAAAGTGATGTTATATTGTTTAGCAATTTTGTAGAATTTTTGAAGATTGTAATCGTGTTCTTCTTGATTTTTTCCGCATATAGTTACGTTATCAACATACACAAAGGTATCGGTTAGATTTTCTTTTTCTATAATATAGTCTATGCTCCTCTGGAAAGCACTTACTCCATTGGTGACGCCAAAAGGAAGACGAGTAAATTGAAAAAGTTTGCCACTTACTTCAAACGCAGTGAATTTACGATCAGCATGATTTATAGGTATTTGGTGATAAGCAGATTTTAGGTCGAGAGTAGAGAAGATGTTATATTGAGCGATGTCGTCTACCATCTTATTGATATTAGGCATTGGGTAAGCGTCTAGTTCCGTGAATCTATTAATGGTATCGCTGTAGTCGACTACCATTCTTTTCTTATGATTCTCATTCGAAGTTACAAGAACTTGCGCTCGCCACGGAGATATCGAAGGTTCAATTATGCCTTCTTTCAACATTCTAGCAGTCTCTTCTTTTATGAATTTGTTGGCGGCAAAAGTGTAACGTCGGGATTTTGTCGCAATAGGAGTAGTATGAGGAGAAAGATTAGAAAAGAGAGGAGGGGGTGGAACGTTTATGGTAGGAAAAAAATTATTCGTGTTTATAGCTCCAATTATAAGTTTGTCTCTAGGACCGTCGAATTTAAGTGTTACTTTTTTATATTTTTTTTAAATATCTTTTCCGATTATTAAATCAATGAAAAGGTTTTCAATGATTTCAATTGTTATTCCAGAATGGGTTTTATCTTTCAGTATTAAATCCACGACAGCTTCGCCAGTTATTTTAGCATGTTGATCGGAAGCAGCCAGAGCTATAGTTTTGTTTTTAGGTATTGTGAAGAGTTTAAGTTTTTTAGCAGTATTTTCATTAATGAATGTTTTTACACTGCCGGAGTCCACCATAGCGTTCACGAAGTGCCCGTTAATTTGGCATTGAGTGAATGTGACATCTTTGGAGTTAGTTCCTAGTCAGGATAGAGAAGGTGAGGGGTAGTCAGAGTCGTCATAAAGAACAGCAGTATGAGTGTTAGAAATAGAAGATTTACACACTTTAGCCCAATGACCATTTTTTTTGCATTTTTTACATTCGGCGTTTCGTGCAGGACATAAATATCGAGGATGACGTGATTTTCCACAGAAAAAACAAACCCCTTTTGGATGCATATTTTCTTTAGTCACAGCTATACGATTGTAGCCCGAAGGATTATTTGTAGCTGCTACAGTAAAGTTATTTGCGTAACTTATCGAATGCTTTTCTGCTTGTTCAAGAGATCTGGCCGTGGCATATGTGTCTTGTAAAGTCAGGATGGGTTTTTCTAACAGTCGTTGTCGGATGGACGAAGAAGAAATTCCACCGATGAAAGCTTCCCGAATGTATTGATTTTTGTTTTCTTCAGCAGAAACCGCTTCGAAGTTACATGTTTTGGCAAGCATTTCCAATTGTAGTATGAAGGCATCTATATTTTGTGTTGTTTGTTGCTTCGTCGTCATCAATCGATATCTATTATAAACAATATTTTCAGGTTTTAAATAAGCGGCGTCCAATGTTCTTAATGCACTATCGTAGTCGGTTTTATCGCTTATTAAATCGAAAACAGAGGCTGAAATACAATTGATCAAGGCAAAGAAATTATCTAAAGTGTTTTCGATTAATCCGTTATTATGTGAGCGGATATAATTCTGAAGGGTTAATTTCCAATGCCTATAGGATTTTTCGGAATTAGGGCATGTAGGTTCCACCTCGAATCTGTCGGGACGTAAGATTCAATCCATTATTTTATTTTATTTTTTTTACAGTTAATAAAATTGAAGTGAGTAGTATCAGTAAGTAAAGAATTGCCTTTTAGAAAGGTTTTATTAACTGTAAAATACACGTACGATCTTGAAAGGATCGAGCGGGAAAATGAAACAGAGGGCGCTTTTATTATGAATGTCAATCCCAAGGGGGATAACTCTTAACAACAAATTAAATCATAACACACATGAAAATGGCCGAATGCTTAACAGAACATACAAAGCGGCTACCACCCCTCAGAGTGGGAGACCAGGTCAGGATTCAAAACCAAACTGGCCCTTATCCAAGAAAATGGGACAAAACTGGAACTGTCATTGAAGTTCACCAATATGACCAGTATGTTGTACGCATGGACGGATCAGGCAGAGTGACACTACGCAACAGGAAGTTCCTACGAAAGTACATGCCGGTGTATTCTCCTCCTGAAAAACACACCATCAACCATGACCTGAGATACCACTTCAAAGGAGGAAATCCCAACCCACCTACACCAGTGAGTGGGACACTAATAACCCCAGCTGTTCCATCTCAGACTGTCACAAACTCAAAACTACAGAACAACAATGGGCTTGCACCAGCTTCACCTCCTGTCTGCATTACACCAGCTGAGCAGGGTAGACCACCTCATCTCACTCAGCCACCACAGGTCAGACCACCACCAGTAGTGGATGACAGTCAACATCCCACGCCTACATCTACCAGGCCACCTCCCACACCGCAGGCTCCAACGCCTTCACCCATGGTACCAACCACACCGAGAAGGAACATGACACCTGGAGTAAGACAAAACCAACTTTCCTTTGACCAGCTTCCGAGACGCTCCAATCGGCCACGACAAGAACCAAAGTGGCTCAGGGATTATGAACATTACATGGGACAGAATAATCCCGAACCGGAGGGCAGTCTACCCAATGATGGTTCACAACCGTTTCTTCATTTTATGTACAAGCAGTACACCTATCATCTATTAATATACTTTGCAAATAACATCATCCTATCCACAATACTTACCAGCAACAAACATTAAATCAGTCATTCAGAACACTGTCAAATGACTCGGGGGGGATAGAGGATAGTACATTACATCATCATAATCTAACCATTAGCACATCTTAAATTAATCCAACAGATAGTTGAATTATTAAGTCATACTCATCTCACCAAAATGTCATTGTATATTTCAGACCTCCATCATTTTGGATTATTAAAGTTGTTGTCCGAAAATAGCATTGACCTGCTTATTTAATCACAATGACTAATGTATACCCATTAACCCTTATTCTGGGCCTTGATAAGTGATGACCCCACTCCCATGTAAAAAAAAAATACACGTCTCATTTTCTGTATGAATTAAAATATAATATTTATGCATATTTTACGACCGGGCAATGCCGGGCGGCCTACTAGTAGATAATAAGAGTAAAACGTCAAACAGGTTCAACAGTATAAATTTTTGGTGTAACTATAACAGAATCAATAGAGAAATCATTCATTTTTCGACGTGTCCAATTTTCTCTGCATTTCTAAAACTGAAGTTTGTTTAAAACAAAGTTGATTTTGCTTGTGAAACTTATAGTTCTCGTGTTTGTTTTTTTTAATTGCTCATTCCAAACAAGGTATATAGCCACTAAAACGCAATTGCATACTGTGATAGGAATCAGCTTTATAGGGGATGCAAATTAAATGAAGGGTTAAGCAGCAAAATATTTGTTCACGTTTCATTAAAATTTCTGCATGTTTGTGCAGCTAGAGAAACAGGGAGCAGGGAAAGGAAGCTAATAGAGTAGAAAAATCTCCTGCATCTAAGGACATCTGCGGTGAAAAAGTGATAGTTTCTTACTAGTCAGGTGCGCGAGAGGTATTTTTGTTGTGCAGGAAATTCATTGAAGCACATTTAAGACAAGCACTAGAATGCAACACTGCGGCTGAGTTTGGCATATAGATCTATTAGGATAGAGATTCCAATTAATATTGCCTGAAAATGTTAGGTTAAGGAGTTTAAATGTTGAACTAACAGGAAAGGTACTACTAACCATAGTAATTCGTGGTTGGAAAGATTTCTAAGGTTAAGCTTTATCATATCTTTATATTAGTACGTCTATTTTCACCAAAGTTTAACCATTAGCTGATTATTACATTTCAAATCCATTTTATCACGTGATCAAATTAACCAATCAGATTCACTTGCCATAGAAGAGGGGGAAACACTGACTAAATCCTCTGAAATATCTCCAACAACATTTTGTGGCAATAAGCAAGCCATATCTACATTTTAGTTTAAAATTATATTAATAACACTTTCTTTAAATGTTGGCAAAATGAAATTTATTTTATTTCTCCTACAATTGTCAGAGACAAAATATGGCGAAAATATGAAAACTGAGACAAAATATGGCGAAAATATGAATCGGAGAGAAAAAAAGAAACACTGAGATGAAAGCTTCACGGGTGTCAAACACGTGACAATTTTACGTTTTTTTTTTCTTTCCTTTTTTTAAAAAAAAAATTTTAGTCGCATCCATATTCATGGGCCTCATTTTCAACTGTCATCACCAAATGGGGAGTTAAATACAAATTCTGATCAGAATCTAAACTAGCGAATCGGTCCTTCTGCCATCATTATGAAAATATATTCATGTCTGCAGACGTCCGATACCCGTTCTGTTGTCATGCCTTCACGATCGGAAACAATGAGATAATAAAATATATGAATGCGCATCAGCACAAACCATATAAGTCCAAACAAAATGAAAAGCATTTCTTGACTATAAGCTTCAAGAGCCTATGTTTCTATTCAAACACAACTTAAGATATTAATGTAGTTTTCTTGAAGCATTGCTAAGTGTGTATATAAAGGTAATTTATAGAAGGTAATACAATGCAGAGATTATAACGGAACTGAAGCAAATGAAAACATAACAGTGGAATGAGTTATGCAGATTCACTTTTTATGTATATGTATGTTTGTTATACTTTTATATTGTATTTTTATTACATTATATTCTTACTGTAGTCTGATGAAAGTCTCAGATGGTATGATGTTTCGGGGAACAATTAATATGCATATGTTTTCATACCATTGTTGTATATTCTTTTCTTACTTGCGTAACTGTCGTCTGGTGGTGACTCCGTATGGTATAATATTTCGAGAATATTTCCCTTCCTCAGACATGTGCTCAAATTTCTTTCAATCTTCAATTTAGAGGCTATTGTAAACGAGAACAGGCCAGCAGAAGTTGGAACGGATTTGCGATTCATTTTTGTTTTCATTATCGAACAAGACGTATTTCGCTTTCTTCGGCTCCTCGAGCCTTCATTTCATATAACTAAATTACTTTAAAATCTAAATGTTGAGATTAAAGTAAAAGCCACACTGGTTGATGTTAATGAACATGAAATACGTTTGTAAATATTAAATATTTATTTTAAAATAAATGTGCAAAGCTATCTTATGGGGCGGCGGGCATTAATTAAATATGTAAAATACCTATCTAGACAATAAAAACATGTTCCCCCCCATCCTTCAAGTTTACTATATATTTGCAAAATGAGGAATAGAGTTTATTTTTCTCCTATTTTATATAGCTTTCATGACGATCGTATTGACTAGGTTGTTGGATAAAATTCAATAGTGACTAAAATACAGGGCTCGAATCGTGCGACTGACGGAACAGTTATATACACTGACGAATGGTAGTGAATATGAAACATATGCTCGCGGATAAAATATTTATCATTGTGTATATATATACATATATATATATACATATATATATATATACATACATATATATATACATACATATATATATACATACATATATATATACATACATATATATATATATATTATATATACTTCATTTACTCACATAAAATTAATATATGAAAGTATAGATTTATGCGTAAACTTTAAGTATTTACTTCAAAAGTGCTCAATACGTAGGTAGAGCTAGTTAGTAATTTATAAAATATATATGCCGATTAAGCTACACTGAATATTCGGCGTTTCATCCACTCTAGGATTCGTCAGGCTTAAGACACAGAATTCGCGCATAAGCCTGACGAATCCTAGAGTGGATGAAATGCCGAATATTCAGTGTAGCTTAATCGCCATATATATTTTATAAATTACTATATATATATATATATATATATATATATATATATATATATATATATATATATATAGATAGATATTAATGAGTGAATGGTGATCGCTGTTTTTATTATTATCGTCATTAAATATTTCAAACAATCTGTGCCCTTCGTCAGGAATAACTAGAATGATTATAAAAGCCAGAAATCAGACCGCTTATTATTTATCAACATGCTAAAAATTGAACAGTCATATTTTTAATTTCGTTGGAGGAGGGGGCAAGAAGAGGAAGAAATAATATATATATAAGATTTTGAAGAATCGGTTGTATAACTTGGGGATTATGGCCTACGTATTCATGCAATAAACAAAATCTCGGTTCTTTTACAACTATCCACTCCATATCCCTTTACTATGCCATCTGTATTCTTTATCTTTATCCGTTAAAATTTTAGTATACTGCACCCCGTATAATTCATCTCCTCACTTTAAGTATCATAATATTACGCCCAATAACATATCTCATGTAAAAAAACATCTCCATGGCTACAACATATATCCACACATATTGTTAAAAACGTAACCTACTTCAACTTACATACATTAAACCCACTATGATAGACATGCTATATGCCCACTCACATTATATATTGCAATCAACACTCCTCCATCACAGAGATCAATACACTTCCCCCAAACAAGTTCAATAATTGATTTCGCTCCTACTTAAACTATCGCTAGACATCACATCTCCATTATGTTAACTAGCCTCTTCTCTACTCTTCTGATGATAAGCATTAGGCTTAAAAATACCATGGTATAAAGAGTTCCTTTTTACCCAAATACCCCGATTGATGTATACACCTATGAAACAAATGAATATATTACTATGTAGTTCTATGACTTCATTTTTTCTCCTTTTACTGATTCATATATAAGCCCCCCCCCCAATGTTAAGCTTTATATTATCCCGATAAGTATCCTCTTAAAGAATTGAATTTATCCTCTTCCTTCAATTCGCCCATATATATATATATATATATATATATATATATATATATATATATATATATATTCTTCAGAATAGTTTTTATTTAACAATCAGTTGTTATGGAAACGTGAGATTGTAAGGTTTACAAAATATTACTGGCAGTATTTTGACTTTGACTTTCCATGTCTCACTGACTTTAGCAAATAGGGTGCATACCTTATAAATATTTGTTAATATTTTCTCTCCTCTGATGAGATGGTAGACATCGAAACCCTAGAGGTTAAGGAGATTAACTTTCTAAAGCATTCTTTGTCTTGCTTAGAATAATAGAAATTCGTTGATATGAAATTCATTTCAATGAGAGTTTTTTGAAATTCATTGAATTACAATTTAATATATATATATATACTAGTAAAAGTACCCGTCGTTAACTGGGTTCAAAAACAGAAAATGGACTCTAATTTATGAAAGTATGATAGGTTATGAAAAGGAAGGGTTGTAAAGAGATATTTGGGGGTATCAAAACCAAAGCAAAATATGATGAAAGCAAAAATAAAATAGATAAACCCCATAATTTATTATACCATACCTGTTTACACTGAAAAACTTATCACACTATTCTCTGGATCTATATTAAAAAACCTTGTTGAACTTTGTGACATATTTCCATTCTATGGAGGTCAGGCGCGAACGGACACCCCATAATTTTTCTTCAAACATAATTATCAAAGTATACTTACACAAATAGATATGAAAAGTCTTTAAAGTTTGTGCCTGTTTCCATTCTATGGAGGCCAGGCGCGAACGCATACCCCACAATTTTATTATACCATCCCTATTTAAGTTAAAACATACTTATCAAAGTATTATTATGTACATCTATATCAAAAACACTTGTAAGGGTTTTTTTTTATTTTTAAATTTTTTATTTCCATACTTTGTGGAGCAGGCGCGTACGCAGACCCCACAATTTTAATGAATCATTATTATGCCAGATCAAACATACCCATTCCTTTGTCTCGATAATCTTCTATCATTATATGTAATCGGTTTTCTATAATAGTCAACCATATAGGAGCCTATTCGTGACCAGACACACACAGACATTCAGCTTTATATATATTTATTTCCAAGACGTACCATGATTTCATTGACGTGAATTGACGCTTTACCCTATAAAATTTTGTTAAAAATCAATTCAAACAATCGGCAACTTACGATAAGATTTACCGGTGAATTCAATCTCATTTGAAGAAGGCATCGTTTCAATGGGGGCCGACTATATGTTGATATGATCTTAACCATACGTATTGCTTAAAATGATTCAATTGTTGATAACGAATATTGTATGATTCTGTTTCAAAAATGTATTCATGTTTAGGGGTAATGATGTATGATGCAATTTATTGGTGAGTTAGAATTTAGGCGCGGGTGTATTCCTGTTATTAAATTCTATTAGAGCATTAACACAATTGTAGATTATTATAATGTTAACTTATCAAAATCTATTCGAATTGAATTTAGAAATCCAATTCAATAGACTGCCCACCCAATTTCGAACACTTCATGTATGAAAAGCAATGAAGTTATGATGATATATCTAGCCAATAGTATTCTATCTCGGACCTCAGTTCGACAAGGTCGAAATTATGTTGTCAATATCATTCTACTTTGTCGGCATAAAATAATGTCCAGCTCGGTCCAAGGAAGCACACCTTCCAGAAAGTACTTTTCAAAAAGAGTTGCTTTATTGCTGATCAACTGGGGTGCCCTTACTGAGGAGTGCTGTCATCTTTGAAACAGAGAACCATATTAAGACCCATATCAACATCGAATCAGCCTGCATTGACAGTGTTTTCTTCAAAGAGGTAAGTTGAACGAATTCACCGGTAAATTTTACCGGTGTTCTTTGGACTGCATTATTAGATTAGTTTTCATTTCGTGAGTCGCTGATGATTTAAATTGATTTTGAATGGCCTTTTAAATGGTAAAAGGTAAATCTACGCCAATGAGATCATGGTACTCTTTGAAATATGTTCTTTTTCTGTATCCAATTTGTGTATTCTTAGGCCTTATGCTACATATTGCTATGGCGTGAAGGAAGTAAATAAAAAAAAATACACAATAAAAACTACTCTACTCCTAAACAGGAATTAAAATAAAATTTGAAAAATAAATCACAGATTTATTAGATGGAAGAAAAGAAAATTTGGACTAAGACTTTCCCTTATATGTCACTTTTTAAATCAAATTTCCTAGTTTGGGCTACCATGATCTAGACGGAAGCTTAGTATTTATTTTATCAGATGGACAAAACGGAATAACGCCGGAAAAAAGCAACGAAAGTTCCAAATTTTAAGTAGATCCAACATTTTCCAGTTTCGTTTTATTTTCTCGTTTTTTACTTAGAGATGTGCCGGGTTTTATCGAATTAAAAAAAAATTATTTAAATTTTGTATTATAAATATAATAGAATTACGTATTATTCAAATTTTTCCGACTACTATTCTCACCTTGAGAGTTATTTTTTACAGCGTTTCAGTTGATGCAATCACTTATATTTTTCAGTTGTATCTTCTCGGACTCGGGAATCTTTCTGTCGAATTCGAGAATCTACATGGAAATATGAACGGAATCATTTAGTTAATCTACGAGGGTAGCATGCTCTCGTTCCGTCAGCTATGACCAGTTAAAGAATTCGCATTTGTCTTCGTATTGCCCGTTCTGAGGATTGAGCATTGCAAAAAACCGTAGCCTAACGGATAAAGGGCTTGGTAAAAATCAGTTACAAGTGACACTCTTCTGGAGGTTGAAGGGTCAATTCTCAGTGCAAGAAAATTATAGGACTTTTACTCGATCATGGCTAATAGAACGAGATCAACCTACACTTGTGTTATTAAATAAAGGATTCCGTTCAAGATGCTATGCAGATTCCCGAGTGCGACAGAAAGATTCTACAGTTTCACAAGATACATCTGAAGAAGGTTGTAGGCTACTTTGACCGAAACGTTGTGAAAGTACACTCAAGATGAGAACAGTAGTCCGAAACGAATTATCAATCCTCATCTCCCAAACCCAGAAACAATAAAATTAGTTCATTGCTAGTTTTTACTAACCTAGAAGCCAGATTTTGATTAAAAACAAAAAAAACTATATATGCATATATGAAGTTTATGAATGATAAGATAACTCTCAGGAGGTCCACAAGCTAAACAGTATTGAGAACCCCTGATTTTGATGAAAAAAAGAAAGCTAATAATAAATAATTGGCAACAGATATCTTTGCTTATCAGTCAAGTCTTGAAATTTCACCTTAAACCCATCTGTACGAGTGTTCGAGTTTTCTGGTACTTTGGTCGAATGTATTGTAATGAAAATAGACGTTGCTACGAGACTTTAACGAGAGCAACTTGACGTTGATCTAATCATGTGTCAAGATAGGACAGTTCGACATCTCTTCCTCGAATACTGTATGGCATATGATTACCTGTAATGGTTCTTTGTCGCCAGGGACCGGCTGATTGGTAAAGTAACCCAGTGAAAAAGAAAAAAAACACAGAAGAAAATAAAAAATATTATAGCAGTAAGTACGGCTCTAAAATATATCGGATATACATTGACAATGATTAGACTCATTTTCGAAGCGGGGTTATATTACACGTTCTATTGTCGAGTAGTCATCAACTCCAATATTATGATCTAAATCCCAGGGGAAGTTCATTGAAAATTTCATAATTGGCTTGGTTCCACGAAATATTACCGGAACTTCATAACTGTTCGTAAAAGAATAGAGCACCCGAGTAGCCTGGTAATTATATATATATATATATATATATATATATATATATATATATATATATATATATCAACTTATATATGTAAATCACTTAGAATGTGTGCACGTGTTCGTTCCTTATGGACTCCGAAACCGCTGGGCCGATTCTTTTTTGTGTCTGGAAGTGTTCTTAGTGTATGTACTGGAATACATCCAATGAGTATCGAATATGGATAATCAAAAATTATATTAAAAAACAGTTTATTTTAAACAAAGCTAAGACCTTCATACAGCCTAAGATCACAAGTGCATTTGAGAAGTTTATCACCGCACAAGCAGAATGGCCTGGAGTATCACAGAAATAGTGGGTTCTTCGATAAAACAGCGGCAGGTTCGAAATGAATGTTTTTGTTTAGCGCACAACTGACACATGATATTTGACTTTAATATTTGAAACTTTAACTCTAGCAAATAGATAAATAATTTTAGAAAATCAACAACACTTGGTTCTCTACAGTGCAATATAGACTACAATGTATCTTGGACTAAGTAACTTCAGGGAGGCATGTGAGCTTCCTCCTTGTGCATCGTGGTAGATCACCAACTGGAGCAAGCAATCAATTGATTTGATCGAAAATAAGCGATTTTACGAATTTCGATGGCAATACATATATTGCAATTGTAAAACATTAGTCGATCTTCATTCAAATCCGGACAACGTAGAGTTCCCCTGCTAATATATATATATATATATATATATATATATATATATTATGCATATGTATTATGTTATACTTGCAGAGTGCATGGCGTTGCCCAGTTGTAAAATGCCCGCAAATATATTTTTAACCAATGCAGATTTCGTATTTATTATTATAGAGACAATTATCTAGTATTTACTACATTGCACTCAATATATAGCAGTGATTTCAAAAGTTAAATATATATATATATATATAACTTGCTTGTAATTAGCTAGAATCAAAAATCCAAACATTTAGCGCTCCAACCTTAGTTGCTTCTGTTCAATCGTCAGATGGAGAAGAAATAATAAAAAAGAACCAACTTTAACATATAAACGTATGTATATTTGCGCATGCGTACAAAAACACTTTAAATCGACTTACGCTTGTCAAGTTCTATTTTTTTAAAATTTTGTCCCCTTAGGAGCTATTTTTATTAGCTAAAGATCCATAAAATAATATATATATATATATATATATATATATATATATATATATAACTCACTATGCCTGCGTGTCTTTCTGTCTCCATTTTTTTTTCAAATTGAGTCTCCACCGAGACACAATGTAGCAGGGCTAGGCGAGTCAAATGATTGTATGTTTTGGTAACAGTTTTTTTTTGTATATAAAAACCGGTAAAATAGCCACTAAGGCGTTTAAATTTAAAAAAAAAAAGAAAAAAAAGGGAACTTGGCAAGCGTAAGTCAACTTAAAGTGCTCTTGTACGCATGTGCAAATATACATTCATATGTTAAAGACTATGTTTAACTATTTCTTATTCGTCTAACGATAGCGTAAATGGAAACAACTAAGGCTGGACCGCTAAATGTTTTTCATTTCTCTCCTGAAAAAAAAAAAGAGTAATTATTACAAATAGTTTGATATTGTATGTTTTTCATATACCTGTAATGCAAACAATCATAACCCATATTTTGGCTATTTGTACATTTGATGTAATTGTTTTATAACAGGTTTTAATGAATGGTAATTATCAGATAATCCTCGTTCAACACCCCCTCAATTTGCCGTATAATTGGTTGATGTCTGTACTAGGCATGATGGAGTTTTAACTTTAAACTTGATGTTGACTCTGATGATGAGACATTATATCATATCAGGAAACATATGACACAAATTTGTTGTTTATGTTGAACTTTTTAGCGACAGTTTTATTAAACGTAAATATACATTTTATACCATACATTGCCCGCGCTCTTGCCACAACACACATTGCCCGCACTCCTTTAAACCAATATTACAGCACAAAATTATAGAGAAGTAAAGCATTTTTTGAAATTAATTCATATTAAAATTAGATAAAACTTACATAAAAAATCAGTTTTATGCTATAATCTAGCTTTTTTGTTTCCTTTATTTTGTTTTGTTAGATTTTGTTATTTACATAAATGTCATATTTATTAAAAAGGGGGTGCCTTTCGGGTTAAAATGGCTAAAAATGACATTTTTGTGCTTATTAAAAAAAAAAATGATGCCTTGGATTTTTATAAAACTTTCTAAAAAGTTGTAATTGATTTCTATATAATTTTGTTTCTCTATACTTCGCGATAACTCTTGCGTGTGCCGCGGGATCTCTTCAAGGTCTAATAAAAACACTCCATTCTTGGGACTATTTAACCATATTTGTCCAAAATTTTCTGTGTATGTCTATTTAGCAGTTTTGCATGGTGCCGAACTCAAATTTAAATATGTTAAGGCCTTGGGGACTTTTGGGGCTAAATGGGGGGGTGCAAATGATAGTCTTAGTCATTTAACTCAAATTTACATATGTTAAGGCCTAAAATTGCACCGTTTGTTCATTTTCACCAGGATTTGACGTTCCCTGGGGACTTTTGGGGCTAAATGGGGGGGGGCTTTTTTATGCCTCGTCCATTTTGCACTCACGGGGGATCATGCATGCTTCACTTGTTTTACTTAAATATCTATTTTCATTTTTGATTTACGAATTCACTGTACGCGACAAAAGAATAGGTTGATTAAACAAAAAATGAATGTTACGTGCTTTTATTAAAACTCAATAGCTTTATAATGCATACAAATTTCTATCAATTATAATATGCTTTGTTCATATTTTGTAAAATAAAACAAGGGGAATCACGTACAACAATCAAATATTTCCTCATATATTTTGCAACAAGTGCATTTTAAATATACATTTATTCAAATGTGAAGTAGCATAGAAAAGTTCGTGAAAATCTGACCATTACTTGATCTTTACCAGATGTATTAAACGCATGTATATCTGCGCTTTAAAAATAGCGACTCCATAGAAACGTTGTGTTAAGAGGTTTATAATGTAAACACGATTTTAGTCTTGTATTTTCAGCATTTTCGTACGTGGAAGATTTTTTTTTAATTATTGCTAATTCATATTAGGCTTCTTTTGGACGATACAAACGTTATGATAATATTAACTTATATTAAAGTTACATCAGGTTACATATAAGGAATAATTCTCTGGTGCGCTTTGGAGGTACCTCATATGCTATTGTGTAATAGGCTGCACAGTACATGATTTAAGTAACATTGAACTATACTTCTCAAAATATATTATTTCTGTTTGATAAATGATCGGTAACATTTATTTTGGCATAAAAGAGTGAAGCTACTAATATTTCATTTTAAATTTCCTTCCATGTGCCAGTCTATAAATATTGATTCCCCTATATTCAAGTTTTGTAGTCCATAACTCCATCTCCAAAAAAAAAAAAAAAAAACAACAAAATATCTTTATGATGTACCTATCCATAACAGAAATATAAAATGAAAGAAAGTATCCTACACCAAAAATCACGTAGATTGGTCAATTAATTTTACTTTTATAAAGAAAACCATTTTTAAGCGATTAATGAGAATTTTTATATTCCCTTCTCCCCATGTTAAGAATAAATTTCTAAGTTTGAATTATTTCGAATTCTTTCCCTTGTCCCGAAAAATGGCGTCGAGAGATAGTCGATCGTCATTTAGCAAAACAAAATTAAAAATACTTGATAAATTTACATAACTTTTGGTGTACAATATATTCTTTCTGTCACGGTTAAGTACCCCATTAATAATTTTTTTTAATTTTTGACTATTTTTGGTTTTATTTGATTGTGGGCGACAGGAATTATGGTCTTACACAGAAGTTTTAATCAAATCTAATTAGTTTCAAAAGCACAAAAAATGCTTTTAGAACAAAGCAAATCCGCTGACCATAATTCGGTGAAATTTTACTTTGTTTCTAATTTCAACATAGTTATATCAAGTTAAAACAATATTTTTTGTGGTGACGGTGATTTTTGCACTCTGCCCCCCCCTTGTGCTAATGTCTACAAATAAAACTGATATATTATTTTAAAGCGATTACACGTAAATGACTTCGAAAAGTAAGCGATACCCCAAATTAAAACAAAGTCTTAGATTTTAGAAAAGGATCACTTTCATTATATACATTTAAGATAGCACGAGGACTCACGTCTAGAACATGAGGCAGTTATGATCACCTATTTTAGATCAGGTACCATCAATTAGAAAAAAAAGATGAAGAAAACGTTATATGTTCCTGAAATGATAAATTACAAAAGAGTGCAGAGTTAAGGTTTTAACCATTTTTATATTAATATTTTAGTATTTACAGGAAAACCCTGATCCTAACAAAAGACTTAATCTAAACACATAAAACAAACATATATTCTCAAAAGATACATTTCATAAACTGGTTCACAAGGTAGCATCGTGCACGAGTTGTTAACAAAACAACTTTCTTATTTTTCGTGAACAAAAGATTAACCAATTGTGTACTTATACAGAATAGGGATCGCGATATTATTGAGATAGAAATTTCAAGTCAAAATTTATTTTTTACAGTATATTTTGTTTATTAAATTGTTAGGTGAAAGTACGGATTAATTATAAAACGCTTTCTGAATAATAATGCTATGATTCCAGTGCGGTCTGTATTCTGCATAAGTATCAATGATTAACTAAATCATTCAAAATTTGTTACTAAAACGTACAAAAATTCCAACTGAAATAGACCCGAAATTGCCGAGCCGTCGCCGAACAGTCAATTAGTACAGGGAATAAATCAAGCGATGCATTCTTTTTTTATTTTTGCATAAGTTTAGGACCGCTTAACTTATTATTAAACATCAATTCACTAATTCTGCTCAAATTAGTAAATGAACTAATTTTACTTCTTTTCTTTCAATAAAAATATTGTCAACTTTATTTAGGAGGGGGAGTTAGCATTAATTTTAAACTCTAAATCCAACCCAATTCGGTTTTGTATTCGTACGATTTAATGTCGTCTACCTTTTACATTTTTTGTTGCTTCTAAATCATAAACATTCGGGGTGATATATCCTCTCCTATAAAATCATCAACATTTTTTCGTAAGGTTTTTATGGCAGTTATCCGAAAATTCGGAGAAATAAACGGAATCGTTGTGCAGGATTCAAGTAATTTCAATGGACGAATGAATAATTTCAAATTTGTACAAAAGATAATTCGGTACTTATGCAAAATACGAACAGTGTTATATTTGGATAGAGTTTTCAAGTCAAATTCAATTTTTACGGTACTTTTTATTCATTAAATTGTAAGGTGAAAGTGCAGAATATATGAAAAGCCAACATCGTCCTCATGTTAAGAATGGCTTTCTAAATAATAACGTTATTCTGCATAAGTGCCAATAATTTTAGTGTGTTGTAGATTTGTCATGATTTAATGTTTGTTTTCTGCTAAAAACGATAAAGAATAAAAACGATTACATTGCAAAATAAAGGCACTTACATTCTTTTTTTGAATTATTCTAGACATGTTCTTCTTGCTCTCACTTATATCTCACTCTTGATACGATGTAAAAATCGCCGTGAAGGTACGTTCAATTTAGACGGATCGACAAGCTCTAATTTTAAAGATGGCTGCACTTTTATATGCGAGCCTCGTTTTCGTATCCGATGGCCTCATGGGTAGAATCTCCAGGTAATCGCTCAAATTATTTACAGTGAAATTGTTTTCAGCATTACTCCCAAATAACCCATTTCTTCGGCTAAAACCCACATTTTAGTTTTAAAAGAAACAAACAGCATCAATCGTTAAAAACATGTTATGCCGAGTTCAGTCGTACACGCGAAACGCAACTGAATCTTTATTGGAGAATGTTTAGATGCTTACTAGAACTAAGCCTGAAGCATCTTCGTTTTTTTTATACAAAAGTTTGTCAAGGCGCCCTGACATGAAGATGCTTCCCCGTAGAAATAAATCGTTACCAAATATTTAAAAAAATATAAAATAACATCCCACTCAAAAAGTAAAATTCGACTTTATTCATCGACATAGTTTCCTACTAGGGTCATCAAACTATCGTATGAATCCGAAGATTCTACTGTTGGCATTGGTTTCCCCGATATTTTTCTGGTGAGAATTCTCTCTAAAAAAACATCGAGAATTACTGGAGTGATCACGTAAAGGTTGCCGACATCCTAAGTGGAAATGATTTTTTAAGGAACGAACTGGACTCGAACTTGGGACATCTAGGTGATCATTCTGTGTCATCAACCATTAGACCACCGTCACCTCTCTCTTATTAACATTATACACTTATACCAACGTTTCTATGATAATTTACTACCTTTTTGTAGAAGGATTTATCTGTAGCCTTAAAATACGTAGATATCACGTCTTCATTGGATTCAAATCTCTTTCCGTGGACCATCCTTTTGAGGTCTACAAACAGCTACAAGTGTAAAATAGGATGGATACGAAAGCAAAGTGTAATTCACGTACATTTGTCATCATTGGGGTCAAATTGCTACACGGTCCGTTGTGAAAGAGCGCTGTTTTAAAAAATATGCAAAATTCAGATTGTGATCTCTCGCTGGCTAAATCCATTTTTAAAAACATTTGTCTTTGTTACACAAAATAGATACGATAGTTGTGATCATTTTTAGAGAATTCTTTCTTCAACCACATCAATAATCTCTATCTCTATCTATCTGTCTATCTTTCTATCTATCTACTATTATATAAAAGTAGTTTTGCGTGTGTCTGTGTGTATGAGTTCGTTCCCTGTGGATTCGAAAACGTCTGGGCCGATTGGTATGAAATTTTACTCAAAAGTACGTTATGTGCCTGGCAGGGTTTTTAGATAGGCTTTGTATCAAAATGTTTTCGATAAGTATCGATAATCGATAATCGAAATAATTTGATGAAAGAAGGAACGGGCAATTTTGACCAAAGTTAACATCTTACACAGCCTAACATCACAAGTGCACCTAAGAGGTTTTATTATCACACAAGCCGAAAGGCCTGTCATATAAAATCAATAGTAGGTTTTTTGATATGACAGGGGCACGTTCGAAATAGATGTTTCTGTTTAAAGCATACTTGCGCCATAATACTTGACATTTTCATTTAAACTTGAATTCAAGCCAAAATCACCGCACAAGCAGTAAGGCAAGGTATATAAAATTAACAGTAGGTTCTTTAATATGACAAGGACGCGTTCGAAATGAATGTTTCTGTTTAGAACAGAATTGAAGCATGATAGTTGACTCTTGCATTTTAAAATTTAATGCAAACCATTATATATATAAAAAAAAAAATTTCATAAAATCAACCCTAGTTTCTCTACATTGCAACGTAGGCTACAATGTATTTCGGACTAAGTCAGTGCGGGAAGATATGTAATTTTTTCCTCCAAGTGCACCGCGATGGATTTCCAACTTGGGCACTTAATTTAATTGAAAATTGGTCGATTTCGCCAATTTCGGCGACAATAAAAATATGGGAGTGTGAAAAATTTCGGCGACAATAAAAAATATGGGAGTGTTTGTTCATTCAATCCCGGGAAACGTCAGGTCTCCCTGCTAGTGCTGTATAATATTCGCTATTGATGGTTCTTAGTTTCTCAAGATAATCTATGAACATAATACTTCGTGCATACACAAATACCGATGTCAAAACCTTGACTGCTGATGTTCGCCTCTTTTGCTTCTTCCAACAGCTTTTATCTGCTGTTCTTCACTCAGCTGCGAATTTCACTCTAACGGAAATTGGTGTATTCATAAGTTATCTATAGTCACATACTAAAAAACTCATCTTTGTTGAATTCAAACAGCTGCAAACAACGCTATGAAGCGCGGACACGTTGAGAAATCACGTCTCCCTTCTCATTGGCCAATAATCATCGCAGAATGATAATACATTGCTTCTAATATCTTTCAATCTTTTTTATATCAAACGCAAATTCAGTTTATGATCGGCGAAAAGCAGTTTGTGGCAATGTTTTCAGGAACAACTGACGAATTTGGGTGATATAAGCGTTTAGCAAAATTTGTGTCCGTACGACCGAGTTTAATGTCAACATACCACGTTTTGATCGTTGTTTTCGACGAGGCATAGTAAAATTACACTTATTAACACATATAAAATTTATCTACACAAACAACGCTAATCAACACAAATAACACTTATCAACACAAATAACGTTTATCAACACAAAAAACATTTCTCAACACAAATAACACTTATCAACACAAATAATATTTATCAACACAAATAACATTTATCAACACAAATAATATTTATCAACACAAATAACATTTATCAACACAAATAATATTTATCTACACAAATAATACTTATAAACACAAATAATACTTACTCACAAAAATAAAATTTATCAACACAATTAACATTTACCAACACAAATAACACTTATCAACAAAAAAACATTTATCAACACAAAGAACATTTATCAACGCAAAAAACATTTATCAACACAAATAACACTTATCAGCACAAATAACATTTATCAAAACAGAAAACATTTATCAACACAAACACCATTTATCAATCCAAATAACATTTATCAATATAAATAAGATTTATCAACAAAAATAATATTTATCAACACAAATAACACTTATCAACACAAAAAACATTTATCAACTCACATAACATTTATCAACACAAATAATACTTATAAACACAACTAATATTTATCAAACAAAATAACACTTATCAACACAAATAACATTTGTCAACACAAATAACATTTGTCAACACTAATAAAACTTATCAACACAAAAATACTTATAAAGACAAATAACATTTATCAACAAAAATAACATTTATCAACAAAAATAACATTTATCAACAAAAATAACATTTATCAACAAAAATAACACTTATCAACACAAATAACACTTATCAACAAAAATAATACTTACCAACACAAATAATCCTTATCAACACAAATAACACTTATCAACACAAATAATATTAATCAACAGAAATAAAACTTATCAATACAAATAACACTTATAAACACAAATAACACGTATTAACACAGATGATACTTATCAACAAAAATAACACTTATACACACAAAGAAAATTTGTCAACACAAATAACACTAATCAACAATAATAACATTTACCAATCAATATAACACTTATCAACACAAATAACACTTACCAACACAAATAACACTTATCAACACGAAAGTATATTTATCAACACAAATAACACTTATTAACACAAATAACACTTATCAACACAAATAACACTTAGCAACACAAAGAATACTTATCAACACAAATAGGGCTTATCAACACAAATAACATTTATCAACACAAATAACACTTATTAACACAAAAAACATTTATCAACACAAATACATTTATCAACACAATTAATACTTATCAATGCAAATAATACTTATCAACACAGATAACATTTATAAACACAAAAATACTTATCAACACAAATAATATTTATAAACACAAATAGCACTGATCGACACAAATAGCACTGATTAACACAAATAACACTTATCAACAAAAATAACACTTATAAACAGAAAAAACCCTAACAACAGTAAATAATACTCATCCACAAAAAAACCACTTATTAACAGAAATAATACTTATCAACACAAATAACACTTATCAACACAAATAATACTTATCAACACAATTAATACTTATCAACAGAAATGATATTTATCAACAGAAATAACACGTATAAACACAAATAGCACTTGTCAACAGAAATAATTCTTATGAATACAAATAACACTTATCAACACAAATAACGCTTATCAACACAAATTACATTAATCAACAAAAATAACACTTATCAACACGAACACAACTTATCAACACTAATAACACTTATCAACATAAAAAAATTTACCAAGACAATTAACACTTATTAACACAAATAACATTTATCAACACAAATAACATTAATCAACACCAATAACATTTATCAACACAAATAACATTTATACAACACAAATAACACTTATCAATACAAACAGCATTTATCAACACAAATAATACTTATCAACACAAAAAACTTATCAACACAAATTATACTTATCAACACAAATAACATTTATCAACACAAATAACATTTATCAACACAATTACATTTATCAACACAAATAACACTTATCAACAAAAATAATACTTATCAACACAAATAACGCTTATCAACACAAATAATACTTACCAACAAAAATAATACTAGTCAACACAAATAACATTTTTCAATACAAATAACATTTATCAACACAAATAACATTAATCAACACAAATAACATTTATCAACACAAATGATACTTATCAACACAAATAACATTTATCAACACAAATAACACTTATCAACACAAATAATACTTATCGACACACATAATACTTGTTAACACAAATAATATTTATCAACACAAATAATACTTATCAACACAAACATTATTTATAAACACAAATAACATTTATCAACACAAATAAAATTTGTCAACACAAATATTACTCATAAACACAAATAACATTTATCAACAGAAATAATACTTATAAACACAAATAACGCTTATCAACACAAATAACATTTATGAAAAGAATTTATACTTATCAACACAAATAATATTTATCAACACAAATAATATTTATGAACAAAAATAATACTTATCAACACAAATAACACTTATCATCACAAATAACATTTATCAACAGAAATGATACTTATCAACACAAAAAAAATTTATCAACACAAAAAACATTTATCAACACAAATAATACTAATCAACACAAATAACATTTATCAACACAAATAACATTCATTAACAGAAATAATACTTATCAACGCAAATATCATCTACAAACAGAAATAATACTTATCAACACAAATAATATTTTTCGACAGAAATAATACTTATGAACGCAAATAACATTTATAAAAACAAATAATACTTATCAACATAAATTACACTTATAAACGCAAATAACACATATCAACACAAATAATACTTATCAACGCAAATAACACTTATCAACACTAATAATACTTATCAACACAAATAACATTTATCAACAGAAATAATACTTATTAACGCAAATAACATTTATATACACAAATAACACTTATCAGAACAAATAATACTAATCAACACAAATAAAAGTTATTAAACTAATAACAGTTATCAACACAAATAACATTTATCAACATAAATAACATTAATCAACGCAAATAATACTTATCAACACAAATAACACTTATCAACACAAATATTACTTACTCGCACAAATAACACTTCTCAACACAAATAACATTTATCAAGAAAAATTACATTTATCAACACACATAACATTTATAAACAGGAATAATACTTAACAACACAAATAGCACTTATCAACAATAATATCACTGATCAACACAAATAACACTTATCAACACAAATAACATTTATAAACAGGAATAATACTTATAAACACAACTTAAATAATACATTTCAGCACAAATACCAATTATCTACACAAATAACATATATTAACGCAAATAACACCTTTTAACACAAATATTAGTAATTAAACAGATAACACTTATGAACACAGATAACACTTATGAACACAAATAACATTTATCAACACAAATATCATTAATACACACAAATAATACTTATCAACGCAAATAACATTTATCATCAGAAATAATACTTATAAATACAACTATCGCTTATCAACACAAATAACATTTATGAACACAAATAATACTTATCAACACAAATAACAGTTATCAACACAAATAATATTTATCAACAAAATTAATACTTATCAACACAAATAGCACTGATCAACGCAAATAACAGTTATCAACGCAAATAATACTTATCAACGCAAATTACATTTACAAACGCAAATTACATTTATCAACACAAATAATACTTATAAACACAAATAACACTTATAAACACAAATAATACTTATCAACACAAAGAATACTTATAAACACAAATAATACTTATCAACACAAATAACACTTATCAACACAAATAATACTTATCAACACAAATAATACTTATCAACACAAATTACACTTATCAACACAAATAACATTTATCAACAGAAATAAAACTTATTAACACAAATAAAATTTATAAACACAAATAACACTTATCAGCACAAATAACAGTTATCAAAACAAATAATACGTATCAACACAAATAAAAGTTATTAAACTAATAACATTTTTCAACACAAATAACATTTATCAACACAAATAACATATATCAACGCAAATAATACTTATCAACACAAATAACACTTATCCACACAAATAATACTTACTAACACAAATAACATTTATCAACACAAATAATACTTATCAACACAAGTAATACTTATAAACACAATTAATACTTATCAACACAAATAACATTGTTCAACACAAATCACATTTACCAACACAAAAAAACACATATGAACACAAATAATACTTACTCGCACAAATAACACTTATCAACACAAATAACATTTATCAACAAAAATAACATTTATCAACACAAATAAACTTTATAAACAGAAATAATACTTAACAATACAAATAGCACTGATCAACACAAATAGCACTGATCAACACAAATAACACTTATCAACACAAATAACATTTATAAACAGGAATAATACTTCTAACAGAACTAAAATAATACCTTTCAGCACAAATACCAACTATCAACACAGATAACATGTATTAACACAAATAACACTTATTACCACAAATAATACTAATTAAACAAATAACACTTATCAACACAAATAACACTTATAAACACAAATAACACTTATCAACACAAATAATACTTATCAACACAACTAACGCTTATAAACAGAAATAAAGCTTATCAACACAAATAACGTTTATCAACACAAATAGCATTTATCAACACAAATAACATTTATTATACAAATAACATTTATCAACACCAATAACACTTATCAACACAAATACTATTTATCAACACAAATAACACTTATCAACACAAATAACGCTTATCAACACAAATAACATTTATCAACACAAATAATACTTATAAACACAAATAACATTTATCAACACAAATAGCATTTATCAACACAAATAGCATTTATCAACACAAATAACATTTATTATAGAAATAACATTTATCAACAAAAATAAGACTTATCAACACAAATACTATTTATCAACACAAATAACACTTATCAACACTAATAACGCTGATCAACACAAATAACGCTTATCAACACAAATAACGTTTATCAACACAAAAATTACTTATCAACACAAATAACATTTATCAACACAAATAATATTTATGAACACTAATAACATTTATCAACACAAATAACATAAATCAACACAAATACCACTTATCAACACAAATAACATTTATAAACAGAAATAATACTTATCAACACAAATAACATTTATCAACACAAATAACACTTATCAACACAAATAATACTTACAAACTCAACTAATACTTATCAACAGAAATAATACTTATCAACACAAATAATACTTGTCAACACAAATAATACTTGTCAAAACAAATAATACTTGTCAACACAAATAATACTTGTCAACACAACCAATACTTATCAACAGAAATAATACTTATCAACACAAATAATACTTGTCAACACAAATAATACTTACAAACACAAATAATACTTGTCAACACAAATAATACTTGTCAACACAAATAATACTTATCAACACAAATAATACTTACAAACACAAATAATACTTATCAACACAAATAATACTTGTCAACACAAATAACATTTTTCAATACAAATAACATTTTTCAACACAAATAGCACTTATCAACAAAAATAACACTTACCAACACATATAGCATTTATCAACAAAAATAATACTTATCAACAAAAATAACACGTTTACACAAAAATATCACTTATTCATACAAATAACATTTATCAACACAAATAATACTTATCAACACAAATAACATTTATCAACACTAATACTTATCAACACAAATAAACTTATCAACACAAATAATACTTATCAACACAAATTACATTTATCAACACTAATTACATTTATCAACACAAATAATATTTATCAAAGCAAATACTACTTACTAACACAAATAAAGTTTATCAACAAGTATAACACTTATCAACACAAATAATACTTATCAACGCAAATAATACTTATCAACACAAATAATACTTATCAACACAAATAAAAGTTATTGAACAAATAACATTTATCAACACAAATGACATTTATCAACACAAATAACACTTATCAACACAAATAACATTTATCAACACAAATAACACTTATCAACACAAATAACATTTATCAACACAAATAACATTTATCAACACAAATAACATTTATAAACAGGAATAATACTTATAAACACAACTAAAATAATACCTTTCAGCACAAATACCAATTATCAACACAAATAACATGTATTAACACAAATAACACTTATTACCACAAATAATACTAATTAAACAAATAACACATATCAACACAAATAACACTTATTAACACAAATAACGCTTATCAACACAAATAATACTTATCAACACAACTAACGCTTATAAACAGAAATAAAGCTCATCAACACAAATAACGTTTATCAACACAAATAGCATTTATCAACACAAATAACATTTATTATACAAATAACATTTATCAACACAAATAACACTTATCAACACAAATACTATTTATCAACACAAATAACACTTATCAACACAAATAACGCTTATCAACACAAATAACGTTTATAAACACAAAAATTACTTATCAACACAAATAACATTTATCAACACAAATAATATTTATGAACACTAATAACATTTATCAACACAAATAACATAAATCAACACAAATACCACTTATCAACACAAATAACATTTATAAACACAAATAATACTTATCAACACAAACAACACTTATCAACACAAATAATACTTACAAACACAAGTAATACTTATCAACACAAATAATACTTATCAACACAAATAATACTTGTCAACACAAATAATACTTATCAACACAAATAATACTTACAAACACAAATAATACTTATCAACACAAATAATACTTGTCAACACAAATAACATTTTTCAATACAAATAACATTTTTCAACACAAATAGCACTTATCAACAAAAATAACACTTACCAACACAAATAGCATTTATCAACAAAAATTATACTTATCAACAAAAATAACACGTTTACACAAAAATATCACTTATTCACACAAATAACATTTATCAACACAAATAATACTTGTCAACACAAATAACATTTATCAACACAAATAATACTTAGCAACACAAATAATACTTATCAACACAAATAATACTTATCAACACAAATTACATTTATCAACACAAATTATATTTATCAAAGCAAATACTACTTACTAACACAAATAAAGTTTATCAACAAGTATAACACTTATCAACACAAATAATACTTATCAACGCAAATAATACTTATCAACACAAATAATACTTATCAACACAAATAAAAGTTATTGAACAAATAACATTTATCAACACAAATGACATTTATCAACACAAATAATACTTATCAACACAAATAACACTTATCAACACAAATAACATTTATCAACACAAATAACACTTATCAACACAAATAACATTTATCAACACAAATAACATTTATCAACACAAATAACATTTATCAGCACAAATAACGCTTATCAACACGAATTACATTTATCAACACAAATAATGCTTATCAACACAAATAATATTTATCAACACAAATAACATTTATCAACACAAATAATGCTTATCAACACAAATAACATTTATCAACACAAATAACACTTTCCAACACAAATTACATTTATCAACACAAATAACATTTATCAACATAAATAACGCTTATCAACACAAATAACGCTCATCAACACAAATAATACTTATCAACACAAATAACATTTATCAACACAAATAATATTTATCAACACAAATAACGCTTATTAACACAAATAACTTTTTTCTACACAAATAACATTTATCAGCACATAACTGCAAGTTGTAAACTAATAATCCAATTCGACTAACATTTCGATACGTTACATTGTAAGGGTAGTATTTCATACAAATCATACGGATTGCTTATTACTTGCGCCAGGGACATATTGAGTGATGTTATTCGAGGCTCAAATAAGGTTTCCTTGTGTAAGTAATTTCTCCTAGTGATGTTACCACAGATGACAACACTAAACTATGTACTCCATCAATCCAGTTTTATTTTGATCTTTAAATCTTTGAAAAATAGATAATGGATCTTGTGTTTACTTTTCGCCGCCTCGTATCTCTCTTTTTCTTTTTTTTAGACCTAACGTTCCATGCGCGATTTTTCTGACAAAGGAGGGGGAAGAATTGTTGTTTTGCTGCATGATGCCATTGCGAAACAATGTTTTATATGAGTCAGCAAGATTTCAGTAAATATTAGAAAAGTAGCGATTCCTTGAGTAACTAATTCAGTTCGGATTAAATTGTCTGAACTAGAAAAAAACTTTTTTTTCAAAGACAATTAAATATTATGCTTCGTCAATTTCCGCTCTCTATATTTATCAAGATATCTTTACTGAAGTTTTCGCATAAAATAATAAAATTGCGCCAGAAATCTAATCTCCATCTTTATTAAATTAGCTATGTTTATGCTTAGATAGTTGTAATGTATAATATTGGAGGCCTGTTCGGAGACAGGCGACAAATCTATTATTTGAAATGTGTCCTTTTAAGCAAAAGCAATATTCCTAAATTGTTATGTCGAAAATAGTCATATATCTAAAAACTACGAAAATTAATCGAGTAGAACAACTACTATTGTATAAAAAGTCTATTGATGTCAGCTAACCAGTATGGTCGCGTTCACAATGGTGAAAAGAAAAAGCAATCTGAATTATGTCCCGTTTCTGCAATTTCACGATCTAAGACATCTACGAAAAAATGCAATTTTCTTTAATGTTCCGAAAAAATTATTTTTAACGATAAAAACTTTTTACTCGATGAATTTTCGTGATCTTTTGATATATTACTATTTTCGAGATGATTATTAAGTAATATTGTTTTAGCTTAAAAAGACATATATAAGAATAGATCTGTCGCCTGTTTTTGTACAAGCACCTAATATTCATTCCTAAATTAATTTACCGGACATTATGAATTTGGGATACTATAATGGTCCAAATGTGGGCTATATCTAGTGTTATTGAGTTTTATGAAAAGAAGTAGCAACCCTTCATGAAAATTCTGATACTAAAATTTTTATGAAATTTTTACACTAGGTATTAATTAATACATAAAATATCAATTAATAAATATTGACCAGATTTCTGTTTCTTTAGAATAATATATGAAAAATTTAAAGATCTATCAAATCGAAATATTTTAAAAATCTAAATCGCATTTGTCTTTTACCTGCATTCCCATAAAATATGACCTAAACTTTTGAATTTTTAGAATGTAATTGTGCTAATCACTTTATTTTCATACATGTTTTAGAATCTTAGATAAAAATCTGATCTTCTAAAATTAAAACTCATAAACTATGACCAGAGTTCAGACATTTTTGTATTTACTAAGTGTTGTGGCGAAACTAACCTATGTTACCTACTAATAGACTACTCTAACCTCAATAAATACCGGAAGACTAAGCCGTAAGATATTAGCCGATCTCCAGTACTCGTACTGGATTGGTCGCTGAAGTGTGATGTCTGCTTAGATGCTGCACTCCAATTAATTGTCCTTTGTCAATGGAGGGGAAACCCTTCTATACTAAGACAATTTTATTTTTGCAGAATGCCTTTTTTTGAGGGAAGCTGGTTATCTCCACATTAAACCGACATTTTGTTTCGTGGAGAAAAAACAAATACCCAGTCGATATTTGGTGGACGAACAACTCACATATTGTATGCTTTACAATACATGTCGTTACTTTATTTTGGTGTTCTGTTTTTCTATGTTACCCTTGAACAGGGCTATAACAGTGGTGACGTCGGATTTCGAATTCAGACAGGTCACTCGAATTTAAAATACTCCCGGCATTCAAAAGAACTCACGACCAAAAGCTGATTTAAACCAAGGAAGTGTTCAGAAAACACTGATGAAAGGAGAAAAAACAGGAACTACCGAAAACCAAATAAGTTCGTGGACATAAAATTTTGAATTGTAAACTCGTGGAAAGTAAGGATATTTTCATATATTTGTTTCTTTACTTTGCTTGGCGCCGTCATGACATCTTGGCGCACCCATATACAAAATATTGTATACAAAAGAAAGAGAAATAGGAATTATTCATATTTTTTCTCGTGTCATTAAATAAGTATGTCAGCGAACTTTTTTTTTACTTACTAGAAAAAGAAAGGACATAATTTTTTCGGCTTTTTCTCATCAGGTCAATTTTTTCTGTTCTATGGAAAATGACATTTGCTTTGAAAAAATATTGAATATTTTTGTCGACATATATATTTTTCTCGTCTATGAAAAAGATATTCTTTTTGGAATAAATATTCTTTCCAAAAGAATTTAAAACTGTACGTTCAACCTTCGTTTACAAAGTTAATAAAAGAAACGAAATAATGCTCCCTTTTCCCCCGGTTGTTCTAAAAATACTAAAACTGGTTAATCTGAAACGGTTTTGTTAAATCTCCGTAAATTCAGTATTTTATCCATCATATAAAAATGCCCCCTTAAAAGTACATTAGAACAATTATTAAAACTGCAAATTGAACAATAACAACGCGCAGAGGAGCAAAAACAACAACAGCAAAAGCAACAACAAGAAGAACAAATTATGGGGCTAGAAGCCCAGCAATATGAAAGACAACAACAATTATTTGAACGCCAGAAACGCTCAGATGAAAGACAACAGCGCATGGAACAGTTGTTTATACAAGTCATAAAAATAATCCGTCCACCGATAATACTACCGCATTTTCACAAGACTCAATATGGAAAGCGATTGACAATTTCTGTTACGGACCTGAAGAAGGTAAATCGTTTGAAGTTTATTTTCGTCGGTATGAAGATTTTTTTTTAGTATCGACTGCAAAAGGTGGTCGGAAAAAGTTTCGTTTAATATTACATTTACTATTACGAAAACTAGAGACTGCTGAGCATAACACATTTGCAGATTTTATTTTACCCCATAAAACGTCGGCATTATCTTTCATCGAAGTCGGTTGAACTTCTTACAGAACTATTTAGTGATGACAACCTCGTCGACCGACCCAGTCGTAAATGTCTATGCGACTGCAGGTGATTTTTTTTTTTTTTACCGGATACGAAAATTTCAGCTACACCGCAACAAGTACCATTCGCAACTCTATTTTTCCCAGTATTGGAATATTATTTACCGAGAGTCGCCGTCACTTAAATATATTACGTGCATCAAAATAATAGCACTCAGTGTTTTTCCACAATAGGAGAGAACTGCCGGACCGTTTTCCCGGCTTCTTTCCAAAATACACAGGTCATCAGGTTAACAACACTAGTGAAAACCCCTGGGACAATATCGCCCCATGTCTGATGAATTATTAAAAGCGAGGTCCTAGGTGAGGTTTATTGACCCTTAATTACTTGTGGCGGAGGCAACCCACACAAGTAATCAATTGTTTGATTAAATTCTCGTGATTAATACATGAGAAAATGGCAATAAAGCGTTTTTCTTGCAGGTCGAATAAAAAGATTTCGCCCTGAACAATGAATTCCCCAAAACGTAGAGGTTATTAAAACATTTGATATTGAGCCTCCTCAAATCACACCAGAACCACGACGTTCGGTCAGGAAAAGAAAATCGCCGAGCTGTGCATGATCCATCCAAAGAGGAAAAATACTGATACACCTTTCGAAGTTATCAGCTTGGAAGGGAGGAGTTGTGGCGGAACTAACCAATGTTATCTACTAATAGACTATTCCGATCTCAATATATATCGGAAGACTAAGCCGTAAGGTGTCAGTCGATATTCGGTGGACCAACCTAGGTCGTTCTTCGGTACGACGAACAACCCACCTATTGTATGCTTTGCAATGCATGTTGTTACTTTATTTTGGTGTTCTGTTATCAATTATTAATGCAAACTCCGGGACAAAGGATTAAGAAGATGGATTAGGGTTCACAATTTAATGATGAAGAACATTATGGACGGATTGAAAATTATGAATGAAATGAACAAAATGTTATTACTTATGAGACGAATTTGTAAAATAAAGCAACAGTTTGCATTGCGTTACTATTCCTCTCGGTTCTTTAGTTCGACAAGACATAGTGCCATTAAAATATCGCAGATAGAAACAGAGAAAGAGAAAGAAAAGGAGAAAGAGAAAGAGTATTGCAATTTTGATGAGACATATTGTCACTCAAATTTCATAAAAAAAAACTCGATGTTATTATCAGCGATAAATCACGAATCACGATTAATATAAGCACTCCTAATAATAATAATAATAATAATAATAATAATAATAATAATAATAATAATAATGTCATTTATATTCCAAGTAGAACACTCAACCATTCTTAACGATAACTTACTGAAGGGACTAGTTGTCGCTTAGGTTCCAAAGAAAGCAACTAGTTGTTATCAGCGAAAGAACACTGAAAACAATTGTGAAAACTCCATGTAAACAAGTAATAATCCTGATGGTAAAGGTATTTATTTAATTAAAAAAAAGGTGACATTCACAAGTTGAACCAGCTTCCTCCTAAATAATAAGTTTCTAGAGAATAACAAATTCATAATTGATCTCCAGTCGCGTAAATATCTTCATTTGAAGAGACGATAACGTTAGGCTTGTGCAGTTTTTGCAGGGATATGCCCAAGGGGTTTCTTCCTCGCACCTTCTTCACTTCTTAATTCAGCAAAATACGTTTGATTCAAATTGAAAATAAAATCTATATATAAAAGCGAAAATGTATGTATGTATGTATGTGTGTATGTTTGTGTGTCTGCTAAAAACTTTCGACAGACAGAACAAAAATTCACAAACTCGGTATCATATTGAAGCCCCATCCTTCGCACGACAAATATCGAAAAATTGGCCAAAAACGTGAATTTTTCACCCCGAAATCGACAATTTTCGACAGGGGGGTCAACAAAAACGGTCCTCTCGTGACGACGACCGGTTCCACGCATGCGTCAGATAACCTCATGACCTGATTTATTTTAAATAGTTGAAGAACTGACTAAATTTCATGTACGTCGTGTTAGCTCAGTTGGTTAGCCCGTTGGTTCATTATCTAAACTTTTGCGTTCAAATCGTGGTGTGAGATGTCTTTTTTTTTTCGGTTATTTAAATTTAAATATTGAACCAGTGTTATTTAAGCCATTTTCACATAACGCTTGTTTTTCTGTTTTTTTTTTTTTTTACTTCGCTTATTCTTAGGTTTTCATTAACACCCCGATCCCGACCACACACCCAAAAACACCCGTGTTAAATTTTAATATCGAAACAGGCTTATTTAAGCCATTTTCACGTGTTTTTTTCTTTTTAGTTTTTAGTTTTAACGTTCGTTTTTCTGTTTTCTTTTTTGATTTTTCGATTTTTACATTTAACATCGTTCATTTGCCTTACGCTAGTTTTTTTTGGTGTTTTTCCGATGTTTTGATTACCCCCCCCCCCCCGCTTTATATTTCAGATAAGGTTTTAACGTTCGTTTTTCTGTTTTCTTTTTTTACTTCGCTTATAACAAACAAACCTGGTCATTGACCTCATTAAAAACATTCACGCAGAAAATGTTAACTGCTGAATAGCTATTGCTTACGTCGTCGTTATCGTCGTCGTAACGCTCGCACAAAATCTTAACTCTACGACTTCCGTGCGGGCACCTTTCAATTTTGGTCTTACTTAAATAAAATCAAATATCTTTCAGTAACTCATTATGGCTGGCCGAACGGTTCATGTTTTTTTCACATTTTATTTTCCAACTTCGCCTCAGGGCTTCGAGTTCGATCCTACCAACTTACCAAAACTTTTTACCTCCCCCCCGGTTTCTTTCTCTCTTAAATAAGAGCGCACACACCTCGAAACACCCGGGAAACGCCGGGTACCCCCGCTAGTAATGAATAAATCCAAAAAAAGACAGAATACATTCAATATGGGAAGTTGCTGTGGTGGGGTGTATAATGACAAGGACTGACGACCTTGCCCTTCTAAGTTCGAATTCACTTTCATTTATACATGTTGACGACCTTCAGGTACTTTAAAGTACCCTGGAAATCACTACTAGCTACAGAATCAAGTCGATAAAAAATCATTCCATATTTATTCATATGAATTTACTTATTGATTCAACTGCTGCGTTTCTGTTTTAGCCTGTTTTGTAGCTGGATCATCACACACTAGAACCGTGCCCCACATCGCGTCTGCCGACCCAAACTGTCTTTTTTGTGGGGTTCTTTTCCTTAATGTATTCTTACCGTGTCGTCTTAACGATTGTCGAGGGTGCTAGCACTAGTTTACAAGTATTAAAAAGATAAAACAAAGAAATTTAAAAGATAAAATGCATACTCCGACTGTGATAATATCGACGTCGATCCTTTTCCGCCCCCAAATGTTGAGAATTATAAGGAAAAGAAAAAGAAATATAACAAAAGAAATATAACAAAAGAAATAGGAAATAGAGTTGGCGAAAGTACAATCGATGGAAGTTCTTCACTGGGGTCGACAAAAAAAGGTTGAAATGGGATTGTTTGTTAGAGTGTAGTCATAGCAGTAATAAAAGAACGGGCCAATGGATGTAGATACATTTAAATTTACTTTGCGGTCACTTTGGAAAGTGGGTATGGGTTTGCGACAGAGTGCGGTTGACGACGGTTGAGAGCGGTTTTTTGGCAACGGTCGACGATAGTTGATTGTAATCTTGAGTTGGACACAGTTGTGAGCTGGACACAGTTGAAGACAGCTCGTAGCTCAGATCAGATGGTGAAATGAATTGATCAACCGACTGACAAACACAACCTCAACAGTAGATTTCGATGCGAACTTTAGCATTTTGAGGGTTGAAAATGTCACACATGCACCCAGTCTATAATTAATATTTACAGAAAGTCTGTGTTTTTCTTTTATGTTGTGTTTTATATTGCTATACTTGTGAACCCTTGCGCACCCCGTCAACGTTCACCAATGCGCTAAATACAAGACAGTCAGGACTAGAACGAGAGAAGATGAAAGAAAAATTGACGGCACACAACGTTGGAACATCAAGAAGTCGAGCAGGGGACATATGGTGTCAGAGGATGCATTGTTCATAGATCAAGGTGCTTGATATGATCGTAAAACAACTCTCTATATGCTAACGTCCACACCCTAGTATAGCCTCAGTGTATTAACTAAAACCCAGTTGAAATAATTTATCCGACGAGACAATCAATGTCATTCAACTGAGGTCCGCTCGTCTCGGTTTTACTAAAGCTGTGCTTGATCTGTTCGGAGCCCCAAAGTGTCGCCAACTATCACAAACTGAAAACTGCTGTAAACTAACTCTAAATATATGGACTTCGGGATCGGAAATTCTATACTTAGATCTATGCCTTACTCGGCCACTTCTAGCTGACTACACGTTGTAATTCCCAGTACCCACTTCATTGTCTTTGTGCGTCTTGGTGAATTATTTATGCCATTGCTATTTTCTTTACTACTGATAATTTCCCCCTATTTATGAATCACTCTCTAAAATTTCCTGAATGGATGCGTCTATACTATCACAATAATTTCGGTGCGGTAAGGTTTTTTTAAGATGTGCAAGATTATGATAGTCTACATTAAAAAAAGTGATTTCCTCAAATTTGAAGGATTTACATCAAACAATATCCGAAAAGCAAGAAAAAGATCCGCTGTCTAATGTTTTATAATCGACAACAGTGAAATAATAAAAAAACAAGTCAAAAGGGCTGTGCTGAGAAATGAATTAATTTTTTTTTTTAAAATTTTCTTCTTCGAAACGATTTTAGTTTAACTGTTGTCATGGGGTTCATCTGTATCTCACGTTTAATGAAACATGTTTTCTCTCTTTTGCATTGACGTCAATTTCCCGCTCAAAACTTCGTTTCCGTTATTCTATATTTTATGCGTGACGCTATTTCTGATGTCAAAATGTCGTCAACATATGCGGTATTAACGCAAAGAGATCTGCCAATGGCAACAAATTGCCCCAAGCTTTTCGAAAAACATGAAAGAAATACTGATTCACTCAGATTTATTTCATTAATTCACTGAATCTTGGTAATCCAGGCAGAGGCGTTGCCACCATTGTCGACAGTCCAGATTCAAATGCAGAAAATATTTTGCTGTGGCTAAGTATCAAAGAAAGACAATTAAATATAGATAAAGCCTTTGATAGAAACACAATGTTTTATGCAGAACGCTAGAAACCCAGAGACCCGTTAGGTCACGATTGTAATATTAGTGTATACATTTGCGTTCTTAATTGATAGGAAAAATAAGAATACACACACGCACGCACACACACACACACACACACACACACACACACACGCCCCCCCACACATATATATATGTGTACACATATATAGTAAGAATATAATATAATCTATACACACACACTATATATATAGAGAGAGAGCGAGAGAGAGAGAGAGAGAGAGAGAGAGAGAGATCCGACATTGCCTGTGAGTGATGAGGATCAATAAATGTTCCACACTTTCAAAACTTATATTGTCTTTTAAATCGGTGGACAAATCAATTAGTTGCCTGCTCTAGCCAGGAACTCACCGGGATGCACTGGGAGGAAGCTTCACATGCCTCTCCGGAGTGACTTAGTCTACAATGCATAGTAGTCTATATTGCACTGTGGAGAACCTACTGTTGATTTTATAAAAATTGAATTAGTTTAAGATGCAAAAGTCAAGTATCATGTTTCAATTGTGCTCTAAACAGAAATATGAATGTTGAACGTACTCCTCCTGTTGCTTTCATACGTCGATCTCTTCTGCTTGTGCGGTGATAAAAGATTCTCAAATGCACTCGTGATGATAGATTATACTTTGTCAAATTGGACTGTTCTTTCTTAATCGGATTTTTTCGATTATCGATTTTCGATACTTATCGGAGGCATTCCGATACAAACCCCATCTAATAACTCTTCCAGTCACATAAAGCATATTTGTGTGAAATTTTTAAAAATTGGCCCAGACGTTTCTGAGTTCATAGCAAACGAACTCTTTCACAAGCACACACTCATACACGCAGTGTGTTTTATATATAAGTAAAAAATATATATTTCCAAACATTTTACGATCAATTACGCTTTATGATATATATCTTTGTGCAAAATAAACTCTGAAACTAATTAAATGATCATTATGAATGTTATGACGTAGCTGCTAACCCATTTTTATTTATATTGATTTACATATTGAATTTTAACATTGTATGTGTGATTCTGTGTTAGTTTGAATTTTTGTGACTTCCTTACTACACTTAATGTTAACACAGCTAATCAAATTAAAAATATGCATGCCTTTTAAAATGTATAATCCTTTAAATAACTTATTGTCTTTAATCAGACCCTGTTGACAATGGTTTCTTATCGAACTCTTGGTTTTATTTGTTTCGATAAATGTCCAATTTCTACTAATGATCTTGGTGGGGTTTCAATCCTAGACAGAAGTAAAAATAAAGAAGACCGAATAAAGGAAAATGCGTTCAATACACAATAGTGTACATCAAAAGTATTTTCGCTTGCTCTTTTTTTCTTCATACTGATAGTTATTAATGAGCGTAGCTTGATGATCTGACCAATTCTCATGTAAAAGAAAATAAATTGAAGATAAAATAAACAATCATTATTTACAAGTTTTTGGACTAAATTTTTAATAGTTTTTGTAATCACAGTTTTTCGACCGTTTGGCCAAATTGAGTTTTCTTCATATATCCAACTCGAAAGCTCTGGTTTTATTTCTAGCCCAACCCTTTTACTGAAGTTACTTCATTCTGGAAGCCTTATACGAGCTTGTAGGCTATCTTGCAGTTCTGATTTTAATTTTCAGCAAAGGCAGCAATGTGCATTGTTATTTTGTATTTATTCGGACTACTCTTCTCACGATGCCTCCGTTCAGTTTCGAAAGACAAACGATACCCCCGTAGGGGCAGATGCGCATGTAATTGTGTGGCAAAGATTGAGCAACCCACAACCACACTACTTCTGTTTGAGTCCAGTGGCAAGGAGAAGTCCAGGACGACTGGAAACAATGATGAGATAAACTTAAGCTACACAGAATATTCCGCGTTTCATCCACGCTAGGAGACATCAGGCTGAATCCTAGCGTGGACGAAACGCGGAATATTCTGTGTAGCTTAATCGCCATATATATTTTATAACTTACTACCTAGCTCTATCTACGTATTGAGAACTGTTGAAGTAAATACTGCACTGTTGAAGTAAATAATAAGTAATGTTTACGCATAAATTTATACTTTTGTATATTAATTTAGGTGAGTAAATGAAGTAGTTATATATATCATTCAACCACGGTAGTGGTTGAATATATGCTTAAGTCCGAAATTGAATGAATCGAGACACATTCAAACCCCCACCACTAATTCCGTTCGCAACCAAATTTCAAACAGCTTATATAGTTGGATAAAACACCTCATTAGCTACATTTTGAAAAAAAAATTTCGAAAATTGGTTCAATAGAAACAAAAGTTACAACAAAATATGTGGGTTCACAAACAGGAGAGTAAGTACATAAGTGACTAACGCTTTTTTTTTATTTTGCATAACTTTTTTTGTATATAAATATTTTTTACTGCGATTTTGCCAATATGACATGTTAGCGTAACGGTTAGAGTACCGGGGGTTGGTGGAAAGATTTTAGGTTCAATCCCGTGTATCGTTTTTTTTATAATTAAAAAACCGAACTTTTTTAATAACTAATTTTTTTTTTAACTCTCCTTATGATTTTATAGCAAAAAATGGTGAATTTATCGATTAAAAATATTAGTGAATTCTATGATATACATATTCTTTGAATGAACTCAAATTTTTCGTTATCACATTTGATGCAAAATGTAGTCCCATTTTGGCAATGCGTCTGACCAATGATGCTTTTGAACCCGCGACCAGCACTGCAATGTCATCATCAGCAGCATGGGCATAAATATTCCTATTTTTAAACTCCTTTAAAAGAGGATTCAGCATACAGTTCCATAGTAAAGGTGATAAAATCCCACTTTGGGGGTTTCATTTAACTACTTCCCTTTTAACAGTTGCCCCCAGTAGTTCTACTTGAACTGTTCTGTGCCTCACCATATACTCAATCCATCGGATGAGTACTGATGGCACATGTAGTTCTCGTAGCAACTTGAACATACTACTGAAGGGTATGTTGTCAAAAGCTCCAACGATATCTAAAAAGACACCGAGTGCCATCTTCTTTTTTGTTAGTTTACGCTCTATACAGATCACGAATTCATGAACCGCAGTCTCGGTAGAGACCCTGGCTCGGAACTACTGTGATTGAATGATAAATATTGCATAAATGTGTGTTTGAGAGCTAATTTTTTTGACAATCATTAATAAATATTATAAATTTATATATTAATACAATAGCAAGGCCTGGAAAAATCATGGATTATATGGAAAAATGCGCGCATGAAAAGTAATATTATTAAGATTTTATTAAACTTGGAAAAGTAAAGGACAAGAAATTCAACCTGGAAAAGTAAAGAACAAGATATTCTAGTAAAGTAAAAAATAAGAATTTTTTAGACTTAAAATATTGCAGCTAAAAATAAAATTTGAATATTGATAAATATTGTATTTATTATTTGCGTATGTTGTTGCTTATTGTTTAGTTAGAAAGAATTAAATGATCCTAATTATGATATAATAAAATTATTAATTTTTATGTAAATTATAAAATTATTAATTCCATCTACTAACTAACTAACTAACTAATGAATTAATTTTATTCAAACAATTTTCACTACATAAATATATGCAAATAACAGGGGGGAAATAAGTTCAATCCAGCGACTGACACCCTTTCTAACTCAACAATAAACAACAACATATGCAAATAATAAATACAATATTTATCAATATTCAAATTTTATTTTTAGCTGCAATATTTTAAGTCTAAAAAATTCTTATTTTTTACTTTACTAGAATATCTTGTTCTTTACTTTTCTAGGTTGAATTTCTTGTCCTTTATTTTTCCAGGTTTAATAAAATCTTAAGAATATTACTTTTCATGCGTGCATTTTTCCATATTATATATATATATATATATATATATATATATATATATATATATATATATATATATAGTAAGTTATAAAATGTATATGGCGATTAAGCTACACTGAATATTCCGCGTTTCATTCACTCTAGGATTCTTCAGACTTATGCGCGAATTCTGTAGTTGTTTGTCGTTTTTATATGCGCATCTTCTATTGAGATTTTAGTTAGCCAATCAGCTTTCTAGTATCCACCGCGCCCTTCCTATCAGCCAATGAGCATGAATTTATCGGACAAAGGCCTATTTGAACACTGGTTGACCTGTTCCTTTGTGTGTGCTCTATTTAGCCTAGATATTTAGTTTCTTGATTTGTTTTAAATCTAGGTTAGTTTTTTTTTTATTAATGTTAGTTTATATATAAATATATATATGTGTGTACACACATATATGCACATATATATATATGCATGTATATATATACATACATATATGTGTGATCATTTATGTATATTCATATTTATTGTAGCTTAATCGCCATATACATTTTATAACTTACTAACTAGCTCTACCTACGTATTGAGCAATTTTTAAGTAAATACTTAAGGTTTACGCATAAATTTATGCTTTCGTATATTAATTTTATGTGAGTAAATTAAGTATATATATATATATATATATATATATATATATATATGAACTATAAGACAAGATAAAGTAAATATAGGTATACATGAATTTAATTATCAGTTCAATAAGGAAAACATAATTGGAAAGGGGAGTTATAAACGCAAGACAAGTCAAAGTCAATTGTTTCTCACCAGAAAAGGAGAAAGGAATCTAGATTATATATAGGGAAATATGACATCTAGCTTAAGTTAAATTAGGATGGAAATGTAAAATAAACTTTAAAATAAAAATAAAACAGAAAAGATAAATGGAGTGAGTTCTAAAAGAGGGATGCATGCCGTGGTAGGGAGAATGACTATATAAAATGGAGGAATGTATCAAAGTGGAAACAACTATAATGGGAACATTTAAAGATTATATGGCACAGTGCAATGGGGATATGACGAAAAAATGTAACTAGAAAAACTGAGGGCTCATGGTGATTACATAAGATTATATAATGAGTCCAATAAAGGCATATGCGTATCCGGCAATAAATGAATGATGTTATTATCTCCAGAAAGAGGTCCAATATGCTAGGGAGATAATATTCATTAACAAATTTAATTCAGCTGGATATGGATAAGAATTTGGGGATGATAATGCTTCGATTTGGTAAGTGCCTTGTTGTAGGAGTCTTCAAGAACTGCACGCCTGTGGAACTCTGTTCCGTCTGCCTGCTTCCCACCGGACTACAACTTGCATGTCTTCAAGTCCAATGTTAACAAATTCCTAATGAACCGCCCCCTTAAGTAAACACTTCATCAAATCTCCACACTAACGTAATGTACTGGCAATAACCCTTATCCCTGAGTGGCTTCCGGGCCTTGATAAGTGTTGATCACTGTGTAAAAAAAAATGTAGGAATGGAATATTGTTTTAGAGTTCAAGATATATCATCAGAAATCATGGACTTCAGAGCCGAATATACTAAGATAAACAAAGTAAAGGCATATACTGTCAAACGAAAAGTAGTTTATTACAGTTTAAGATATTTAACTAACTTAACGGAATCAAGGTGGAGGATAATTGCGGAACTTTAGAAAAGTCCACCTTAATGCTATTCGAGAAAAATGTTAATAGTTAGATGAAAATAAACAATGGATAAAAAAAATAGGAAAGAAAAGTCAGGGAAAGGGAGACAATGAAACAGGGACGATGGAAAAGAAGAGATACGGATATATGTAGAGGAAGTATTAAAGGTAGGTATTATGTTGGTGCAAAAACAATGTCATTTTTTAACGTTATATATATATATAAACGACATTATTTTTGCATCAACCTAATATTTCACTAACAGGGAGGGGAAATGGTTCCAAGTTCAAGCATCTTTAGAAGTGGGTTATGATTCCCCGAGGGGATGTGCAGATTGGTGAAGGAGGAACAAAAGGATAGGTTATAGAAGGGGCGAGTCAGATAGATGTTCTGGAGATGAGGGATGGGAGTCATCATAAATAAAGTCTTTAAAAAATCGAGAAGGGTAATGGATAGTCTTAGGCTTTGGAGGGCAGGAATGGTTTTTATTTAAATGCTATCGATAGCTGGTGAGGTGATCTGTAGTTATAGAATAGTTAGGATTAAACTTAGAGTTTAATTAGGATGGAATAAATAATAATACGAAGGTGGTAACCGGTTAAAAGTGAACGGACGGAGAGACAATCAGAAATCTGACTTTTTGTAGTTTAAATTTAATGCGGTCTTATTTTAGGAGGGAGTAACAACGATATATATATATATATATATATATATATATATATATATATATATATATATATAATATATATATATGTGGTGATCCGATTTCTGATGAATTTTTAAGTAAATGAAGGTGTCAAAATGTTCATACAGTTTGAGCATCGGCATTCATTTTGCACGTACCTAGTGTAATATGTTTTTCTCTTTTTTGTCACTGTATATCTACTTTTGCACTCATATATATATATATATATATATATATATATATATATATATAGAGAGAGAGAGAGAGAGAGAGAGAGAGAGAGAGAGAGGAAGGGGGAAAGAATGTATGTGGCGATTACAGAGAGGTAGATAGTCGCATTCTTGTCAAGATAAATCAATCATTGACACAAATACATTACCTCCTTGAATATTGGTAAGTATTGCTTCCATTTTATTTTAATGAAAACATGACACCTTTAAAACAGACATAAATCACTCCGCGATACTTACTAAGTGTGAAAAGGTAATAGAACAAATGAACTTGAAAGAAAACTATACTGCGCCATTTTGCTTAGTAAGTTCTGTCTAAATATTGGTTGTATCCTTTTGATTCATATTATTATAAGGACAGCTATAAAAAACAGTGTGGCTACCATACGTCGTCTATATGGTCATAATTGTATATATTACCGATAATTACCCCAAATCAGCATTTTTTGTTTTTGTTTTGTTTTGCTTTTAAAGTTTTATTTCGATTTTATAACTGAATAATAAAAATATGTCTCCTCTAGTAAAAACTTAGATTGAGACTTATCCTTTAAAATTCAAACTTTGGCTTAACAACTTCTGTACTAAAACAGCGTATGAGGTGTCTTTTGTAGTAATGATATTTAGCACGATTGTTTCAAAATCATCAATTCCTTTTTAATTCTGATTTCGGTTTTACAGGTTAATTATAAAGACTTATAAGACGTTACTGGTGTTTCTTACTTTAGATTAATAACTATTTTTAATACTAAGTTTGGCTTTATAACTTAATACAAAATAAAGTATGGGGTTTCTTTCTATCGTAATTTTGATTAAACGCCATTTTCAAAAATAATTCTGACTTCATTCTTTTATTTATTACTAAAATCGATAACGAATCATTGCCATCAGTTCGCTTATGTGCTATTTATTTATTTATAAACACTTGCAATCAGTCACACAGATATTATGGGATTAAGTTTGGGTTGGTTGTTTTTGTTTTACGTCATATCAACCCTTTTCAGGTTATTTAATGCCGAATCCAGTGATTTTGGGGAACAATTTTTTTAATAGAATATATTTGTTTGTTTGTTTTTTCCAAGTCAGTTTCTATTCAACCCATAGTTGGGAGCCTAACAGATACTACCAATCCGAGTAAGAGTGAAGCTGGGAGCAATGGCAAATAAAGGGTAGCTGCTCACTCCCAAAGCCCGTAAGGTGTGGCCTCATCATCGGATATAGTTGAAGGTCATGTCCAAGACCTACGGAACTAAGTGCCCAATCTATTTACTTATATATAAAAAGCACTTGGCGTGTGTGAGTTCATTCATGACTTCAGGCTGGTTCACACAAATATACGTTATAAACCTTGGAGTGTTGTTAGATAAGTTTTGTATCCGGTAAGTATCGAAAATTGTTAATCGATAATTGAAATATCCAATTAAAGAAAGAACAGCCAGATTTTGTAAAAAGTTAACACCTTATAAAGCCTAACATCACAATTGCATTTGAGAAGTTTTATCACCGCACAAACAGAAGTGCTTGGCATATAAAATCAACAGTAGGCTCTCTGATAAGACAGGGGCGCGTTCGAAATGAATGTTTTTGTTTAGAATACAACTGAACCATGGTACTTAACCTTTGCATTTTAAACTTTAATTTAAGTCATTATATAAAATAATTTTATAATTAAATTCTACAGTATGTTCTCTACAGTGCAATGTAGATTGTAAAATGTATTATAGACTAAGTCACTAATAATATATCAGAATGCAGCCGTATTTTTGTAAAAAATTTGGATCTGTACTTCAGCGCACTGAGTCATAAACATCGTTTATCATATTCTATTATTATCTCTGTGTTCCATTAAGCAATAAGCACGCCTTTAACTAACTTTACCTCCCTGTACATAAGAAAATTGCTGGAATCTAACATACTAACTCACTGTATTTTATATACCCAATCTCTACTGCCTCAAAGTCTTGTGTATTATTAAGTAGCTTGATACTAGGCGTTGCCCGATCGTACAATACGATATTTTAATTTATGCATGTTGAGTATTATAGAATCAATCCTCTATTGAACATTATATATTACGAGAAATAATTTGCTCGGTGGACTAATTCGCAAAAAAAATAAAATAAAAATAATAATGATAATGTCGTTCATCAAATTCAGTCTGTTTGTTTACAGTATCACGTCAGCTGATATTTGGGCTTGATGAATGCCATGGAAAAGTCACTTCTGATATATATTTAGTTTTAAAATATGACAAACGAAGAAATGATTTGTGGCGATTTTAAATGGAACATCTTCTTTAATTGTAAATTGAACTCATTAATAAAAAAAAGAATTAAAATGAAATACACCCAGGCTTGAATAGGGGATCATTAGATTTGTAATCGAATGCTCTACCACTCAACTATTTCTCCCGATGACAAGAAATCTATGTTTTAAGAAGAAACGATTTGCGGAGATTTTATTCTTCCTTGGTCAGTGTAACATAAATTATTTCCCGATATTTTTTTCTTTTTTATCTATGAGAAAGAAATACTATTTTTAGGATCGGATTTTTTCGATTTCTGATACTTATCGGATGAATGTTTGCAAAACATATTTAAGAACACTGTCACGCATATAGATTAGCTTTGTGTGAAATTTGCAAAAGGTAGGCTCAGCCGTTTCGGAACCTATGAGGTGTAAACACACATACACACACGCACACACACAGTGACTTTTATATAAGAGTAGAGATAAGATGCCCAGTTCTCCACTAAACCTATTATCATTAACCTACTAGTCATTTCCAGTGTTATTTTCCAATGTAAGTGTCCTTAACACAATGTTTACCTTATACAAAACATTACACTTCTGAATTTTTTGGATAAGATTTGGTTATTCGTATTATTTAGAATCTCCAGACTTATTTTTCTCATTTTGAGTGTCATTTTTACAACGTTTCGGTCGATGTAACCTCCAACAGGTGCATCTTGTCGAACGGAGCCCTTTATTTACTTCACGAAGGTAGCATGCTCTTATCCTGTCGGCCATGATTGGATAGAGGTCATAAGCAATCTGCAATTGTATTTTTCGGTCGCCCACACTGAGAAGTGAATCTTCAACCTCCAGCAGCATATCACTTTTACAATTACTTTTTTCCAAGTACTCTAACCAGTGTGACACGGGTCCTTGCGGAAGTTCTGGTACGAATTTTTGGAGCCGTAAATCTAATTTATTTCTAGTTGTGAAATCACTATTTATTACTAATTATTATTACCACACATTACTATGTATATTACTGTATATTTATATTATTGTTATTGTTTACTTATTACTATATATATTACTTATTATTTATAAATAACGGTTCTCATATCGCATTAAATTCCATATTAGGTCTATTTAGTGATTGATTGTCGCCCAGTATATGTGCTACTTCTTTGAGTCGTCTTATTTTCCGCCGTCCTTCTCTGTCTATGATTTTTACTTCGTCCCATAATGGTAGATGGTTTCCCTTTTCCTTCCAGATATGATTAGCCATACCCGACATTTCAATCTCTCCACGTATTACGGTTTTTAGATGTTCTTCCAACTGTATTTTTTCTTAGTGGACGACATGTCTCACCTTTGAATAGTTTTTCACATTAACATGGAATCTAAAATACCAAGTTCTTAATCATGATTATTTTTTCTGTAGACTCGTACAATCTGTTTCCTTATAGTTGAATCGCTTCTAAACACTTTCCTGATGTCATATAGATTATGAAGCTTTGAAGTTTTTCCGACAAGTCCTTTTTATATAGTATATAAACTGTGTATCGTATATAAACAATGTATGGTATATAAACTGTGCAAGGAATATAAACTGTGCATGGTATATAAACTGTGCATGGTATATAAACAATGTATGGTATAGAAAATGTGTATGGTATATAAACTATGTATGGTATATGATGTAATGGAATGACCTAACATCCCTTCATAGATTAAATTAACTATACCCTCTCACGTGACTGAGAGAGAAGGAAAAAGACAGGAAGAGAATAAGACAAGATGTCGAGTAACTCTTATTTCACACGTATTCCTTTGTAAATAAACCCCTTTGTCTTTCACTCATAACCCCGTGTTTCTTGCTGTATTCTTATTTAAAGTAAGGATAAACAGTATATAAACAATGTATGTTATATAAACTATGTATGGTATATAAACTGTGTATGGTACATAAACTTTGTATTGTATATAAACTATGTATGGTATATAAACAATGAGGATGAACGAATGTTCAACACCATCTTTTTATTGTGAATAAATTCAGTGAAATTGCCCGTTGTTCAATCAAATCGATTGATTGTCTGCTCTAGTTAGGGACCCGCTGCAGTGCACCGATTGAAAACTACCTTCCCACAATGACTTAGTGCAAAATACATTGTAGTCTACATTGCACTGTAGAAAATCTACTGTTGAATTCATAATTTTTTTATATATTACATTGAATTAAAATTTAAAACTCAGAACATACTATTGTTTTTATACCCCGGGCTCATCTGCTTGTGCGGTGATAAGACTTTTCAATTGCACTTGTGATCTTAGGCTTTATAAGGTGTTAACTTTGTTCAAAATCCGACTGTTACTTCGTAATTGGATTTTTTGATTATCGATCAATGATTTCCGATACTTACCAGAGGCTTTCTTATACAAGATCTATCTAAAGACACTCCCACATACATAAAGTATAATTGTGTGAAATTTTATAAAAATCGGACCAGCCGTTTCAGAGTCCATACGGAACGAATCAACCCCATACAAAGTGTCTTTTATACATAAGTAAACATTTTAAAATAATAAGTATCAGTATAACTTTTTGTGTTCCGCAACTATTTTATCGAAAAACCCATGCTCCCTTACATGAGTGTTCTATCAGTTTTGGGGGGCGAATTTGAAAGTTTCGGTAAGTACAATCTCTTGTGCTCTGTTCGTGTGTAATGCATAGATAATAATGAACGTTTATACGTTTGTATTATTTTAGATCACTTTTTTTGTTGTCCATGAGGGTCCTCACATTCCAGGTTCCAAAATATAGGCGTAAGTTTTCTTTCTTTTTCCGACCGCGTGGTGGTGATCCCTCTGGATGCGGTAGTCCAGACGGGTTTTTTTGAGGCAGGCTATTTTTAGGGGTACCTTTTCTAACCCCCCTCCCCTACGGGTCGTTCTCCCTGGATCGCCACCTTGTCGTGGTGGAGAACCTTGTGTGTTCCGATGAACCTGAGAGCGATGCCGTCCGGAGCCTAGGCTCCTGGTAGGGCCACCCATGACGGTAAGGTTGAAGGGGAGGTTCCAGACAAAGAGTGATCCAAAAGACCTCAACGGCTGATGCGGCGGATGATGACAATAATGACACAACGACACTGAAGGCGGATGAAGGCTGCAACAAAAGAGAGTCTCCAGTCGTCGTGGTTCTCCATGCCATTGGAATCAGGCCCTCCTCTGCCAAGGGGCCGTGTGGTGGCTGCAGGCGCATCAGTCTTCCCACGTTAAAAGACATCACGCGCAGGCGTTCTCCCGAAAGGGAACACATCATACTCTACATCATGGATGGAAAAGTCTTGTGACAGTTTTAGTCATTAAGCTCCCGGACTGAGGCAGAGAGAGAGCTCTCCCTTAATTCCCGGATAGAAAAAGTCACGGGAGCAGGACAGTGTAGTCTGGCAGCTCCTAGCTGCAACCTGGCACATAGGCGGTGGGTGCCAGATTCAGTCGCTAACCTCACGGACCGAGGCAGAAAGAGTTTTTCGGCAGCTGCATCGATGACTGAGCAGCCCCGTTTAGGATCCATTCTGCTCGTGGACAGCGCTCCTCCATGCCAACCTGCTCCCAGCCACGTCCTCCCATGTCTCAAGATCCATGTGAAACCGCTTTAGATTTACTTTGATGTTGTCCTTATACCTCATCTTTTGGCCACCCTGGGCACGCTTTCCCTCAACAAGCTGAGAGTAGAAAATCTGTTTTGGGAGGCGGAGATCCGGCATTCGGACAACATGACCAGTCCATCTGAGCTGGCGTTGAGCAACAGTAGCGGTGATAGTGGGAATGTCAGCCTCACTCAGGACGCTGGTGTTGGTGCGTCGGTCCTTCCAACTGATTCTGAGGATTTTTCGGAGGCATCTTTGGTGGTACGTCTCCAGGGTTTTTACGTGCCTCCTGTATGTGGTCCAGGTCTCCGATCCATAGAGAAGAGTGGGCAGCAAGACAGCTTTATATACCATGATTTTGGTCGTTGCCAGAAGGTCACGGTTCTCAAATACTCTCTTCCTTAGCCTTGAGAAAGCCCCACTGGCACAGCTGAGACGGTGTTGTATTTCATCATCTATGTTGGCTTTTGATGATAGGATGCTGCCTAGGTATGGGAAGTGGTCCACATTTTCCAGTCTAGCGTTGTCGATGGAGATGTTTGGGGGTGAGACTGGTGTACTGTTTGGTGGTGATTGATGGAGGATTTGTTTTTTTTATATTAATTGTTAGTCCTAGTTCTTTGTACGCCCTCGTGAAGGCAACCAGTGTACACTGTAGGTCCTCTTCTGAGAGGGCTACAAGGGCGTTATCGTCTGCATACTGTAGCTCCATAATGGATATGGTGTTCGTTCGACCTTTGGCCCTAAATCTGTTGATGTTAAAAAATCGCCCGTCAGTTCTGTACATAATCCGAACTCCATGGAGAAGATGTTTGTCCGTGTGATGGAGGATAGCAGTAATGAAGATGGAGAACAGGGTTGGGGCAATGACACATCCCTGTTTTACTCCCGTGTCAACCCTGAAGGGCTCTGTTTCATCTCCACTACTACTGAGGACTGTAGCTGACATATTGTCATGTAACAGTCTCAGTACCCGAATGTACCTCTCTGGGCATCCAAACCTTGCAAGAACCAGCCAAAGGGCTTGACGGTTCACAGTCAAAGGCTTTAGTAAGGTCTATAAAAGCCATGTATAATGGTAAATTTTGCTCCCTGCACTTTTCTTGGAGTTGACGAGCAGTGAAGATCATGTCCATCGTGCCTCTATTTGGTCGAAAGCCACTTTGGGACTCGGGAAGGGTGGTTTCTGCAAGGGGTGAAACCTGTTGGCCAAAACCCGAGCTAGGGCTTTCCCTGTGGTAGAGAGGAGAGAAATGCCCCTGTAGTTCCCACAGTTTGCCTTGTCTCCCTTCTTAAAGATGGAGACAACTAGGGCATCTCTAAGTTGTGCAGGGATTTTCTCTTGTTCCCATATTTTGAGCAGCAGGGCATGGATGTGTCTGAGAAGATCAGGCCCGCCTTTCTTCAGGATTTCTGCTGGGATGCCATCAGAACCAGCCGCCCTATTGTTTTCCATCTTCCTAATTGCATCCCGCACCTCTTCCAGACTGGGTGGTTCTCCCATGCTCTCAATTATGGGCTGTTGGGGGAGTTTTTTAAGGGCCTCCATCTCTGGAGTGGTGTCCCTGTTCAGAAGATCCCCGTAATGCTCTTTCCATCTATTTGTTATTTCTCCCTTTCCTTTCAGCAGCGTGAGCCCATCCTTAGACCGAAGGGGGGTCAGAGAACGGTAGCTGGGGGCGTATACCACTTTTGTGGCTTCAAAGAATCGTCTGGTGTCCTCAGAGTCAGCAAACTGCTGGATCTCCTGAGCCTTCTTCATCCACCAGAAGTTCTTCAGCTTCCTGACTGTCGATTGGACAGCCGCTTTAGCCTTGGCATGGGCAGCTCTTTTAACCTTGTAATTGATGTTATTCTGCCAGGTGATAAAAGGTTGCATCTTGATGTCTATAAGCTGTTGGATTTCGGTATCGTTTTCATCGTACCAATCCTGATGTTTCCGCTTTTTCTGCCCTAGGATGCTTATACTGGAGTTCATGATGGCAGAGGACAGCTTGTCCCAGTGCTCTTCAGCGTCATGCGGATACTGCTTGGGCAGGTCCGCGCTAAGAGCCGCCTGGAGGTGTTGTAGGTAGGTGATATCGCCCAGCTGCTCGATGTTGAGCTTTGGTCGGCTCTGTCTTTTTTGCATCCTTTGCTTCCGCATTAAATGGATAGAAATTATGGAGCGAATAAGACGGTGGTCGGTCCAAAAATTGTCTGTACTGGTCATTGCCCTGGTGTTCAGCACATCACAGCGGTCTTTGGCACGGACAATGACATAGTCAATGAGGTGCCTGATTTTACTTCAAGGGTGCATCCATGATGTTTTGAATGCGTTTTTTTTATTGTCGACAAAGTGTGTTCGTGATGATCAGGTTATGTTCTGAGCACTTTGTCAGTAGGAGTGTACCATTTGAGTTAATGTTCCCAACGCCTTCTCTTCCAAGCGTTCCTCTCCAGTACTGAGGGTTTCGTCCCACTCTGGCATTGAAGTCCGCAAGTAGGATTATCTTGTCCCCCTTGGGGGCCCCGGATAAAATGGTGTCAAGGTCAGCATAAAAGGTCTCCTTTATTTCATCAAGTGCATCAAGTGCTAGAGCATACGCACTAATCACAGTGACCATTTGGCTGCCCGCAAGCATCAGGCGCATGGCCATTAGGCGTTCGTTGATGCCCACAGGGGGCTCATTGAGGTGGCGGATTAGGCTGTTCTTTATAGCAAAGCCCACGCCATGGATACGTGGCTCTTCTGCAGGCCTTCCTTTCCAAAAGAAGGTGTACCCGCCTTTCTCCTCCCTCAGCTGCCCGTTGTCAGCCAGTCGGGTTTCAGAGAGCGCAGCTATGTCAATCTGGAACCTCCTTAGCTCTCTTGAGATAATGGCAGTTCTTCTTTCGGATCGAAGGTGCTGCGCTTTATAGTAGTGACCTAAATCAAGCTGCTGAGGATAAACGCAAGCACAGAAAGGACAGATTATCAACCAGACACACCCAACCCCACCCCACCACCACTACCTTTATCTTCCCAAATTGCACAAGACAAATTGGGTCTAGGATTGGGCTCTATGCTCACCTGAGGACCCACAGAAGCCACAATGGAGGACAGTCTTACTCGGACACGAGTGACCGCCGATGATGATTATTTTAGAACTAATAATTCTCGCATCAACGTACATCAAGATTATTGCTATGGGGGGGGTTATTAACAGCCGTCAACACATTCATTAGAAAGAAGGTAATATTTTTAAGACATATTTTTTGGTAAATAATATTTGTATATAATTATAAAGTAATTAATACGACTGTTTATTATTCAGATAGCTAAGAATAATAATAGTTCTTCTTTCCAATGCATGTGCATAAAATGAATTTTTCTACAATTCAATTGAAGTTTCGAAAATGAAAGTCTCAAAGAATAACTTTTAAGCACGTTCCACGAGGAAATTTTTACAAATGAGTCGTTCAAATGACGTCATATTTTTTAAAAGTAGAGTATCCTCTCTCAACAAAACTAATGCGTACGTGTACAAAAATAAATTAGCAATGAGCCAATAAAATAAGTAGCACATCATATTAAAGAAATTCGGTAAAAATTCCCGTCAAACATGTATAAAAATTTAGCTTGAAACGCACGTAAAGTAAATTTCTTTCGTACTTTTTTTTAATTGCCTTAAATTTTATAAATCATTGAATACATATTATTGTGTTTATAATTGATATTGAGCTTACCCATGACAAATTGCAATTGATTCGTGTACTTAACTGTATATAAGTTTTTTTTTAATACAAATTTAACTGGAACTATATCAAATGCGTTTAATATTATTATTATTATTAGTAGTAGTAGTATACATATATACATGTGTGTGTGTGTGTGTGTGTGTGTGTGTGTGTGTGTGTGTGTGTGTGTGTGTGTGTGTGTGAGTATGTGCGTGCGTGCGTGTGCACATATGTATGATATGTCCCGGAAAAAGATATAGTATAGAGTGGTATTGGCTACAGTAATTGAGTAATAAAATCTAATAAGGGTCCTTAATAAACGGTTGTTCGTAGGTTAGTTGGTATTATGCATAAGATTTAGGCGTATTTGTTAACGTCTCCCGCAAGTTGCCACACCTGTCAGTATTTATGATTTAACATAAAAAGATATGAACACCAAAACGAATGACTTGTAAATAAACAGTAATGTTATTACGAACCCCCCCCCCAAAAAAAAAAACGTTAGAAACGAAGAGAAAAGTATTATATTCTGCTATTCATGTCTTTAAGCTAACAATGTCAATTTATGGTATAACTGCGCGGAGACACATGGTAATTGGAATCATCGTGAATTAAAAAAACATATCTAACACATCAATAAAACAGTTCTTTGGCAAAATTCAACTTTATTTATAAGTATAGTTTCATTTTAATATTATGAACCGATTCTAACGCTTCTCTAGCAATTCAATGTGTTTTTTTGTTGAAACAATATGCCTCATTTTACTTCATTTGAATCAATTTCTTTTGCACTGGAGTATTCTTTTGGCGTATGTGAACTACCAGTTGGGGTCATATCTGACGGAATAAGGTGGATATGATATCATTGCGAAGCGCAATTAATGTAGCGTTGACATCGTGGCGATTGACATGTGACACTATGTGTTTTCTGTTAAAGAGGACTTGCTGCTTCTTCGTTGTTGGTGTTTCCTTCTTTCAAACGCAACAATAATGCTATATAATATTGTCTATGACTTGCTCATCTCAAGATACGAAAAACAAATCATTGTTAGTCGATGTTTGTGTCTTTGGCCGTTTGGGCGGCCTTCATCTGCTGCTGTCCCTTCGTCCCTTGTTACATATTGATGTACCCCCCCCAAAAAAAAAACTCCATTTTGTTGCCTTTAAAGATTTGCAAACAATGCTAAGAATCGTCGGTGCGTTGTTTGCTTTCGATTAACTCTAAGCAACTGCGGCGCCCATTTTAAAGACAATCCGACTTATCGACACATTTTACTGCAAAACTGTAAACATACTGATTTCTGATATTTTCAACTCCTCGGATATATCACACAACTTTATTTTATGATCGACAAAGAGTAGTTTCTTATGTTTATATTTTCCGGAATAACTGCCACATTTGAGCAATCCGTGTTTGTATGATAACGTTTAGGGTAAGCATACGATTATATTGTTTCCGACGAAGCAAAATCTGAATAACATTTATCCAATTTTTGCTTGAATAGTATTTTAATTCACCAGAAAGCAATACTTTATCAACTCACAGAATTTAGATTGTTTCATTGTCTTTTGGAAATTTGCCACAGTATTCTCATTTAAACAGCTGTAATTTGTAAACTAATAATTTGATTTGACTCAATGTCTAGATGTGCCAGTTGAAGGTTAGTAAGTTATAAAATCCATATAGAATACTTTCTTACAGGTGCCATCTAAATGCCAGGCCAGGGAGTCATTAAGTTATGCATTGCTTTTAAATGGTTTACCAATTGTATTAAGGTAAATGATTACCTGAAATAGTAAAAACCATGCTAATATAAAGATAGTAATTTCTGCAAAGATAGCAGGCTCCCTCTACCGTGCTAGAAAATTACTCACACCAGAGAGCATCCTATATTTTTTACAAAGCCACAATTCGCCCATGCATGCAGTATTGTTGCCACATCTGGCTGGAGCATCTACCACTAGTTTCTCTAACTTAGAGTCCCCCCCCCAAAAAAAGGAGTCTCAAATCTAATAAGTCCCGCACTATCGGCCAGACTTCAATCCTCTGTCCTATCGCTGCAACGTCGAATCTCTGTGTTGTTTTACAACTGAAAGTGCTCCATCAAACTAATATCACGTATATCCTCTCGGCGTGCTATTCTCGAGTAACACGACAAGCAGCAAAATCGCACCCTTTACTGTAGAGGTCCCTAGATACCGGAAATCGTTCTACTGTAATATTTCCTTCACTCGGACTATTAGACTTTAGAATCCCCTCCATTTCTTGATTCCCTATATGCCATTGCTTATGACCTCACTCAGATTGTTCACGAATCCACCCGAGTGCCCGATACTACCGGTCATTATGCAAGCCTTCTAGACATTTTTCTCACAACTTCACCTGAGCTATGTTCATGTTCCGTTCTATCCCCTCTGGGATCCTTCGACCACTCCGTTGTATCTGTTAAGATAAAAATGAAATGTAATAAGTCTTCAGACGTACCTCTCTACCGTACTGTATATCGGTACTCTATGGCTGACTGGGATAGCTTCCGTATATTCATATCTGATCTACCTCTGCATTCCATATTTAAAAAGGATGTGTTCTCTATAGTATCAGACCTGACCGAATGGTTAATTGTAGGCATAGACCGATTCATACTTTCCATAGCAACGAACGTAATAGATGTGCCGAGACTAAAGCTGCTTTCAGGACTGCCAGCAACCACTGTAAAAGAGTAACAAAAAAACGCAAGAGAGCTATATGCTCAGTTCGTTAAATCCAAATTAGCTGAGCAGGGCTTGGTTCCCACCAGTTTTGGCAAATAGCAAATAGGATACTGAACAGAAGCGTGTGTTCAATCCCAACCATCATCAATGAATTTGAGGTCATCTCGTCAGCATCAGACAAGGCCAAACTATTTGCCAAGAACTCTGCAGCTAATTCTACCCTATGCGACGAAGGCCATCAACTCCCCGTATTTCCTCCTATAACAGACAACACGCTATGCAACATACAAATATATGTGGTAAAGTCGCCAAGCTAATAAAGAACCTTGATTCCAGTAAAGCAACTGGCTCTGACGGCATTCCAATTATAGTGCTGAAAAAGCTCCAACCAGAACTTGCCCCCATACTTACAAAACTGTTAAAGCGTTGCCATAAGGAGAAGTGCTTTCCTACACACTGGAAAACCTTATCAGTATGTCCTGTATTTAAGGATTCAGATGATAAGCCATCTCCCTCTCAGTACAGACCAATAAGTCTCCTGTGTGTCACGAGTAAGTTGCTATAATCCATATAAATAGGGGAGTAGTCAACCACCTCAGCAGAAATAACCTTCTTCGTGACACACAATATGGTTTCCGTTCTGCAAGATCTACAGCAGATGTGCTAACGGTTATATCTCATAGGATTAACGAATCTCTTGACAAAGGCTTCCTTTCTAGGGCAATAGCTCTTGACATATCAAAGGCCTTCGATAGGGTATGGCATAAGCGTCTACTTCACAAGATTTCCAGCTACGGTATAACTGGAAATGTTTTCTCAATTATTAAATACTTTCTCTCTGATAGGCTCATAAGAGTAGTGGTTGATGGGCAGAAATCAGAGGCCCACATTATTAATGCTGGAGTCCCTCAGTGGTCCATCCTGGGCTCAACTCTCTTCCTGATCTACATCAATGATCTCCCAAAACACATACTTAAATCATTCGTTGAAATCTATGCTGATGAACGACCATCTATGGCAGCACATCAAAGGCCGTAAATGACAAAGTTCTCTCTGATTCTCTTCTCTGATCTTGAGCGCTTGGTACAGTGGAGGAAGAGGTGGCTGGTTACTTTTAATGAATCTAAAACCAAGCTCCTATTTTTATACCATCAACGCTCTGATCTCCATCTGGCATCAATTGAAATGGATGGCTCTCGTCTTGGGGAGGCTCCATGTTTTGACAAGCTTCTGGGTTTGACCTTTACTCCTCATCTTAAATGGAACACGTACATCAGGTCTGTTGCTAAGGTCGCTAGGAGGATGGTGGGATCCTTCTACCGCTCCAGAAGATATCTCACTACTGGTGCAATTCTCTATCTGTATAAAAGCCAAGTACACCCAAGGATGGAGTACTGCTGCCACATCTGGGTAGGAGCTGCTAAAAATAGCCCATCTTGCCTTGACAGAGTACAAAATAGACTTCGTGGCTTAGTGGAGGATGCCCTTTTCTCTTCCCTGCAACCCCTCTCCCACAGAAGCGATGTTGCGAGCCTGTTTTTGTTTTTTAGTTATTTTCATTGCAAGTGCTCGTCTGAGCTCCAATCTCTGGTCCCCCCTCGCCAATCTTTCACAAAAAACACCCGTCTGGTTGAAACTACTGTCAATAATTTTCCCCACTCTTTATCTGTGCCTAAATCCAAGCGTAGATTCCATGAGCAGAGCTTCTTTCTTAGAATTGCACGACTTTGGAACTCTCTTCCGATTGACTGTTTCCCACCTGACTACAACTTGGATTTCTTCAAGTCCAACATAAATAAATTCTTGACAAACAGCCCCCTTAAGTAAGACACTTTGTTGAATCTCCAATGCTGACGATTACTACGATACTATCCCATTGATTACTGTATACGCAATAACGCTTATCCCCGAGTGGCTTCCGGGCCTTGATATGTGGTGACCTCCATGTAAAAAAAAACTATATTAACGTGCAAAAAATTAAATGTAATGTAAACAGATATTTCGCTTCTGAATTCTCCTCAGCTCCCTGTTGCAAAATATAAAATAATAGCCCCTTACGGTCCAAATAGCAATATACCTTGCTGGAGGTGAAAAAACAGGTAACAAAACAAACACACACACACACACACACACACACACACAAATAAATAAATAATAAAACAACAACAACAAAAAACAATTGAAATTAACGTATTGATATTATAATATTTTAGTTTAGATTATGTTTAACGTTCTTTTAAGTTTCTGGATTTAAACTGTACTTCCTTTAAAGTATTGCTATTTAAATCCAAAAATTGTACATTAAGAACCATTTGCACTTACCTGATGTTATCCGGGAAGATTTATTTTTGTTTAGCTTCTTCTTTTTTCATACTATATCTTTTGTTACTTTTTATCAATTCATTATTTCTATTACATGCATAAACATGTGTTTTCTGTTGCTTTACACTCGTCAATATGGATGACGTAACAGTGCCGCCGGACCCAAGTATTTTGAATCTTGGCTTTTACCGCTATGCCGTCGTGACCATCATCTTTCAAATGCAGAATAGTTCTTGTATTTTTATTTGTAAACACAAGTAATGATATCCAGACGATGTTCTATTCCCTTAAACGTGTCCAAACTTTAATCTTCAGTTTAATTGGCTCCCAAAGTGTCCAACTGAATGGAACTTTTTAATAAATAAGATTAGAACAAGTGAAAAACATGAAGTAAAAGTATAATAAAAGAGAAGAAACTCTGTATAACAGTGTTTGCTTAAATTAAAGAATATTGCCGAAATACACACAATGGAGCTGTCTTTGTATTTTCTATTCCGGATTAAATAGTTAAAAAAATAATTTCCTTCAATTGTATACAACTTGTCTAGTGTTTTCAGTAATTATGTTTGAAAAATTGTATTATTTTTCTATATAACATCAACATATGTTTTAAAAACTAAAAAAAAAACTGAAACAGAAGTAGAAAATATATTTTAATATGCAAATTGTTTTGACAAGAGATAAGAAGAAATAAATTAAATTGCTACGCCATGATTTTAGAAATTCTTAATTTTTATAGCATATAGAAATACGTTGTACACTCTTTTTGATTCAAATATCGTGCATATAGTTCTATATAAGAAGCTATATTCTCGTCCCCCCTCTCTCTCTCTCTCTCAATATATGTAGATACATATAGATTGTTTGTATTTAGGAAACAGTCCTTTATTTTAGCAAACATTTAAAATCCGATCATATTTCTTCTACTTTAATATAACTTTTTTTTCAATTCCTCTAAATATTTTAGAGTCTTTTAATGGATTTCATTTATGTTTTTCTCCTAACCATTTTTTGGTAAGACGGATTAGATGCGCGTTTGCGAAATCTTCAGCTCTAAATGCTGATCGGTGTTTCAAAAAATTGGAACCGCTCCTGAAATTTCTTTTTCAACACCGGTCAAAGAATTGATACCATTTTGCACTTCTCCGATACTCAATCAGCTGCTTTTGCCTTTTGGAAGACATCTTCATATTGAATAATTTATTCTGCTATTACAGAATGCAACATCCGATCATTTTCTGCATTAATCCATTATTCGATACTATCAGACTCTTTTATGGAACCAACTTTATCTCAATTTTTAAGCATCTTTAATTGAAGACATAATTTTAATGCACTTCTAATTCTCACAGCAAAACATTTTCAGCAGAAGCCATTATGCCGGAAAGAATATAGGTTTGATAATAGGATTTGGAAGAAGGAAAATTAAAATATAAAATCAATGTGCTTATTTGCTCAAAATATAATCAAGGAAGAATTTCAAACAACTAGGAAAAAATCCAGATAATTTATATCCCATATATTTTATATTCTGTTGATTTTGTCATCAGTGATTAAGGAGCTCTGATATAAATTATAACAAGAAAATACAATAACAGTTCTGAATTTTTTAGATGAGGATTGATTATTCGTATGATTTAGATTTTTTCGGACTACTGTCCTATTGGCACAGTGGATAGACTACTTGGTAAAATGTAGTTGTGAAAGCTACACTCTTCTTGGAGATAGAAGTTCAATCATCAGTGCGGACGCCCCTACATGCAATTGCTAAACATATAGGACTTCTACTCAGTCATGGCTGACAGAACGACAACCTGTTAAAGGGTTCCGTTGGAAATTCCGTTTAGATCCCAATTCGACAGAAAGATTCTCGAATTCAACAAAATACACTTTAAGAAAGTCGGAAGTTACATCGACCGACACGTTGTGCAAATAACGCTGAATATGAGAACAATAGTCCGAAGAATCCAAATATTAAGAAAACAAAAAGCTCTCAACATCAAAACAGAACCGAATCAAGATAGCAGATCTTGGAAAAACATAGGACTCGATATTAATTTAAATAAAATTTAAAAAAATGACAATATAATGTGCTTATATCGACACATTATTGAAGTTTCATGGCGTTACCGCTCATGACTCTCCCATATATAGATATTTAAATGACAGATTCCAGCAAATGTAGTTGTGGGTTCGACCCATGCAAAAGTCAAGTCATGTTGATGATTCCGAGTTAGTAAGAAAGCGTGTCCGTGAATAACTTTTATGTACATAAATAATTAACAACATATATAAATAAATAAAAACGCGTCCAGTTAATAAAAAGGGGCGACATAATGCAGGCATTCGCCCGCAAAAGAACAATGAATTCAAATATAGCCGCGGCGTTCCACGTTCCTACAATCGTTAATAAAAAAAAACACTTTACTGAATCATTTCTGTATTCGCATTAATGTGTTCAATGATACATTAAGTTATTTATTATGAATACAACCTAATATTTAGACAAACATTTTCAGCTACACAATTTTCACATCCATTTCAAATAGAGTCATGAAGAAGCTTTGGCTGAAGCATGTCTAAAAATAAGTAACTATAAGTGTTTGCCCGAATAAAAAGTTGTTTTTTACCCGATATATATATATATATATATATATATATATATATATATATATATATTGTATAAAAGCTTTAAGTATTTTATTTAAAAAAAATAAACAAGTAAATTAATAAATTATTTTTCAAAATATTAAAAGAATTTTTTTTTTCTTTTACTTCCTAGGAATACTAAGTCCAAAACAGTGCGAACTTAACATCTGTATATACCGACTTACGACTATGAAATTTACAATTACAAAGGGAGATTCAATTATATAAAAAGGAAAAACGGGGAAATTCTAAGTTCTTTAACATATAACTGTTTCGGATATATATATATATTATATATATAGTAAGTTATAAAATATATATAGCGATTAAGCTACACTGAATATTCCGCGTTTCATCCACTCTAGGACTCTTTAGGCTTATGCGCCTAAGGCTGAAGAGTCCTAGAGTGGATGAAACGCCGAATATTCAGTGTAGCTTAATCGCCATATATATTTTATAACTTACTAACTAGATCTACCTACGTATTGAGCACTTTTGACGCATAAATTTATACTCTCGTATATTAATTTCATGTGAGTAAATGAAGTAGTTTATATATATATATATATATATATATATATATATATATATATATATATATATATATATCTTTATGTGTGTGTGTGTTTTCATGCTTAAATTTAAATAATAAATTGTACTCATAATAAAATGTTAAATTTTTCCCCTAGTTAGTATTTCTGTATGTGAACGAAAAATCACAAACTCCAGACTGCAAAATGTATTTCGGATGTAAATATATATATTTGTATATACATACGTATATATATATATATATAATATCCTGTTTTATTACTATTTTATTATTCTACAAACCAACGCGCGATTCCGTTTTTCTTTTTTCTTTTTCATTTTTTACATATATGGAAACGCTCGCATGTAACAAAAAATGTCTTTCTTTCTGTGTGCGCAATATTTATTAGGTTCTATTTGAAATATATTTGAAATAAATTGGATGAAAAAAATAATGTCAAAGAATTAAAAGAAACTCGGCAAAACCGAAAGCTGGATTTTTTTTTTATGCCGTAAACATTACGACGACTTCCGACCTCCGAGAAAAAAATAGTGGGTAAATTTTCTGGTCAAGTGGTCCTGTGTATTTTTTTCTCTTGCATTCTCTTTCTGCTTTTAAGAGATCGTGAGGATCGGGTGTGGGGGGGGTGACAAAAGCAAGGGCAGGATAGATAGCAATTTGACAAAATGAAATACAATGTCGGTTCAATTGTAGAATAGAGACTCTTCTATTTCGCGTACCATTGTTTTTATTATTGTTCTTCATCAGTTTATTGCCACGAAACTGTAATTTACTATGGAATTGAAAATTTATTTAAAATATTTACTCGCGAAAACCATTCTCATTATTAAATAATCGACTATATTATATGGTTATTTTGTCGAGATAATGAGATGTGCGTGATTTGATGATCATGAATGTTGTACTGGCAGGCACTATACTTCCAATAATTCTAAATAAACCGGCATTAGTTGCATGGTAGACAATAGATAAAGATACAACGTAGGATATTCTAGGTTAGGGATTTGACGCGGCGTTATTAACAATCTTAAATACTCAAAGAATACTTACAGAAACTCGAACAAAGAATTTCAACATATTAACGGCCTAAAATAGGATATATAGGGTGATTGGAAAATCACTATTGATTATATCATTAATACTTTTTTATTCATTTAAAATTGTTTTTCTTAATTCTTTGATATATTTCTGAAGATAGAATAAATGCTGAAAGGTACCTTACTATCTCGCAAGAAAATATCTAGCCAGATGTCAACACTTAGGAGATTGAAGACTTGATTTTCATGCAAGATGGTACTCCCTCACATTGTGTTACTGTTGTTGGTGAATGGCTGAATGAACACTTTGCAGGGAGGTAGTTAGGTTGGCGTGGTCCACATAAATAGCTAGAAACGTCGATTTAATACCGTGCGACGTTTTGCTTTGATTGATTAAAGAGACAAGTTTACTTTAAGAATCGAGCGACCCTAGAAGAACTTGAAAAATGACCACGAGAAGTGACTTCTGCCATTCTACAAGTATTTCTAGGAAGATCAACTCATGCGATTCCCATGCGGCTTGGGAAAATAAAGGTGAATGGTGATGAGCATGTTGAATTTTAAATAAAATCTTACATTATATACGCTGTTCTCACATTCACTTTTGTCAAGAAAATATGATTCATAAACAAATTATAAGATCTTAAAAATAGGGATTGCCGTTTCAATAACCATGTAGACGTATAAAGGAAGGATATCTTACACCTCGAAACGAACGTCAAATTCTTTTGGGAGCTACTAGCTTTACAATTATCAGTTCCAACAGGAATAGGATCGTCATAGACACATAGTGTCAGAAAAATATTTACAAAAATAATAACACAGTAATGGCAGCAAGCGAGATGAGACGACACAATTTGAAATTAGTGAATTAAATTAGATTTGGTTTTAGTCAAAAAAGTTTAGGGATGGAAGAGCTATTGTTGTATTCGTGTTATTTGAGAACTTATTACCAGGATGAGATCGTCATTCTGCATAACTCCCTGGAGAGTTCTTATTGAATGAGGGACAGTGGCCCACAAACCTTTAATGCTTACTTCAGAACGAAGCAGAAAAAGAATAAATATAGACATTTATCAGCGCTATGTTTCAATAAACGAGATTAAATTGAAACTCTAAATCATTTTTTTCTGATTTTTTTTTTGTAGACGAATATTGATTATTTGAATTAGGATTAATTTTCTCATCATAAATTTCATTTTCACAAACGTTTCCACCGATGTAACCTCCGACCTTCTTCACGTGTATCTTGTCGAACTCTGGAATCTGTCTATAAAACTCAAGTATTTTCATGGAATTTAGAACGGAACCTTTTATATAATCCACGGGTATAGCATGATCTCGTTCCATAAGTCTTGGCCAGGCGAAAGTCTTAAGTAATTCGCAAATGTAGTTTTCATATTGCCGCACTGAGTTTTGAATCTTAAACTTCCAGAAAGGTTTCACTTAGAACTGAAACTCATCTAGTATTTAATCCGTTACTAAAGACTTCTAGCCAGAACGAGAGCATGCTACTTCCCCGTGGAATAAAATAATTATTTTCGCACCTATTTTGGATGACATTGATTATTAGTTTTAAATTAAAATCTAATTCTGAAATAAAAGTGTAATTTACTTTTTAAAATATAAATGTAATTAATTTTTTTATCACTGGCGACCATTTCGCTTTTAAATTCCGTTCATATTCCCAAGTTTGACAGAAAGATTCCAGAGTTCTACAAGGTACACCTGAGTAAGATGAGAACCAAATAATACTTACTAAAGCATATTGTCATTAACCAGACTCGTCTAAGATTAATCATCATGATCAATAGTATACTCATTGCGAAAATTAGCAGTGACAAATTTATGATGATATCTTCTGACAACAAGATATAGTTTACATTAATAAGAATCGTGAGATTTATCAACCATGATATTATCGCGAGCATTTTTCCATCACACGCAAGTCTACATGTGGATCACCAGGTCTGCCAACAGGGAAATACATCGATAATGTGGTGCGTGTGAAACGAGGAGCCGATCACCTCTGGGTTACCAACATGGAATTAAAAAAAAAATAAACCAAAGAGAGTAAGCAAGACCAGACATGTAACGTATAACTCCTTAAAAGGACAAAAGAAGTTTTAAGAATATAGCATTACACCCGGCAACAATTTAAACTGAACCTAAAAGACTTACTGGATGAAGATACCATCTATGAGATGTTCACATATGGCATTGACTAAAACATGAAAGAATGCGTTAGGTGTCAGAAAACAGCGACAAGAAAAAAAAAAAAAGAGAAAAAAAGCTAGAATAAATATCAACTGCATGCGAGTCGGTAAATCCGAAGCAGGGCTGTAAAGTATCAGATTGCGGTAGATAGGAAAGATAGAGTCACTAGAAATAGTAATTGAAGAGGAAACTGTTATGCGTTCAGTTGATTGCTTATGTTTGTTATTAAACTAATAACAGCAGTTGTTATCAAACGTAGCAGAAAGCTACCACGGCAACGTAAAGAAGATACATGTGGCCATTGCAAAGCTCTTGGGAAAGCAAAATCCACCAAAGAGAGCGGTATGGTAAGAAACTTTCAGATGTGGAAGATCAGAAATATAGATGGGTGTAGCACTTTGAGCAGTTCATCTGAGAGGACGAGAAGGAAGCATCAGAATGAAAGAAAGTTTATTTAAGGTAAAAAGGTTAAGCGGCTACTGTGAATTTCAGACTTAACTTATAGGTGCATCCTAAGTAGGGAGTTGTGCAGAAAGATGGTTGTTCACATTACATTTAAATTCCTGCATGTTGATACAGCACAGGAGCAGGGATGGAATTTCTAATATAAGTGTTTTGAAGAAAAGAAACCATTAGATTAGAAGTATTTCCGACATTACCGAGATAAAGTAAAGGGGTGGGATTTTGCTGGCTGTCGGGTTCGTTGGGAGTATTTAATTTGAAGATTCACAAGTGCAGCAAGTTCATTGAATAACATTTCATTAAAGTACTTAGAAAATCAGTACATGGACACAACATTATGGCGATAGGACAGGGTCTAGAGCTTAATAGACAGCACAGAACCCATTAAATAAACGGTTCTTTTTTTTTAAACTCTGTCGAAGAGGGAGAGACTAATGGTTGGTGCACTACCCTGTGCATAGTAGAATGTTGATTTTTTGAAAGATGTAGGATACGAGCAGGTGTGAAAGATTTTCTATGCCCAACTGAATAGCAAACTTGACATTATCTTCTATGTATTTGTTCCAATTCATGTTGCCTTTGAATGTTAGACCGAGGAGTCTGAATGCTAGACAATCGGGAAGGGTCCTATTAGCCGTGACAATCGGTGGTTGGAAAGGTTTCTTATAATTGTTAAAGCAAAATAATTTTTGTTGGTTACATCCAGTTCCTGTTCAAACTAGAGATAAATAACACTACTGTTAACAGGTGCTCCTATGTAGGATAAGGGATGATGTTAATATAAAATTCAGAGAACAAAAAATAGCTTTCGTAAAAATAGCTTCCGTACTGACAACATCCAGAATCTCTAGACTAACCTACATGACCCTGATCTTGCTAATGACTTATAAGATATTGAAAAGAAATTCTGACAAATACAGGAAAATATCAGCGTCATCGCAATAAACCTAGTACACATTGCTCTCAAGATTCATAGAGAAAATAGTTTTCAAGATGAATATAAATGATTTTACACCCATTGTGCTATTATGAGGAGTATGGAATAAGTTAACGGCTTTGCTTACTTGGGCAGCATTACTGGCGTGCAAAACGGGCTGACATAGATGTGAAATACTGAATTAGTTTAACATGGGCTACCTTCCGCCAATTAAAAACTGATTGGCTATGGAGATCGTTGATGTAATCGTGAAGCAAGTTCTATTCTCTGGTGTAAAGACGTGTAGAATAACTGTCTCCGTTGCGAGGAAGATCCAGCCATGCATCAACATTTCGCCTCGGCGATTCCTCATAATCAGTTGATCAATTACCACGAGCAGAAGCAAAGTGTTAAGAGGAGCAACCATACAAAGACATTAGAAATGAATTGGCCACATTCTTTGTAGTCATCCATCAGGTACAGCTGCATTTGCTACTTTTTAGAAGTTACAAGGAAAGAGAAAGAGGGACAGACCAAGAATAAAACAAATCACTTTAGGCCAAGAGAGGGAGACGGATGTGAAGAGGGCTGAACATACACTGAGAAAGCTGAAGAACCTTTCGGATGACCTGAATACGTAGAGAAACTTCGTTTGCTGCTTATATCCAAAGTTGGGTGGCAGAGTTTAATGATGATAATAATATTAATCATTTTATACTTTCAAATTCGTTAAATTCAGTATTTATGCAAAATATGATCACATTTTATTTTGTGCGTCAAAATGTATTGTTTTGTTTTGTGTTTAGTGTAAAACATTTTTTATGTAAAAAAAAAAGTTTTTCATGTAAGAAGAAGACGTTAAAACGGAAATGGTTGTCAGCAGATAAAAATTAATTACATTTATATTTTCAAAAGTAAATTAAAAATTATTTCGTAACTAAACTTTAATTTAAAACTCATAATAATTTTTATCCAAAACTGGCGCGAAAACAAAGCGAAATATGTGCGATTTACCAATGGTCTCTATTTTACAACTGAACTCACAATGTTGTTTTTCTTCTTCCTCCGATATCACGCTTTGGGGTTACAGTCGTAAACGTGACTGAATTTTGACATAAATGGTTTCCTTACAAAAAGTGTTTTAATAAAAGAAAAAATATATCGCCGGATGTAGACGACATACAATGTTTGTTATTTATTTTTTTCGAGAAAAAAATATTCATATTGTTATACGCAGAATTGCGAGAAGTGAAGAGACACTTCACAAAAATAATTCCTAGATGTTTAAAGTTTCTGCTTTCTTCACCGATGCCCAGCAATTAGAGCTGTACAAAGCAGTAGTAAAAGTTTGAAACATCTGTATTTTATATTAATTGATATTTTTGTAAGATTGTAATATATATGCTAATATTTATTTGTGTTAATACAAAATGTGGAAACCACTGAACTCCTTCGAACGTCATATGGCTTAATTCGTTTCAGTTTATGCCTATTCATTAGACATCTGCACTGTATTGTCTTCTATAAATTCCTTTTATATAGACACTAAGCAATGCTTCAAGAAAACTACATTAATTTCTTATTTCTTTGTGCGTTCCAGATATTAATATTTCTGTATCATATATCACAATTTAAGCCCAAGGAGGTATTAGAATTCTTAGCTTCAAAGGAGCAATTTATTGGTTAATATGAAAATGAACTTAATCAACATCAAATCGCTGCAAACATCGATATTCCAGTTTCCACTGATAACAAGGTGAGTGTTCAATTAATCAGAGAGAGAACTATTAATTATCATCAGAACTCTCTTACAGCAGTTTTCGTTATTAATGATAATAGCAGTGTCTGTTCACTTCTCGCATGCCTGTGTAGATTAAACACCATTTTTTTTTTCAGATTCAAATATACAAGGGTTGGACAGATTAATTGAAACAATTGTTAAATCCAAAGAAAATTCATGACCATTCTTACATAATATGCAGTATTTTTGAGCTGACATATTTTTTTAAATTATTTTTAAAACTAAACTATTCACATATTGATTCAACTTAACAGAATTACTTTAGCGGCAGTAGCCCGATTATTTCTTTCAAAATACGTTTCAGCGCTCATCTCACTCAATGAGTTTAGAAGTCAAACCATAATGATTTCGGTTGCTGGAAAATTTTCTCAGCTTCT
>NC_136489.1:96683510-96746010 GCF_053919585.1 Euprymna scolopes | reverse complement strand
TATTTTTTTGTTATAAAAACTTAAGCATTGTTAGTGTCTACATTGCCATTGTATATTTCTTCTATGTAATATTTATGCAAAATTGTATATTTCTTCTATGTTACATTTATGTAAAATTATATAGTTACTTATGGCGAACCTTTTATATATATATATATATATATATATATATATATATATATGTGTGTGTGTGTGTGTAGGTTTGCAAATATATGTGTCAGTCAAATTAATGTCAGCAGAAAGTATTTTTTCGTTTTATTTTATTTTCAATGTAAAATAGTTTTTTTTAAATTTCCATAGAAGCATAATACGAAAATGATGGAATATATAGTTTTATGATACATGATTTATTTTATTGCAAAAAGCTATGATATATGTTTTCTGTGTTGCCCTAAAAAACAAACAAAAAAACAATTACACCCAACGGAATTAAGATTGCTTTTTTTCTGATTTCGCTGAAACATCCGACAACGAAAATGGGCCAATTTTTTTGGATGAAGCCATTCCGGCTGGAGGTGTGAAAATATCTAGAAATGTCTTCAGGAGGAAGGAAAGGAGGAGGAGAAGGAGGAGGAGGACGAGGTTGGAGAAGAACAAGAAGAAAAAAGTTAGTATTATTAATAATCAATATAATAAAAATAACAACAAGAAAAAGAGTAAAAGGATAATTGTCTTGGCGAGCAAATGTTAACGCCGTGCATTTAAGTATGCAATAAATTTGAATGCTCGCCTTATGTAAACAAAGATTAATTTAATTTCACGTTAATCATACGAAGTTATCAACGTATTCATCTGCCGATTAATATCTTAAGAAATATAAAGAAATATGCTCTACTTTTCTCGGTATATTGTTTTTATTTATTTATTTTTTTTGTCATTTTTTTTATTGTTTTTTTGCCGAGTGTTGCACAGTTTTTCGTAAGGTCACTAAATTGGAAACCCTCGGTGAGGGTCGAACTCACTCCATGCAGAACCTGGTCTGAAAAACAAAGGACAAGTTTATTAACGGATGACTTGCGTTCAAAATATGTTTATTAAGCCAAACATAATTCTGCATTGAGCCAGAGTGAAACAAAAATTCGAGGATGGAAAGAGCGAGTAAAGAGTATTTAAAAAATATCGATTTGCAGATCTTGAAAATCAGCGTTTGAATACGTATTTCATTTTTACTCCGATTCGAACACTTACCGCTGGTGCGTGTTATGAGTGAAAATCATTCGGACCATTTTGTTTTTGATGATCTGTTTTACACTATCATTCATTTTATAGGACAGGGGCGCGTACAAAAGTGCTTGTTTATTTTTTATTTTTTCGTTTAGCAGCACAAATGGACCATAATACTTGATTTTTATTTTAAATTTGAATTCACGAAAAAAAAATTATTTAAAATCACTTTCGGCTTTTCGAATGGTCATTTGTGCTTCTAAAGTAATGAAAAATATGAATTCTCGCGTGCGCCTCTGTCATATCAAAGAACAAAATGATCTTTAAAATACTCGGATTTCTGAGTTACTAGAAGGTTAATTAAAAAAATAGATTTTAATTGTATCTTATTTTACTACCTTTCTAGTTACCGCTTATTAAGGGTCGGGAGGCACTCGAGGATTAGTGTGAAAGAGATTGTTGATTGGGCATTGAAAACAAATGGTAGAATGGACAGAATTTTATTATCCAAAGTATTGTTTTCATTATATTTGAACACGACCATGTTGTACCCAGTTGGAAAGCAGCTCTGTGGTATTTTGTTCTAACGAATGTTCTAGGAAATAAACTTTTATAGAGACTCAGTTTGGTTTGTGAAAGAGAGAGACAGAGAGAGCAGATGGAGAGAGACAGACGGAGAGAGAGATAGACGGAGAGAAAGAACGATGGAGAGAGAGAACCACGAAGAGAGAGATATAAAAAGAAAAAAGAGAGGGATGGAGAGGAGGAGAGGGAAGAGAGAGAAAGAGAAGAGAGAGAGAGAGAGAGAGACAGACAGAAAAAAGTTCTTTACTGTGGTTATAGTTAGGCGATTTATTGCACCGAATGCTTTACACGGTAGAGACTAGGGATTAGAGCTCAGTCGATCACATACCATGAACATAACGATACATTAGAGAGAGGCTAAAAACATCTATTCTATGTGAACAGATTTTTAGGAAAGAGAAGAGATCATCCTCACCAAAGTAAAATACTCCAAGTAGCACTTGGACATATATAGCAACAGTAGTTCATCTTAGGACATATTTGTCTTTTATACAGGTAGAGGATTGCGTCAAAATTGAGATACTTTCTGGGGCGGTAGAATGATCTAAGCATTTGTTTTTTAAAATAAAAGCAAAATATTCGCTCACTCCCGCATATGTCAACACGTGTCTTTTTACGCGTCTCGATTATACATTATAACCCCTGCATCCTCATCATCCTCTATCTGAGAATATATGTATGTAGGTGTTCACATGTAGGCCAGTAGTTGCTTCCCACCTGGATGTGACCGTGACACTTTTTTATATACATATACCTATGGAAGTGTGCATATATATATATATATATATATATATATATATATATATATATATATATATATATATATATATATATATAACGTTTTATAGTACTGTTTCAGTCTAAAAAGACATCGTCAGGCTACAAGAGACCCCCTAGTCTTATTCGAGGCTAGTCTTTTAATGAAAATAGAAACTGAGTAAAAAAATTTTTTTTTTAAATAGAAAGAAGAGAAAAGAAAGATAAGAAAAGTTTTGGACAACTTTTTCTTAATACCAACCGACCAGACGTTCATGATTTTTTTAGTTTAATCAATTTTAACGAAAGTGTCTTTCGTTACTTAAATGATGTCGCCATGCCCACGTGTTTTGTGTGTTCGGAAGAAACGAATCAGCCAAGTAAAAGCTAGAAATGAGAGGCGCGAGACTTTTTCAACAGTCTACCGTCTGCCTTCAAGGCCATGTGTGCGAAATATGCCCGCTAATGTTTTATGCTAACTTTCGTTAAAGATAATCTTGGTTAAATTTGTTGATGAGAACAGGGTTTGAATTCAAAATTAGGATTCAATTTTAAAATCTTATTACAATTTATTATGAGAAGCCAAATATTTAAAGTTTTGAATAATAACAAGTTAATCTGCTACGTAAATATTTTATATTTCTTTCTATAAATAAAATAATGTGTTAAAAACTGGAACAAAAATAATATACATTAAAACTGAATCTTTTTTTTAAATATATATATAACTTATAAACGTTCAAACTGTACTTTTTATTAGAGTTAAGTTTTATATATAGGATGGATAGTTAATGTATTATAGTAACTAATACTGACTACTGATAACTACTAAATGAATTTATATATTTATTTGGATCATTTTCCTTATTTATGTACTATAATTAATATCAGTCACTTTTATGATTTATGTATCTTCATGTCCTGAAGCTTATATATTGAAATAACTTGGCTGAATTGAAAACTTAGGGTTAAGAGCATGTATAAATCATTTAATTATAGAGAGGAATTTATCTTATCGTAACATAAAGGGAAATATTTGCAATAAACGATAAGCCTGACGGTTTCTACATAAGTTAATATGAATTTGTTAGTAAAATTGATTATGCAAACCAAAGCTAGGGGTGTATTTTCTAACAAAATGGTTGGGTTAATTTACAACTTATTAAACCTTTGGTAAGTTTTTAAAAATATATAATAATAATAATAATAATAATAATAATAATAATAATAATAATACGAAGTACTACACATCCAAAGTGATCGATTACAAAGAAAAAACTTTTCAATACAAGAGCTTAATATTTATTTATAATTGTACAGAAGGTCAGAAAAACATTGGTACCATCGATTTCAAACCTAACATAAGGGGTCCCCCTTATGTTAGGCTTGAAACCGACGGTATCAATGTTTTTCTGGCCTTCTGTACTATTTTATATATATATATATATATATATATATATATATAAACAAATATATTGTGGGATTAAATGAGATGGGTTATTCAGATCTGAACCATATATTATATATATGCGGTGGAACGATAAAATTGTCGCCCTAGAAAAGACGACTTGATTCCATTTCTGTTTAATGAAAACGGTTTTTCTTTTTTGTTGTTGTTGTTGTTGTTGTTACAGACCATCTACTAGTTGGTCAGTTGTGTACAAATCTTCAGAGCAATAGAAGCCTTCTATCATGTCTAAAAGTGACACAACGTTAAACTAGAGAAATCGGAGAGGTTGTACAACTCATCCTCTCTACCGGTCTAAGTTATGACAACAGAACCATAACCAGCACCTTCAAAATTCAAATCCATACGGTTCAACGATTAAGGATACAGAACAACTAAGTTTTCAGCCACGGTTATGGTTTTTTAGTGTGGTTTCAAGTGTGGGCCACACCATGACACCTCATATCTTCAAAGTTGGCTTGAAAGTCGACACCAAAGTGGATGTGCTGAAGAATGTCGTGATCCCCTGCTGTAATCAGGTGGCCACTGGCAGACCCTGAGTGTGACAACAGGACTCGACGTCTGCCTACAAATCCAAAGAGACCCAGGCTTTAATTCAGAAATAGTGCTACGTTCAGGTCGGTGGAGGAGGTGGGACAATGAAAGTAGTTCCATCTAAGTAGTTTCATTGGCCCACCTCCTCCCCCGACCTGAACCCGTTGAAATACTTCATTTGGTCATATGTCGAGAACATCAGCAACATGACCTCCCACAACACCAAAGCCATCCTGATCACTGCCATCCGCCGAGTATTCGCCGATCTCACGCCGGCGCTTTAGGAAAAGACATACTCCCAGTTCCGGACCCGTATCGAGATGGTGATTACGGATGAAAACGGCTACATTGAATATATGTCAAATCTACTACATAATCAAGTTACCTGAATTAGTTTTTTTTTTCATAAAAGTTTAAAATAAAGCTGTAGTGTTATTTTCTTTAGGACGACAAGATCAAGGAATATCTTGCGTATTAACTTATATAGAAACCGTTTTTCTACTTGCATTAGAGTATAATATTATAAGATAATGTACTATATTGCATATATATTTTCAGTGCTTACTTCAACAACACTCAATACTTAAAAAATATTAATATTAAAGTATAAAAATATATTTATGGCACTAAAGCTACACAAAGGGGTCCGCGAGCCATCACTGTGAACTCAAAGAAAACTTATAATTGAGTATAATACGATTGGTCATTTCATGTAGACACTTAGACAACCCGTGTAGATTACGTTTGAATAGAAGCTTGGAACTTTAACTTTAAATATCATCAAAGTTACTAAACTGTAGAAAAGAAATACCTATCATCTTCAGATATAGGAAGAACATTACGTTAGAATAACGAAATGCATAATAAATAAATAAAATAAATAAAAACTATACGAAGTCAACATCTTAAGTAGCAACGAAGAAAAAAAGTAGAAAAGAGATTATTCCGATCACGCATGTACTAAAATGAGGTAAATTGCTAACTCGAGAAATTCGCAAAAATGATGTGCCGCACAACAAGAAAAGAAATAGATGCCAAATACAGGCCAGCCAGACTTTTGTTTGAGAGAAGTTCAACCATTGGCTAATGAAAACATTAACCAGTGAGAGAGAAATAACAAAGAATCTGTTTGTTTACTTTACTAGAATAAATTCTCTTTATATATATATATTGAGTATGTAGTCCAGGAGTGAATCCTGGACTACATACTCAACACAAGAGAGGAAACTCCAGGTCTTCCATATGAGGTGTATACGTAGGATACTTGGTATCACATGGCAGGACAGAGTGAGTAATACTGATGTTCTGCAGAGAGCGGGCATCCCATCCATTTACTCCCTACTGCGTGAGCGACGTCTTCGCTGGCTGGGCCATGTGCGCAGGATGGATGATGGGCGCATCCCTAAAGACCTTCTCTATGGCGAGCTTGCCTCAGGCTCAAGAAAGAGGGGGCGACCCCATCTTCGCTACAGGGATGTCTGCAAGCGTGACATGAAGGCTCTCTCGGTGGACAGGAATACATGGGAAGCCTCTGCAGCTGACAGAACTGCCTGGAGGAAAATGATACGCCAGAGGATTATCATCAGCGAGAGGACCCTCCATGTTGAAAATGCTGCAAAGAGAGCTAGGAGAAGAGCGAGTGTACAGGCGGAACAGCCGGACGAAGCGGCAAATTGCATAACAACCTTCGTATGTCAAGGCTGTGGCAGACTATGCAAATCAAGAATTGGTCTCTACAGTCACACAAAAGGATGCAAACAGGCAACATCTTAATACGGCGCTGATCCATAGTCGTTTCGACTGACGGATGCCACACACACACACACACATATATATATATATATATATATATATATATATATATATATATATATATATATATATAATAAAACAAACAGTAACAAAAATATATGCTCTTTGTCTAACAATTTCACGGACGCCTCTGTGAAGCTTAATTGCCATAAATATATTTTAATATATATATTCTTACTAAAATCAAAACTACATTTTTCTTTAAGCCATATTTACAGAAAATGATAGTCAATTAGAATATTATACGTTTAATATAACTGGCGTGTCTCATGGGTGAGGTAGTTCTGTCTTTCGCATTGGCACCAGAGGTCGCTGTTCGAGTCAGTGTAGTAGAAACTAGGATTGTTGTATGCCGAATACCCTCCTCCACTTTTGGTAGATAACAAATCTATTTTTATTTTCCCATTGATGGTCTTCTAAAGAGTTAAGCCAAATTTCGCATCAAAATTTAAAAAGTCGTTTTTGTGAGTGTTTCTCCACCAACATTGGTTATGAAAATTAGTATCGAAGTAATGGAGGCTGTAGAGATATTTAATTCCAAATATGAAGCCATCAAACCAACTCTAAAGTATATATATATATATATATATATATATATATATATATATATATATATATATATATATATATTCTTTTTTTTTTCAGTTTTTTTAAATAATTTTTTCTTCGATGTTAGAGATGATAAAAATAAAAGTACTGATTTTTGTTCATACTATGTGCGCGGAAGTGGCTGATGCGATTATCGTAGACGATTATATGATTTATTTTAACAAGCGTCTTCATCTTTGTCGTTTTGAACTGAACGTTTCAAACGATGTGTTCTCTGACTTCTATCAGAATGCCTCATAAAGCTGTTCGAAAATCATACTCAACAATTACCAACTGACGAGCATATGATGTAGGTTTATAGTTTTCAACAGATATACCACGAAGGGTAATAGTGATTCACTATTGGTATTGTGTTACGACAATTTTATCTCCTTTTGGAGATATATAAGTTTTCAAACGAGAGATGTACCTCCTGGTAAAAAGGAGTCAACAGACTCCTATCGATATTAAAGAAGTTATCAAATCTTATGACAATACAACATCTCGTCACTACTCTCGTGATATCACGCATGTCAGAGATTGAGATCATAACCATTTCTTAATGTTCGCTATTCTGAACAGACCGGTCGCGTTAGGATCGCTATCTGCAGATAAACACCCGATAGAGCTTCTGTAAATTTTGCTTGCGTTCTTCACAAATTTTGCTTGCGTCCTTCACAAAGTTTGCTTGCGTCCTTCACAATTTTTGTTTTTGTTCTTGTGCCTTATAATAACCTGTATTCAGTTGTAGTTAAGAGTAATATTAATTATATGTACATATTACTTTGCGTGTCTCTTATGTTTTGTCTTATACTATTAATTAATGTATATTCTGTTAATTAAGCCTCGTTATCGTTTTTCATTGCCGTACTTTTTAAATAGGCTCTGGTATCCATTTGTGCTTAGTTTCGTTTAGATACCCTACTTACACGTAGACTATCTTAATAGAATGAGAATATTTTATATTCATATGCTTAAGTGTTTTTCTTTTAATTAAACCTATTTTTTTTTTATTTAAAGCAACCTCGGTTTCTCAACCCCAAACTAGAACTTTCATAAGATTTACATGGATATGTATTTGTGTCAGCTAAAATACGATTATTAAAAGGCTGCTATCCAGCCATTTCAAGACGTTCTACCAATGGTCGCATTTAAGTTCCTTCATTATATATATTAATTTTTCATACTATGTCAAAAATATTTTTAACGATGATTTTCTAGTGTAAACATTAAACATCGTATTTAATGACTTTAGAACAATGGATTTTTAGATGTCGATCATTTATATTATTTGTATTGTTCGACTGCTATTCTTATTTGGTGCGTTATTCTTACAATCTTTCAGCCGATGTAATCTCCGACCTTTTACAAGTGTATTTTGTCGAACTCGGAATCTGCACAGAATTCCGAATGGTACCCTTTATTTAATCCACGAGGGTAGCATATTCTCGTTCAATTAGCCATGATTGTGTATAAGACTTAAGTGATTCACAATTGTATTCTTAGTATCACCTGCATTGTCGATTGTACCTTCAACCTCCAAAAGAATGTCACAACTGAATTTTACCTAGTATTTTATTCTTTATGCCACAGTTATGGACAACCAGTCATTCTGTTCCGCCATGTATCCGTATGTATTTGTATTATTTATAAGCAACCATGGCGTAACGGATACAGTACTAAGTAAATATTCAATTCTAAGTGACATTCTTCCAGAAGTTGAATGTTATACCTGCCGAAATGTTATATGAATATTATTCAAGATGAAAACAGTAGTTCGAATAATACAAACTATCTGTCCTAATCTAAAAAATCCAGAAACAGTTTTTATTATCTATTTCATAAGATTTGTTTGTCCGAAGTTTGCATCCAACATATCTATATGACAATATAATTCTCGTAAGTTCATTAGCTAAGCATCTCAAAGATGGATATTATAGAGACTGGAACATCATGGATCAGTACAATCCTACGACATTTCAATTTATTTTAGCTTTATCAGGGATATTCAGAATAATCATAGGTGTCCTGTGTTATTTTCTAGTAATTTCGGCACTGATAAGCTCAGCTTAGTACTCCTATTTAACAGGTCATCAACGAAGTCCAGATGGTCCAATCATCGCAGATATTTTTTTTTATCTAAATCTGAAAAATTACAATATATGGCCTTTGGAATTTCTTCGGTTATTTCAGTTTCATCGGACATTGATCTCTGCTCACTTATTTAATTTTGTTACTGTTAAACGTTCCTACAGCGACACCTCCAAAATTTATACTGTATGATGAAATTTGCATCACTAAAATAGGCGTACATATAATCGGCGAAAAACCGGAGAACACATCCATATAAAAAACGATGTCAAAAACAAAAAAAGATGAAGACGCTCATCTGGACAATGAGTTGGTTGCTGCAAGAACAGATCATAAAAGAAAGATTGATAAATATTTTCTTCGGGTTTTTCTTTTTTTTTTTTTTTTTCAAATTTGGGTGGATTTATTTTTTGCCAAAAACTGGCATGGGGTCTCTTATAAAACATGGAACGGGTACAAATCTGTGAGGGCGGATCTGAATTTGCTATTGAGCAAGCCGTATACAATGGGATTAATCGATACGGAACTTATTGCGATAAGTAGACAAACCGAATAGATAAGATTGAAATTGCCGCCACCGAATATTCGATAGTCAAGGTCAACGAGGACATTCAAGATGGTGACGGGAAGCCACGTGATGGCGAACGTCATCGTAATGGTGGTCAGAAGGATCAGGTTCCTCTTGTTTCGCCGGTAGATTTTCATCGTCCGCTTGTCGTAGACGAATTTTTTCACGATCTGCTGTCGCAAAAAGTTATAGATCTGACAGTGCATGACAGAGATCAAAATCAATGGCAAGACATATTGGATGAGGACGACACACGTCGTGTAAACAGCTCGCACAACGTAGGACGACCAGCTCTCGATGCACACCTCGTATACGAGAAGCGCAGGGATTATCTCCCTCTTATCGACCCGATGATACACGAACATCGGGATACTGAGGCAGAGGGATATACCCCAAATCGCTAGAATGTTGCTCAGCAACAAATCGCTGTTCGGTGACGACCTCTTTCGGTCGACTACGATTACTCTGTAGCGCTCGATGGCAATGGAGACGATTGTGAACGTAGACACGAACGTCACGAGCGTTTGCATGGTCGACGTGATTTTGCACATGACATTTCCGAGACTCCAGAATCTTAACATTAATTTGTTCATGGTGAAGGGAAGACTGCAACTCTGGAAGACATCACAAACGGCCAGGTTAACAATGAGAAAATTGAGGGGGTACCACAACTGCTTGTTGCGGTAGACAACGTAGCAGACGAGGAGATTGCCAACAATACCGAGCAGCATGACGAGAACGTAGGCGACAATAAGGCAGACCTCTGTCGACGGTTTGATCAGGTGGTGGTTTGGACCGCTCTCGGCGAGAAGGTTCATTAAATCGGAATCGCTGAAGTTTTGAGTGAATAATTTGTCGTCTTCTTGAGATTCGTAATCCCGACTGGGGGTCTCCGTTATCATTTTTGTGCACTGAAAAAGAATTGAAAAGTTACAGTTAAAGAAAATAAGTACGAAAAGTCTGTATACAACTGCATGTTTTGGTGTCTGTTAACTACGCGTAGGCTACGAAATGTTCTTTTAATTACTAACCTCCTCCCTTTTACGTTTTTTTTAAATTATTTATCCAAAATAAATTAGTTTTTTTTTGTTTTATTTATTATGTTTGATAAAGTAAATTTCAAAATATTTATTTTAATAAAATCATTATATATTGGGAATTATACGAGTTTTAAATTCATTTTATCTGGTGTATTCTCGGTATAGGCATCACACACACATATTCATTCAGAGGAAGTCAGTCAAGCAATAAAGACGAAACGTCGATGAACACATGACTTCGTTTATCACTTTAATTTTTATCTCTCTATCGTGTCGCTATACTATTTCCATTATTCTCATCACACACACACACACACACACACAGGTTGATTATTTACTTGAAACGTTAATCAGTTTGTATATACGGATCGTAATGGATTAAAAATATTATAATTAAACATTTTTATATAATGGTAGAAAAGTTCAAGCTCAATGAATACCTTGTGAGGCACAGAGCACATATATTAAATTTAATTAAAATCAGTAGATCTTATTAAAATTATTGTAACTGAAATAAAATATATAAATATAACAATTAATATGACTAAAATTAGGACTCGAAGATGATAAAATAAAAAATAAGATGATATATTAAAGAAAAAACTTAAAATAAATTAAAAATAAAAATCATTATAATAATTCGTAAAGATACAAGAATAATTGAAATTAAGATATAAACAATATGATCGTAGCCTTCTTAGCGAAGAAAATTGGGAAAGTTTGTTGGTTGCATGAACTATGTATGTTGTTCAAAATAATGCGTTTTCCATGTATTTTAAGGTTGACATAAGAAGAATATTTGCGACTAAAATGCATAAAGACATAATTTTAACGATTGTTAGTCGCGAACAAAAAATTATTGTCATGTGCACATTTTGAAAAGCAGTAAATTACCAACAATGAAAATTTGATCTTTTAAATTTGGAGAACTAATATATATATATATATATATGTGTGTGTGTGTGTGTGTGTGTGTGTGTGTGTGTGTTCTGGGGTAGTTAACACCCCTATATTCATGATAGTGTATGGATTCGTCTGACCCTATGTAAGCCGGATATTTCTGCCGTCGAGCACACTCGCAGTTTAACCGCTCGTAGTAAACACCAGGACTTTTTCATATATATATATATATATATATATATATATATATATTATATATATATATATATATATGTGTATGTGTGTGTGTGCGCGCGCGCACGTGTGTATTGATAACATGAACTAAAATATTTTTTCAGAAGCGCTCAGAACGCGAGTACAGCTTTCAGAAATAAAATTATATAAACATCAAAAGTAACCTACGCTGATCAGCTTACACTTCGACGTTAACTCGTCTCAAGAATACGATCGAGACCTGCTAACACTGAAGCGTAAGTAGACACGCGTAGGTTACTTCTAATGTTCACACACACACACATATATATATATATATATATATATATATATATATATATATTAGGCACCGCCAAAACTGGAGGGGGGCAGGTAAGTACTTTTTGACGAACCGTCTTTTTAAAAATATACCAAAAATCAGATAATTATCCATCAATACGAAATTTTCAGCGATTATTAAGAGAAGAATGAACTTTATAACAGTGTACTTATTTTTCATAAACAATATTTATATATATATATTTTATTTTGCTTACAACCCCCCTTGTTTTGAGGGGGTTCCAAATATGCTTAAAATAATCATCTGAAACTGAAAAAAACATTGTGTTGTTGTAAGGGACGGGATTATAGATTAAAAAAAACAAACTTGTTTGCATACCTTATTTTGATGTCTGAATATCAGAACTTCGATTGTGTTAAATCATCCTGCTTTTGAGTTTTGAAGTGTGAAATTTGGTGAATATGTTAAGTAAAATAATTAATTTAAGTTAAGCAAAACAAAAAAATTTTTTTTTTAATATTTATACGAAAAAAGCCATTTAAAAATCTTTGATAAATAAGTTAACAATTTCTTTTTAGCGAGCCGAATAATGCATGACCATTATTAAACAGGGCATGCTTTGAAGAATCGATACAAAAAAAATTCGATAAATATTGTGTCCTTTGTGTTAAAAATATCATCACTTTTTCGATCCAGTTTAGAAACGTTTGTCGCCTTTCGACTACGGTGGACCAAACGCGCTGAAATAATTTTTTATGCTGCTTTAAATTGGCCCCCTCCACATTTTGGAGAGCCTGGCCCCCACACACATACACATTAAAAACCAAACTCATACAAATGGTACCAATCTGGTACTGGCCAGTCTCAGCGTTAATAATACATTGAAATTTTCGTCACTGAGAAATAAGTTTTTTTTTGGACTTTTGGTCTTCCGTAGTTTGCTTTTTATCAAGTACAAATGTAAACAGAGTAATCAAATCGACTCGAAGTAACTGGTTGCCTATATGAATAAGTGGAATTATTTGAAATTCAGGTACTTATATTATAATATTTTTGCATATTCTCATAGAAAATCACCCGAAGTCTTAGTTAGACAAGAAATAAACAAATTAATTCTTTCAAAAACCTCCTTTTTTTTAACTATTTATATACGTTTTTTGTGCAACACAAAAAACGCCAATTGTTAACTTTTGGGGAAAATTTAACATTTCAAATTTAATTAAAAATAGAAAAAGTTTTACATTGTTCTGCTTTCTATATGATCAAATTCAGGGTTTTATCTTTCTGGAAAAAAAAAGTTACTCTTCGTTTTAAAAAACAACAACAACTTGATTTTTCGGCCATTTTTGGCGGTGCCTAATATATATATATATGCAAAATTAAAATGTTAAAATAAAGTTTTTCTTTTAAATTATACCAAAAACTATTTCATTTGCATTTCTCACAAATTCACATACACACACACACACACACACACACACACACACACACACACACACACACACACACACGTCTGCATGTCGTAATTGTTGTAGTTTGTTAACAATAATTACTATAGTATGGAACATAGGGGAGATTTCTCTCTCTCTCTCTCTCTCCATGTGTATTAGCGTCCCACATTGATAAAAAAAATAAAACTCGATTTTTCTCGTATCACTTGTGACAGTATAGAAAAGCAAAGAGACAATTCCTGTGCAGATATTTTACACACACCGTTTCCAGCAAATACTGAACATTTCGCCGCCGTTGAATAAATATTAGATTTCATCGTTTGCCTCACTCTCTCAAGTAGGTAATCTCGTATACGTAGTAGGAAATATTTCACACTTTTTAAATTTTTACTCATAGTCATAATATCCACAGCTCACCGGAAATATTAATAACGTTTAATACAGTCATTTTACTACATATAAAGTTAGCTTAGAAACTTAAATTAACAACCGCTCCCTTTCCTTGCTTGGTTCAACCGAATAACGAAATACACTGCAATCAGCAGTTCGACATAGACATTAACATTAGAAACAGTCAATCTTAAGAATGGGAGTTCGTTTTTTTCGATCACAGAAAATATAAAACATTCGTAGTGGCCAAATACACATCAGCAAACATCAGTATTACATATAGTATGGTATCTATTTATAATTTAATATTAAGAATATAAAACCATATTTTAACGACAAACTCATCTTACTCAATTATAAAAACGAAGGCACGCTACATTTACATTTCTTTTACTACGCTTTTCGTCATTCATTTCGATTACGCTCTAATACATATGGAGGCCCTCAACATAATAAATTCATGTGTTTTTCTCTTTCACTTTGCTTAGTTACGTCCAAAGTTACATCGGCATTCTGCGTCGCTTATCGACATTCGTACAGGACATATACTCAATCATCGAATACATTACAAAACAATGACTCAGGCACCTTTTATTTCCAATAGTTAATGACTGGCAACGAAGTCACCGTTTAATATTACTTCTTACTTTCCAAAATATTCCAATCATAGTAGGCGAAACCAATTGCGAAACTTTGGTCGTTTTAACAACTAACATTTCTCTTATTGAAATCAAATAGAATAGATGAATTATGTGCGTTTCTTGTATAGAAAACAACCCACTTTCATTGAAGACTTAAGAATCCTTAAAGACTGAACGCTTCCTTAACGATGCTTATGAAGAGAAGGTACCGTACTATTTTTATTGGTAGTATTTTCAAGTTGAATTCATGTTTTACGGTATATTTTGTTTAGTAAATTGTTTGATGAAAGCACAAAATAGTTACAAGACATCCTTCCCTTCCAATGTTAAGAATGGGTTTCTACAAGGCTGAACGATAAAATTGTCGCCCTAAAAAAGACGGCATGATTCCATTTCCGGTTTTCTTTTCTTTTTTTTTTTGCAGACTATCTACTAGTTGGCCAGTTGTGTACAAATCCCAAGAGCAATAGAAGCTTTTTATCATGTCTAAAAATGACACAATATTAAACGGGGATGATTGGAGATGCGCCGCTGTGCAACTCATGCTCTCTACCAATCAAAGTTATGAAAACAAGACCGTTGCCAGTACCCTCAAAATGCAAAACCAAATAACAGGGACGTGCCCAGGGTGATGAAAGCAAAGTTTCCGGTAACGGTTATAGTCTTTTGGTGTGGTTTCAAGTGAGGGCCACATTATGCTACCTTACATCTTCGAATTCGGCTTGAAAGTCAACACCAAAGTGTATCTGGATGTGCTGATGAGTGTGGTGATCCGTTGATGCAATCAGGTGGCCACTAGCAGACGTTACCTGTGGCAGCAGGACTCGTCGCCGACCCACAAAACCAGAAAAAACCCAGGCTTGGCTTCAGAAAGAGTGCTACGACTCATCTCTCATTGGCTCAACTGCTTCTCCGATTTTAACCGACTAGACTACTTCGTTTTGTCATACATTGAGAATATCAGCACATAGCCTCGCACAACACCAAAGTCAGCCTCACCGTCGCCATGGGCTGAGTATTCGCCGAGCTCTTGCTGGCGCTTGTGGAAAAGTCATCCTCCCAGTTCCAAACCCGTATCAAGTTGGTGAATGAGGATGAAAGCGGCTATATTAAATAGATATTAGCTCTACTACATAATACAAATTACCTGAATTAGTCCCCCCTAAAAGTTTTAAAATAAAACTGTAGTGTTGCTTTCTTTAGAACGACAAATGTATCGTTTCATCCTGTAGAATACTGAAGCAAAAATTAATTTCAACTTGTTAAAGACATGGAAAAACATATATATATTTTTAATTTAAATTAAAAAATATAGTAATATATAAACTTAGCAAAATGAGATACAAGTTAGAAAAACATTTCTTTCATAGCATGAAAATGGTTGAACAAAGCTTTAAAAATTATGGTACAACATTTAATTTGAATTTTATCAATTTTTAAAATGAACTTTTATAAACTTTACAAAACATTAAATTGAAAATGAATCTAAAAATTAGTTTGGATTTATTTTATATGATGTACATTTTGGTGAATTAAAAAAATTAGTTGCAAATTAAATATCTATAACATTATAGCTAAATAATAGATAAAATTAATTTTTATAAAACGTTAGAACATAAAATGTTTTAATGATAATCATATTATGATTGACGAATACATAAATTTTTGTTTGATAAAGGCTTATAAATAATAAGTTGAAACTTAAACTGTTGTTTTAATGATTAAATACGTACGTGTGATAACAAGTTGTAGATTATATGTGGGGACATATTGTAATAAGAATCTGAACCGATAGCAACTTATATGAGACAGTATTATTTAAAATCTTGTAATGATCTCATACGATTCTTTTCCTATATATAAATTAACGTTTGTTTGTGTGTTATATGCATCAACTTGTTAACGTAACATTCAAATAAGCTTCAATCAGGGTAAAAAAATAATGTAAACACACCATCGATACTATCCTTCGATTCCATCTGGGGTCACTAAGGGCAATTACCGATTAGATCCATAAAATAAATGTAATACATTAGAACCTAAAGAAACAAAATTCATTTTTTTAAAATACATTTTCTTTGTTTTATAAAGCAAAACTAAAATGAAACAGAGAATATCTTAGTGAAAAATATATATCTCTAATGTAATAAACAAGTCACTTTATGTGTGTGCGTGTGAGTTACTTCCTCATAAAAAAAAATAAATCAATAAAAATAGCATTTCTCTCTTATAGACAAAAAAAAAGAATTGTTACAGGGGAATATTTTACGTTACACCGGCAAAGGAAGATAATAAAATTACAGCAAATCATTCCTACTTAAAAAATAAAAACAGATTTATTATAATCTGGGGATATAGCTCAGTGGTAAAGTATTTGACTACATATCATGCTCTGGTGTACTTCATTTTATTTTCATGTTTTCTTATTAATGAATTCAATTTACGATAAAAGAAGGGGTACTATTTAAAATCACCGCGAATCATTTTTCGTTTGCATATTTTAAAGCATTTACCAGAAGTAAATTTTCCAGGGCATTCATTGTCAAGCCCAAATATCAACTGACGTGATATTGTAAACAAGCGGAATTTGATGAACGACATCATCATTATTTTAATCATTATTATTATCATCATTATATTTATCTTTTTTTTTTTTTTCGAATTAGTTCAACGGACAAAGTATTCCTCGTAATATATAATATTCAATGAAAGATTGATTCTATAATAATGAATATGCAATCTGGATAATTTAAAATATCATGTTTAAGTGTATGACCGGGCAACGCCGGGCGTCCAGCTAGTATGCCATAAAAAGTGGTTTAAACGTTTTGATTCTATAAAGTTATATGCCGTTTTACAACTATTCGTTAGAAGCTTAATATTTCAATATTTTTTTTAAGAGAAAACACCACTGTGCTAAGATTGTTTATTACTTGGCCTCATATTGCAAATGTTACTTTGAATTTTTCTTTCGTGGCTAATATTAAAGCATTACTATGTATACATGAAAATATTTTCGACTGGTAATATACTTTATCACACAGGCAACACTGGGTGAATATTATGTTTCTGAATTTTTTAGATGAGGACTGGTTATTCATATTACTTGGAATCTTCGGACTATTGTTCTCATCTTGATTGTCATTTTAACAACGTTTCCGTCGGTATAACCGTATTTCTTTCTTCAGGTGTATCTTATCTAACCCGGTAATGTTTCTGTTGAACTTTAGCTTTTGGATGGAATCTCGAACGGAACTCTTTATTTACTTCATGGGGGGTTAACATGCTCTTGTTCCGTCAGCCATGACTGGGCAGATGTCAAAAGTAATTCGCAATTTTATTTTTCGGTCGCCCACACTGACGATTTGACCTTCAACGATTTACGAGGAGGTCACTTTACAACTGATTTTTTCTAAGTATTCTAACCATATGGGCCATGGGTCCTTGTGGTCCGCAAGGACACTCAATCTGAGAACAGTAGTCCAAAGATTCCAAATAATACGAATAACCAGGTGAATAACTCTAGTATGCTGTGAAGCGTTAGAACTTAGAATCAGAGTGTATATCTGTTTGTGTTTCGACTAACGGCATATAGACTTTAAGAAGAAATGCGAAATATTGTAGCAATGGTAACGTTTTTTAGTGTACGAGTTGCCTTCAATAAGTTTCCAGATATTTTTCGTATGGACACTTATTGATAGTACACACATAAAATTCTAGTCCCCTTCGAAGTAATCTCCTCTGGTTGCAATGCACTTGTTGTACGGTTCCAAAAACTTGTGGAAGGCCCCATGAAAGTCCTTTTGTGTGAGCGTGTCAATGACCCTCGTCACAGCCTCTTTCATCTCTATTGTCTCATAACGACAGCCTTTTAATTTTTCCGTGAGCTTAGGGTATAACCAAAAGTTACAGAGAGCAAGGTCTAGACTAAAGAGGTTTAGGAACTGTCTTGATGGCTAGCTTGGTCAAATAGTCTGTGGCGAGGATGGAGTTGTGAACTGGTGTATTATCCTGGTGGAAATGTCACTGAGTTGATTTAAAGAGTGCTAGCCTCTTCCGACAAAATCTCTTCCTGAACTCCCTTAAAACCTCAACATAGTATTCCTAGTTGACTGTCTATCCAGTGGAACCCAGTGCATGTAGATTATGCTTGTGCTATCAAAAAAAAGGGGGCATCATAAGTTGCTATGTCTGGTCTTCTTGGATTTTGGAGAGCCAGCATACTTCCACTAAGTCTCTTGATCTCTAGGTTACAGCAGTAAATCCAACTTTCATCGCAGGTCATCAGGGCATCAATAACTGCAGGATCTGAATTGATCAGCTTGACCATCTCCTTGCTGACATGAAAACATCTTTCCTTCTAATCTTGTCTGAGCACCTTTGAGACAAACTTCGCGCAAATCTTTCGCATTTTCAGTTCCTTGCGAAAAGCTGTGTATATAGTTCCCTCACTTACATTAAACTGTGAACTTATTGTCTCTATAGACACACGACTATTCTTATTTTTATTTTGTCAATCAACTCTGGTGTTCTGACTTCCTTACTCGTCGCATACCCTTCATTATTCCTCACAAACTCCCTGCCTTCCTTTAATCTTTTATGCCACTCCAAAACTGATGGCCGATTTATGCAAGATAGTCCAAAAGCAACCTGAAGAAGTTCATACATTTCTGTGTCATTTCTCCAAGATTAAAAACAGAATTTATTGTATATCCTTCTTGTTTGAACCTGAAATCATAAAAATTGCTTAGTCATCGCATACAATGCATGCGATAATATACTAAATTTTCAAGAGACTATGACAGTTTTACATGCTTGTACAGAAAAGTATGGAAACTTATCGAAGGCACCTTGTAAGTTCTGAGAATTCAAGATTCCCCTTTTTGAGGCTAACATTTGACCTCTATATGAGAACTCTCAAACGTTAGTAAAGAATTGAAAAACATTAATTTTTTCCTCGTCAAATGACCAGTTAACTATATGCTAGTATATATTTCTTTCGGTCTCTTGATCTTACCGGATTATAGAATAAGAATTCATCAGATTTAGTGGAGTATCCAGCTAAGTGATGTTACATGAGGTAACATCACTAGGAGAAGATACTCCATCTACAATATAATATTCTTTCACCCTCAACTAGGCACTTTTCTACAGGGAGGGGGTCACTTTTTTCGCCGATATTTTCGAACGTCATCCGCTCTTTTCGGTTCACTAGCCTTAATTTAAACCTATGTCACTTCCGGTTTGGCGATGGACGCAACAACAAGAACGTCATGTTTTTTTTTTCATGTTTTTTTCCTCTTCCGCGGTACAGGTTCGAGCCTGCCTTCCTACCACCACTTTTTTTTTTTTTGCTCAACACACAATTCCAAACACCCGGGCATTGCTGGGCACCCAGGCAAGTTCCTGATATGAGCTAGTGCACAGCTGTATAGAGAAGGCTTTATTTGGGCTTTAAATATTTGGTGAGAGTTTACTTGTAGAGTGAAATATTTTCATGCAACATCGTCCTTACAAACCATTGTATAGAGAGACCAAAGATACTCGAGGATGGTGTCATCAACGGATCGTTTAGTGATTAACCGCTTTCATCTGTATTTGAAGTTGATATAACAATAAACTGTAAACGGTAAAATCTATTAAGTTCAGATGTGGGCGTTTTAAAGAATCATCCGTTTGGTTCGATGACATCATGCACCAAGCAACAGTTTCCTTTGATGTATGTATTTTTGGTCCATCTTTACTTGTTTAGTCTATTCTTCTAAGTTGTTTCGGGTTATGTTTTGAATCACTTGTACATGTTAAAATGCGTGTGTAAATACATGTTGACCTTAATGTAAATTTCCAGTTTATGCGAGTCGTATCAACTTTTTGTTTTCCTTTATTTTTACTGGATTTTCTGGTTTTTAGTTTCAACTACTACTTTTTTATTTAACTCGATCTTCCATCTGCTTTATTTTCTATGTCCTCGTCTCTCATTTTATTCTCTCCTCCCTTTTTTCTGTGCTATTCTGTTTTTCCCATTCTTTATCCGTTACCCCCTCCCCATCTCTTTTGCCTCATATTCTTTCTCTCTGGATCTTTTCTTCTGTTTATTAACTTGATTTTTAGACTTTTTTCTCGTCTTTCTTTATTTTTCATTGCTATTCTTCATTATTTCCATCTTTTATCTATTTTCTTTTCTATCTTACTCCCCCTCTTCTTTCTCTCTCTCTCTCTCTCTCTCTCTCTCTCTCTCTCTTTGAACCTTTCTCATTTGTTTCTCTCACACTTTGGTATCAGTTGGAATCTTCTGACTACAGTTCTCATCCTGAGCGTCATATTCACAACGTTTCGGTCGGTGTAACCTCCGACCTTTTTCAGGTAGCTTGTTGAACTCGAGAATGTCCCTGTGGAACTCGAGAATCTTGGCTGAATTTCGAACAGAATCCTTTATTTACTTTACGAGGCTACCATGCTCTCATTCCACCAGCCATGACTAAGTAATTTGTAATTGTATCTTTCCAGAGAATATCACTTTACAATTGATTTTTTTAGTACTCTAACTATTGCATCACTGGTCCTTATTTCGATCTTCCATCTATTTCGGTTTCTATTCTACCATCTCTCTCCCTTAACCTTTCTCATTTATTTATCTCACACATTTTTATTCTAATTCTTTATCTGTTACCTTTCTTTCTCCTTCGCGTGTCTTATAAACTTCTATTTCCTCTGTGACATTCTGTATCTCTTAGTCTTTTCCGTCTATACCTCTCTTTCTCTCTCTCATTTTCTCTATCCTTCTTTGCTTCTCTCTCTTGCATATCTATCTCCCTTTCACGTTCTCAATTACTGTCTAACCCATCACGCCTCTCTATGCTCCCCCTCTCTCTCTCTCTCTCTCATACACTTTCTAAAACTAAGTGCAGAGACGCATAAACATTACTTTTAAATTTGCACATTTCGCAAAATTTCTTATTCAATGATTTCTAACACGCTTGTAATAAATATAAAACAAAATGAAAATAACTATTCCGATCAAGTAGTTGTAACAGAATTCTTCACAATATACACCACAATGATTTTTCTAATATTCGTGAACCGTCTTATTATATGTTCATCTGGTTGCGACAAGACACTCAACTACAGCAGACACGCTTCAGCAAGTTGTTGTCTCCACACTCAAAACAAACAAAAAATAATTTCTGGTCCTGTCTAGTTTTTTAACGCCTACCACACCTTCCAATCGTATCAAGCACTACAAATGATGCTAACACTTAATCCGGTTTTCGGTATATGTTTAAAATACCAGTGATGCCAACTTTGGGATTTTTGGAATGTCTAGAACAGCATCTTAGTTGTCATTATTCCTAATTCCACTTTGACCGTCCAGATTGTATCTATTGATTGAATATAATCATTTGATAACAATTTACTGACAAAGTGTATCCTTACAAAACAAATCTATCGATATAAAGTTGAATGTTTCGTCGCTCTGACAGTGGTATTAAAAGCTTACCTTTCCTATTTAAAAATTATTAAGATGAACTTATTTATATACTAAGTCATGGATATGCGAGCGATTAAATAAAGGTTAGCTAATTTGCAGACTCTTTAAAAATCAAACTAATTAACTATTCTTTTTTGTGGTTTCTTACTACATGATTAGTTTCTATTTATGCATAGGTTCTACATTATGCATAAGTTGGTAGCATTTAAGATGCAAACGTTCTAGTACACACACACACACACACACACATATATATATATATATATATGTATGAGTGACCATGTCTGTGTGTGAATGAAAGGACTCCAACAATTTCCCGTCAATTTCTGGCCTACATACTTTAAACTTGATATGTAGGGGATTCAGACCGGTGGAAAAAAATCAATATGATTTTTAGCCGGTAAGAATAGCTGCTAAAGGATCAAAATTAAAAAAAAGACATTAACCCTGGCAATTCAATAAAACGTTATTTGTAAGCATGCGCAAATGCACATTTATATATTTTACAACATTATTTTGCATGATGTTCTATAAGTATGAATATGGTGCAGATGATTACGGATAAGACTGACGACCTATGTTTTGGTTCTGATTCTAGCTAATGGCATCGAAACCATTTTTTTTTACTTTTGAAACTACTACTATATATTGGATACAATATAATAATCGATAGGGACTTGGCATTATATTAAATACGAAATCTGCATGAATTAAAATATCATATTTATGTGTCTTTTACGACCAGGCAATGTCGGACGGTCTACTAGTTAATTTATAAGTATTTGATATGAATTTGGCATTAAATTATCCATAAAGGCCGTGATATGCTGCAAAACAACCGAAACCCTGAACTTTTTGTCCCCAGATGACACTTTTTTTTCAGAAATGATTCTAAAATGTGATGATTAATGATTGAAGCTTTACAGATAAAAGAAAAAATGCTACTCATATTATTTTTAGTTTGTTTTTATTTAATTGCCTCCCTATGAGGGAAAAGGTAGATGTAAGGTCAATTTTTAATATGAATAATCCGGATACCCTAAAAAACAATTCTGGACTGGGAAGAAAAGTAACCTGTATAGTCCTTTCATCGACGATCTCTCACACATGATGTTTTCGTAACATGTTTTCTAACCTGTGTTTTGCGCAGTGAACAAATTGATAAAACATCTGCTATCATTTCCAGTTTGATTTCCTTCTTAGAATGCAAAATTTAAATCACGATATAATTTTTAGTTTGACGAAGTCGGAGAGAGAAAATAAATGGCATTTTTTTTTTTTTTTAATTTAACGCAAAATCTTTTCTTTTTTTAAGATTTATAATTTCCTAAATAACTTCTTTTTTATAGGAAAAGAAATCTTACTTTAATATGTAAACTATAAAGGGAATTAAAAAAAGCAAACAAACAAAAAAAAACTGATTCTTGGGCAACAGCGGGTTGGGTCAGCTCATCACATAATTTCCATAAAAAAAGCTTTAAATCTGAAAGTGAGAACGTGTGCGTGTGGACATTTCTCAACTTATATACTCAAAGAATTTTTGATCTACAGACATGAAATTATATAGAGTATCATACATGTGGAAAACTTTTTAATCAGCTTTCATCCGAAAAAAGAACTGCTAAGGGGTCAAAATCAGCAAAATGGTAGGTGAGGGTCGCCGGATTTATATCTGCCTGTCAACTATTTCATGAGTAGGCATGCGCGGTCGAGAAATATGACAACTTCTTTATGTTAATAATAAGATTTTTTTAAAACACTTTGTAAATGTCGTGTGAAGCTGGTGTAATGGTTATCGTACTTGATTCAATGTCTTTAGGTTTTGGTTTCGATCTCAGCTCATGTTTTTCCTGTTTTTTTTTTTTTTGTTATTTTTTTTACTTACAAGAAGTGAACAGTTAAAAAAAACAATTCTTGCATGCACATGCATCAGTTTCTGTATTAATTAAAATATAATATTTTACGACCGAGCAACGTCGGGTGGCCTGCTAGTAATAAATATATCCTCAAATGAAACCAATTATAATTAAACTCATACCAAACATTTCAGATTACAAGATGCATTTTTGTTTTTATGTTTTTTTTTTTTACTTTAAAATCTTTAGTTAAAATTCAGCTATGTCTTTTAATGACAGCGGTCCGTGATCTTTGCACCGATTCCAAGGAAATTTCTGACCGGCATTATCTTGATTCGGACTACTGTTTTTATCTTGGCTGTTATTCTCACAACGTTTTGGTCGATGTAACCTCCGATCTTCCTCAGAAGGGTCTTCTCGAAATCGTGTATCTGAACAGAATTTAGAACGGATAGGTTTATAAAATAAATGGAGATAACTTGTTCTTGTTCTCGCACCCATAGTCGGATAGAAGTCTTAAGTAATTCGTAATTGTGTTCTTATATCGATCATACAAGGGATTGAAGCGTCATCTTCAAAAAAAAAGTGTCGCTTAGAACTGATTATCACTTAGTACTGTGTCCGTTGCGCTATATTCCTAGTTCGATATAAAGATTCCAGAGTTTGACAAGAATAATCTTTATGCGAATATCATCCAAAATTATAATATAATACAAATTATCAAATCTTACAACAAAACTCCCAAAGCATAAATGCCGAGCAAGTTTGTATCATTATTACTGTAAAAAACTATTTTGCAGAACTGAAAACATATGCAGAAAATTAAAAAAAAAAAATAAATTGTGTTGCCTTTGAAAAACGTTATTTCTTGCAAATTTTGTTCCAGAGTTCTTAATTATTTGCTGCAAGATTGCTAACGTGAGATAGACGTAAATTATGGTTAACTTCAGCTTGTTTTATTATTTTTTTTTTTTACATTAAATCAGGTTTTTTGTGATCATTTTATGTCAAAATACAATGTACATTGTAAACGATTAACTGTATACAAGTTGTAATTTAACATAACTGCGGGGTTATTTTATGGATTTATACCTTTCCTAGTCGTATTGTGTAACTGAGATCAATAAAATTTTTGAATTTTCTTAGATGAAAATTAGTTATTCATAATATTTGGATTTTTCAAAGTACCGTTTTCATATTAGCTGTCATTTTCACAACGTTTCCGAGCCTATGAGGAAGGAACTCTCACACAAAAAGTGATATATATATATATATATATATATATATATATATATATATATATATATATATATATATATATATATGTATATATTATATATATATATATATATATATATAAATTATATATATATATATAGAATAAAAGATTCTTAGACATCAGTTGGAGATATTCATTGATTTAAAACCACCTGAACAGTGAGATTTTTTTTTTTTTTTTTTTTTCCACTGTTCTTCCAACTGTAACCAAAATTCCCCTCTTCCCTCATTCGTTTTCTTAGTTTTTAATCTATCATTCTGACGTTTCCTCTTAGAGGGTCAGACGATAAGGCCTTAGGGAAAATTTTAATTTCACCTGCCCATTTCTTGTTTTTTTTTTTGGTATTTAAATTAAATTATGTTTCCTCTGAAATTTCTCCTTCCATTCTGCTGTACCAAAAATTTACTTACATATTATATATATATGTATATATATATAAATTATATATATATATATATATATATATATATATATATATATAAATTATATATATATATATATATAAATTATATATATATATATATATATAAATTATATATATATATATATATATAAATTATATATATATATATATATATATATAAATTATATATATATATATATATATATTATATATATATATATATATATATAAATTATATATATATATAAATTATATATATATATATATAAATTATATATATATATATATAAATTATATATATATATATATAAATTATATATATATATATATATAAATTATATATATATATATATATAAATTATATATATATATATAAATTATATATATATATAAATTATATATATATATATATATATAAATTATATATATATATAAATTATATATATATATATAAATTATATATATATATATAAATTATATATATATATATAAATTATATATATATATATAAATTATATATATATATAAATTATATATATATATAAATTATATATATATATAAATTATATATATATATAAATTATATATATATATAAATTATATATATATATAAATTATATATATATATAAATTATATATATATATAAATTATATATATATATATATATAAATTATATATATATATATATAATTTATATATATATATATATATAAATTATATATATATAAATTATATATATATATATATAAATTATATATATATATATAAATTATATATATATATAAATTATATATATATATAAATTATATATATATATATAAATTATATATATATATATATAAATTATATATATATATATAAATTATATATATATATATAAATTATATATATATATATATATATAAATTATATATATATATAATTATTACTGTATATATTATCTATTATTTATAATTAACGGTTTCCATATCGTGTGAATTTCTATACTAGGCCTATTAGTATTGAATTGTCACCTATCATATCTGCTGCTTCTTTGAGTCATCTTCATCTCCACCTTTTTCCTCTGTCCATAATTTTTATTTCGTCCACAAGGCTAACTGGTTTCTCTTTCCCTTCCATATGAAGTCAGCCATAGCCAACTTTTCAATATATCCACGTATTACAACTTTTCGATGTTATTCTAACCTTACTTTTAGTGGGCATGTCACATCTTTGTATAGGTCTCCACATTTACATGAGATCTCATACGATACACAGTCCTTAATCATTATTTTTTTTCTTTAAGGAGATTGATTTGCGAAGGCTGCTTCTGGAGAATTGAATCGCTCATGAATACTGTCCTGATGTCATATATATTGTATATTATTTTATTCTTTCCGACAAGTCATTCATCTATCGTATACAACAACAGTTTATTTCATGTTGGTTATCAAAGAAACCCGTGTCGATCATAACGCTTAAGATCTTTCTTCTAGGCTCCACGAATTTTATATTCGTTTGATGTCATCTTTTTTTACGGTTTTGTTGGCGTATGTAGCAACATCAAGACTAGCCCTATTTTACATGCGATCTTTATAGAAATGGTGTATCTAGAAATAACAGTGCACTATCACATGAGTTGTGTGTTTTAGTGATTCTGTCGCCAGAGTTATGAGAACACTGGTTTATTGCTGTTAGACTATTAAGGCATAAAGGTTTCAATGTGTGTGTGCGTTTTCTTGAATGTTTCTGTCGTCAGTGTTATGGCTCTTAATTAGTCACAATAAAAACAGAACAACGATATAATTCAAGACGTGTATTAATAAAAGACAAACAACGGTTACAGATTGAAAAGAGCGTTTTGCGTTGCACAGAACACTTTGAGGTTAATGCAAAAATTCTTCAACTTGCTTGTTCTTTTGAATAATATTGTAGAGATGTTGTATGCAACCAGTTGTAATAAAGACCTTTTATGTTGTAGTAAAACAGAATATTTGTCTGTATTTCTTAAGGAATAGTCTCTCACTGTTATGGGGATGAGGTTGTGTCACCTGCAATAAGATATGCTTGTATAACCTACTTACGAATAAGCAAATTGATATATATATATATATATATATGCGTGTGTGTGTGTGTGTGTGTAAAAGTTGTACAGCGATTCCAACGAGAAAAAATATATATCTAAGTGCGTGGGGGTCACCAACAGTTGCTATGTTTTTTATATACAAGTCTTTATTATTTGATATTTTCATTTTCAAATTATTGATATAATTTTAACGCGTTTCGGACATCTTTTTTATGTCCTCTTCAGAAATATTGCGGAAAGATATGTAAAAATTAAAAACAACAACATAGTCACAGACATTTACCACAAACCTACAGGCACCCAACAATATCTCCATTTTAAAAGCCATCACTAAAAAAGTTGTTTTAATCCATATTCTACTCCCTGGCACGCAGAATTTGCATCATAATCTCATAATCACAGACAGACACTTCCGAACGATTCGACTAGATAAACTATAAATTACCTTGAGGAAAAGAGGATATCCACCAAAACTAATACATAAAGGTATCTACTTGGTAGAGAAAATACCAGTAGACCAACTAAGAAACAAAAAAAAAATGGAACAAAGAACAAATCCTTGCATACGTCTCTACACACAATATAAACCCAGGACTATTTACAGAGATAAAAATCTACTCGGCCAAAAAGATAAACTAAACACCATACGTAAGACAACAAATATAATAAAAAGAAACCCAACCCCAAAACTTAAAACCTCAGCAGTAGAGTAGACTTACATAATAGTAACATAAAAATAGCAGAAAACAGACTCCTATATGTTTCAAGACACGTACATGCATGCAGTGGAAATAACTTCAAAATAATGCGAATCTTTCAAGGAAACAATTACTTCTACTTACACAGGAAAAAAATCCATAACAAAATTCACTCTCCAATTGAACATGGCTTAATGTTGACACGCAAACAAAGAAAATGCAAAACACACTCATATATATATATATATATATATATATATATATATATATATATATATATATGCATGTGTACACCCGTACATGAATCAGAACCAACCCGCACAGGCACAAAATTCTCTTTACCTCTAATATTACGCATTACGTAATATCAGCCAAACTTTACTTTTATCTTTATCTGCATTCACGAATATAGCTTTCCTTTATCAACAAATGCTTTTAATCAATACTATGTATTATGAATAAAAACATAAATATATTCTATATAAGAGCATAAACCAAGAACAATCCAGAAAATACACTTATTACCAAAATGGCTTTATCAAATCATCTCTTTCCACGATATTTCTGAAGAGGACGTATTAGGTTGGTGCAAAAATAATGTTTTTTTACGTTCAACTTTAAAAGATCCTAACTCCTTCATAATAAACATTATTAATCGAAATAAGAACCATTAGAATTGCGACGTTTTTGCCAACGAAAAACAAGTTTATTTACCCTATTAGCAAAGAAATCTGGAGTTCTGGAAGCGATGAAATCATTAAAGGCTGATTCGGCTTTTGAAGCATTTTTTCGCGCAAGAAATTGTCCAGATGTTTGAAAAAGTGATAATCGGTGGCCGAGAGATCCGGTGAATATGGCGGATGAGGTAGAGTCTCGTAGACCAATTCGTTCAGCTTCTGCAGGGTCAGTTGAGCAATATGCGGGCGATTGTTATCATGGAGGAGAATTGGTCCCTTCATATTTACCAATCTCGGGCACATATGCTGGAGTTTCTGGTGCATTTCATCAATTTCTCAGCAATACTTCTCCTCCTTAATTTTATCGCCAAGATTCAAAAAGCTGTGATGGATGAGACTATCTGCAGACTATCAAATAATCACCACAAACTTATTTAGTGTAATTTCGGCTTCGGAAAATGTTGTGGAGTTTCTCCAGTAGTCAACCACTGTGCCGAGCGTCGCTGGTTGTCGTAAAGGATCCACTTTTCATCACACGTTACAATTCGCTCGAGAAATGGGTCGTTTTGTTGCGCAGAAAGAGCGTAGAAGATACCTCAAAACGACGATTTTTTGATTATCGTTCAATTCAAGCGGCACTCATTTATCCAACTTTTTTGACTTCCCTATTTGCTTTAAGTGATGAATGAGTGGTGAGTGGTTGAACTAGAGTTAAATAGCAGCTTTTCGTGTGGTTTTGCGAGGATCGGCTTTAATTAAGGCTTTCAAATGTTCGTTATCAACCGCAGTCGGATGGCCGTGACCGTCTTCATCTTCGAGGCTATCATCACCATTGCGAAATTTCTTGAACCACCGCTGTGTCACATGTTCGTTAGGAGTTCCTCGGCCAAACGCATCATTGATATCACGAGCTGTCTCGGCAGATTTTCGGCCTAGTTTGAACTGGAACAAGAAAATCGTGCGGATTTGAATTTTGTCCATGCTGTCGAAAAGCATGCAAAAATAAATGAAGATATTGAGAACGGTAACGAATAACAGGATTCGATACAGAGAAAAACGCGCTTGAAAATGATATATAACATGGCGATTTATATCAATGAATTAATTCAGATATCATATATAAAAGTAGCAGATGTAAGAAAATGATATTGTTTTTGTACTAACCTAACAAAAAACATAAGATCATCCGAAATGCGTTAAAATTATTTCAATAACTTGAAAAATAAATATGAAAGATAATATCAATTAATAAAACAAGTATATAAAACGTCACAATTGTTAGTGACACACTAATATATATATATATATATATATATATATATATATATATATATATATATATACGTGCAAGCCGTCCGGCGTTTCCCGGTTGTAAAATACGCATAATATTATATTTAATTCATACAGAAACTGAGACATGTGCATGCAGGTATTATGTTTTTTTTAAACACGTCACTTCTTGTAAGTAAAAAATAAATATCCAAGCTGAGATCGAAACCAAAATCTAAAGACATTGAGTCAAGTGCTATAACCATTAGTCCAGTGTTTCCACGTTATTTAAAATGTGTTTTCAGATCTACTAATTCTTACCATAAAAATCTTCCACGTGAACGATTCATGCATGCGCATTCGTGAAACAGTTGACAAACAGATAAAAATCCGATGATCCCCACCTACCGAATTTTAATTTTGACCCGTTAGCCGCCCTTTTGTTCGGATAAAAACCGATTAAAAAGTTTTCCACGTGTCTGAATACTTTCTATACCAAATTTCAAGTCTGTAGATCAAACATAGGTTGAGAATTGTTCTCAGACAAATTCTCACTTAAGAGAAAGTTATGAATATATATTCATGGCAGTTAAGCAGTACAGAGGTGCTCGTGTTTCATCACCATGGAGAATCGGAAGCTTAAATCCATGAGATTTGTGTTACCAGATACTTATATGTATACACGTTTGGTTTGGTATAGATAGCTAACCAATCAGATTACATTATTATTCCCTCGCACAAGTTAATATTTCCATTAGTCAACGTCAGAAATTCTCGCAAACAAAGAAACAAAGAGGGAGCTGAATTTACTGCCTCTTATTTGTTCTATTTTGTATAAAAGTTACGCATTCTTTTCCTGAATGTGTTGAATTAATAGGTAAGCTTAGGTTTTCTATTTTGGGCGTTGTATTGTTTTGTTTATTTACTTGTGTATTGCTATCCTAAAGTATATTCTATTCTGTATACACAGTTATTTCATATTTCACTTTTACAGTTTAATAGTTTTGTGAACCTTTAAAGTTTAGAATGTAAAATTTATGAGACGTAATTACATGGGTTGTCTAAATTTCTACATGTATTGGCCTCTCGTACTATTTTCCAGTTGATTATTGCCAGACATCCGGTTTATTTTAGCTATTAATGGATTGCTAGTACTGTTTTTATTGTTGTTATTGAAGGTAATTTTATAATCATAATATCTGGTTTTCAAATATATTGAGGTTATACCCACGAATTATTTCTTGTTATTTGGCTTTCTTTTTAAAAGTCGCCGAACCTTTAATTGAAAGAATCACTATCATTGGCTAATGAAAACATTGAAAACGTGGGAGAGAATAACAACGAATTTGATTACTTAACTAGCTATACTAAACACCATATATATATATATATATATATATATATATATATATATATATATATATATATATATTAGCATGCAAACATACATATATTTATATATTGGTAGCTTAAATTTTCGACCAAAAGCAATTAAAAAGCTTGCCCTATCTCTGAATACTCTTTATGCAAAACTTCAAATGTTTAAACCAAAAATTGTCAGAGTAATTTGGTAGAGACCGCAGAGGTCAATTTTTTTTTTAAATTTGACTCCTATTATGACCCCTTAACATTTATTGTTTTGTGCCCAAATCAAGTTATTAAGTTAGATCCATGTCCAAGGAACCTATATCTAAAATTTCAAGTGTTTAGATCCAAAATTGGTGGAGGAGTTTGGCAGACTTCTCAAAGGTCAAATCGTTGAACTTTGACCTTTTAACAGCCAAATTTCTGCCCAAAATCCGATCACAAAGATTTTTCCAAATCTCAGTAACATGTATATCAAATTTCGAGTCTGTAGATTGAAAATTGACAGAGTTAACAAACGTTAACAAATTCCTAATGAACCGCCCTCTTTAGTAAACACTTCATTAAATCTCCACACTAACGTACTGTACTTGCAATAACCCTTATCCCTGAGTGGCTTTCGGGCCTTGATAAGTGGTGACCACCGTGTAAAAAAAAGTTATTGTGTAGGGAAATGTACACATATATATATATATATATATATATATATATATATATATATATATATATATGAGAGAGAGAGAACTTTCATTACTTTACAAAATTTACTTCGTTAAATATTTTCGAACAAATCCATTTAAAGTATTTAGATGAACTGAGCAAACAATCTATATCCATAATTAACTGTTTCTTTATTATTTCTCTATCAATGCATACATTATTAATGCGTTTTTATTCTTCACTTTCCAGTTTTAAACATTTCCTCACTTTCTTTATTAATATTAAGTTAAACGGTATTTTAAAATAAATATTAATACGAACACTGGTTAAGCATAATGTTTTTCTATCATTTTTGACGGAAGAGGTACACTCATCTAATCCCAAAATTATGCTATAGAGTTTCCCAACACTCTTTGTAAGACGCCATGTTTATTTTCTGCGTATCTGGCTTAAGTTTAAAATAGTATTATTAAAGTTAATCGTGCTGACTTAATTGACGTCTATTAAGAATGCGCGTTCTTCTTATTTACACTTTTTTTATTTTCACTGTAGATGTATTATTTTTATATGACGTTAAATGCATTATTTGTATTGGAAAAAAGATAGCCCTGCCCTCGGAACTAGTCTTACCTTGGGAAATAAACAGCAAATTCTGCTTAATTAAGCCCAACTCGGATGCTCAGCGAATCGTTTCTCTGAAAGCAAAATAAATAGCAAGATAAAAACAACAATCGACGAAGAATATTTTCGTTGTAGAAATAGGAATTATAAAAAAAAGCATCAATAAACATTTCTTAAATTGAGTAAAGTCTGCCACAAGATCCCAGTAGTTGAGCATTTAAATAAGAATGAAAAATAAAACTAAAAACAAATAAATTAGCGATTATTTTCTATGATGTAAGGGTTGTGTGAATTTGAATTTGTACGTTAAGAAGCCAATAGAACGCAGATTTCCTTTTAAATAAACATTTATTAAATTCAAAATTGAAAATCAACTTAGTTCCGACGATATACGTTTTCCTTGAGCATTGAAACATTGTATTCGCCTTTTTTCCTTCTTGTGCCATCGTATCACTAGCACAGTAAAGTCCGTGTGGTTTTTAACAGCGATTTTAAATCTTCCCATCTGGAGTATCAGGCGTGATCTGCGTGAAATAAATAATATATTTTTTCTTTATGTAAGCGTTATGCTAATTTGAATTTATAAGTTAATTTTTTTTTTTTAATAAAAATTTATTTAAAAAAAAAATAAAACCAACGTAGTTTCGACGATATACATCCTCATCAGATATGGAACAGTTAGTATATTTTTCTTTTTCCTTTACATTCTTTATTGCATCGTATCACTAGTAAAGCAAGGTCTGTGTGATCTTCAACATTGATTTTTGTTTCGAACGTTTCAATCAGAAGGATTGCGTATTACTCGAGTGAAATGAATTATCGATTTCTCCTTGATGTTAACATGGATTTGAATTTTTTTTCGATATCTAATAAAAACGCATATAATCGAAACTAAGTTGATTTTAATTTTTTTTTTTAATAAATAAATGTTTTTTTTTAATTCTTCCTTGTATTAGTTTCTCAACTTACTAATCGGTCAAACTTTAGAAAACAAAACTACGTTTCTACTTTTTTGAGATGAGGATTGTTTATTCACATTATTTTCAATTGTATTTTACATTTTAAGAATTGAATCTTCAACCTTCAAGAGAAAGTCACTTTTTACGATTAATTTTTCCAAGTATTTAACCACTGCGCCACGGATCCTTGCGGACAGTTCTAGTACGAATTTTGGGGTCCTTAAACCTATTTTATTTCTAGGTGTGAATATCGTTATTCATTAGTAAACATTATTACTATATATTATTGTAGATTTATATTATTATTGTTTACTTCTCACTTCATTATCTATTATTTATAATTCACGGTTCTCATATCGTGTTAAATTCTACACTGTGTCTATTTAGAAATTGATTGTCGCCCAGCATCTGTGCTACTTCTTTGAGTAGTCTTACTCTCCACTGTTCTTCTATGTCCATATTTTTAACTTTGTTCCACAATGGAAGATAATGTCCCTTTTTTGTTCAGATATGATTAGACATACCCGGCATTTCAATATATCACAGAGGTCTGGTATTAGATCTTACCATAAACTGAACCCAATGGTGATTGCTCAGTCTGTGAGCTTTGAGCAACGCAGAGACATCCCTTATTGTCTATTGCTCTCAGGTCCATTTTGACTTGGCTTTGTTCTACAGGTAAACTTTCATCTCTGGATTACATACAAAAACAACTGTACATGTGGATATTTTGTAGAAGAGCCATGTCGCTAACAGATAAAGTACAGTTTCAAGGAAAAGTTCAGGATGAGTGAAAAATATGGCGAGATAATCAAAGAAAGATTGGTCTTATTTCATAGTTTTCCATCTCTTAGGTTAGTTGCACAACCTTGAAAGTTTTTTTTATTCTCACGTCTACCAACTACTCAAGCTGTCTGCTTCAACTCGATCATGTGTTGTACCAGAGCCGGCCTTCTTTTCGCCTTTAACCGATGTATTAGAGCCGGCCTGAGGTATAGGCAAACCAGGCAGCCACCTAGGACCTCCAATTAACGGGGGCCTCGCACAAAAAATCTTAAGAAAAATATATATAGGGCCGACCACTTCCCTAGATGAGTTTATAATTAACGGATACTCTAACTTAACATCTAAATCTGACCCCCAAGATCGCCATGGGCATGGAATATATGTCTACATTAAAGATGGCTTCCCATGTGGCAGGGATATCTCTAGAGAAGATCCTAATTTACCTTATATGTTCTTCCGGGTTGCACTTGCTTACACCACTGCATTTATATTTGCCCTCTATCGGCCCCACAACAGCGGATTTAAGAGCATATCTGAGAAAATTGATCACATCCTGTCTGCACGCCCCTCGGCTAACATTCACATCTGTGGTGACTTCAACGTCCATAACGTGGAATCACTGACTCACTCAAATCAGACGGACGATGAGGGGGGGGGGGTTGTCATGATTTTGCCATTGCTTATGACTTCACTCAGATTGTTCGCGAACCCACCCGTGTGCCCGATACACCCGGTCAATATGCAAGCCTCCTAGACCTTTTTCTCTCTACTTCCCCTGAGCTATGTTCATGTTCCGTTCTTTCTCCTCGAGGATCCTCCGACCACTCCGTCGTATCAGTTAAGATAAAAATGAGATGTAATAAGTCCCCAGACGTACCCCTCCACCGTACTATATAGCGATACTCTATGGCTGACTCGGATAGCTTCCGTACATTCATATCTGACCTACCTCTGCATTCCATGTTTAAAAAGGATGTGTCCTCTATAGTATCAGATCTGACCGAATGGTTAATTGCAGGCGTAGACCGATTCATATCATCTAAAAAATTCCAACAAAAACCTAACAGCCAGCCATGGTTCTCCCCAGAATGTGCTGCTGCCATCGCACACAGAAATCACTTTTTCCATAGCTACCAACGTAATAGATGCACTGAGACTAAAGCTGCTTTCAAGAACGCCAGCAATCACTGTAAAAGAGTAATAAAAAATGCAAGAGAGCTATATGCCCAGTCTGTTAAATCCAAAGTAGCTGATCAGCGGCTTTGTTCCCACCAGTTTTGGCAAATAACATATAGGATCCTGAACAGAAGTGTGCGTTCTATCCCAACCATTATCAAGGGACCAGAGGTCATCTCCTCAGCTACAGACAAGGTCAAACTATCTGCCAAGAACTTTGCAGCTAATTCTACCCCATGCGACGAAGGCCATCAACTCGCCATATTTCCTCCTATAACACAGAACACGCTAGGTAACATACAAATATATGTGCATGAGGTCGCCAAGCTAATCAAGAACCTTGATTCCAGTAAAGCTACTGGCCCTGACGGCATCCCAATTATAGTGTTAAAAACCTTCAACCAGAACTTGCCCCCATACTAACGAAACTGTTTAAGCGTTGCCTTAAAGAGAAGTGCTTTACAACACCCTGGAAAACCTCATCACTATGACCTGTATTTAAGAATTCAGGTGATAAGTTATCTTTCTCTCAGTACAGACCAATAAGTCTCCTGTGTGTCATGAGTAAGTTGCTGGAATCCATATTAAATAGAGAAATAGCCAACCACCTCAGCAGAAATAACCTTCTTAGTGACACGCAATATGGTTTCCGTTCTGCAAGATCTACCGCAGATATGCTAACGGTTATATCTCATAGGATTAGTGAATCTCTTGACAAAGGCTTCCTTTCCAGGGCAATTGCTCTTGACATATCAAAGGCCTTCGATAAGGTATGGCATAAAGGCCTACTTCACAAGATCTCCAGTTACGGTATAACTGGAAATATTCTCTCTATCATTAAATCATTTCTCTCTGATAGGTCCATAAGAGTAGTGGTTGATAGACAAAAATCAAAGGCCTGAAGTATTAATGCTGAAGTCCCTCAAGGGTCCATCCTGGGCCCAACTCTTTTCCTGATCTACATCAATGATCTCCCTAAACACATACTTTAATCATTCGCTGACATCTATGCTGATGACTCGACTATCTACGGCAACACATCAAAGGCTGTAAATGACAAAGCTCTCTCTGATTCTCTCTCCTCTGATCTCGAACGAGTGGTTCAGTGGGGGAAGACGTGGCTGGTTACTTTTAATGCATCTAAAACCAAGCTTCTATCTTTACATCATCAACGCTCTGATCCCCATCAATTGAAATGGATGGCTCTCGTCTAGGAGAAGCCCCACGTTTTGACAAGCTTCTGGGCTTGACCTTCACTCCTGATCTGAAATGGAACACGTACATCAAGTCTGTTGCCAAGGTCGCTGGAAAGATAGTGGGATCCAGAAGATATCTCACTACTGATGCAATTCTCTATCTGTATAAAAGCCAAGTACGTCCAAGGATGGAATACTGCTGCCATATCTGGACAGGAGCTGCAAAAAACAGCCTATCCTGCCTTGACAGAGTACAAAATAGACTTCGTGGCTTAGTGGGGGATGCCCTTTTCTCTTTCCTGCAACCTCTCTCCCACAGAAGAGACGTTGCAAGCCTATCTTTATTTCATCGTTATTTCCATGGCAGGTGCTCGTCTGAGCTCCAATCTCTGATTCCTCTTCGTCAATCTTTTACGAAAAACACCCGTCTAGCTGAATCCACTGTCAAAAACTTTCCTCACTCTTTATCTATTCCTAAATCAAAACGTAGATTCCATGAACAAAGCTTCTTTCTTAGAACTGCACGCCTGTGGAACTCTGTTCCGTCTGCCTGCTTCCCTCTTGACTACAACTTGGATGCCTTCAAGTCCAACGTAAACAAATTCCTGATGAACCGCCCCCTTAAGTAGACACCTTAAATATCCATACTAACGCACTGTACTTACAATAACGCTTATCCCTGAGTTGCTTCCGGGCCTTGATAAGAGGTGACCACCTTATAAAAAAAGAAATATATATATGTATAATGCTAATTATGCAGAAAACAATTGATTCGAAGGATTTATGCAGTTAATTGCAAATATGTTCAAACATTGTTCCCGATATTGGTTCGTCTTCTCTTGATACTTTAAGTTTTATTAATTATCATGGTTTGAATACTGCACTTCCAAAGATCGCCATAGGCCTTCGTGTTACTGTTGCATCGGAAGAAAGTTTTTCCAAGTTGAAATTAATAAAAAAAAAAAAGAAGCTATTTGACAACGAAAATGACGCAAGAACGCCTGGACAGTCTGGCAATGCATGGAAATCTATCGAACGACATATCGTCCAGTCTCTGGATTATTCACAATTTATTCGAGACTTTACTGCCATCAAAGCACGAAAAATTAAGTTTTGTTGAAAGTTTATGAACTGCACAAATATGTTGCATAAATTAAGTTATTTGTTGATTTAGAAATAAATACATGTAGTTTTTAATAAATTGCGTAATTTTTATTTTTTCGGTATTTTATTTTTCTATTTAATTTGGGACCACCAAATTCACTTCGCTTAGGATCTCTAATTACCTATGGCCGGCTCTGGTATGACCCAGTGTTTTCTTCACCCATAGATTGAATTAAAGATTTTGGTTAGACCTGTATGTACTGTGAATCTGTTTTGACATTTACGCAGATCCTGTCGCGATTTTAAGCTGCAGCATTACCATATATGTCAAATATTTGAGCAAGTAAATACACTAGTATATAGAATGGTTAGCTGAGACTAACAGGACATGATAAGTAAGCCAGGGTCAACTTGAACTCGAGTCGGACAAAACCTGAGAAATAACCCCCCCCCCAAAAAAAAACGGATATCATACCATGACTCAAAGAGAGAATAAGTGAGATAAAACAACAAAGTGTTGAAAGGAAAATATCTCACCGAACTATACAAATGTAAAGTTCAGTAACCGATCAAGTCGACGCTCAAAGAAAAATGGGATGGTGTACGTTTCAGGTCGCGGTGTTAGTATTTCGAGTTTTAAAAACTACTAAGCGAGTTTAATCAACTATATTTTGTCAAAATCCTATAAAAATACTCTAAGTTTGCATACAAAGAGACAATTAGAGAACTTGAATACCTACTAGACAGTATCCTCGAGTATCTAAGGTCTTTCTGTACAGGAGTTTGTCAAGACAACATGCCGTGAGGATATATTTCCCTCCAATAAAACTGATTAATATTCAAAATTACATAGCATTCGCGGCTAAAATAAGATATCGGTATGGCTAACTCCCACTGGCTTTTAGAAGGAATCGTACACCTTCTCAGAATGATGTTACCTCAAGTAACAACACGAAGCTGAACACTCCATTAGACTAGACGAATTCCTGTCCTGGAATCCATTAAGATCAAGAGACCACAAGAAAGATATACAATAACATATTTAAATGGTCAATTCAGCGGTGGACAATTATGTTCTCAACTTCTGTATCAACTAAGTGCTTGAAAGGTAAAAGAAAGGTTTAGTGGAATATTTGAATATCTATTAGGTTGTTGCATAAGTTACCGCCGTTTTTGAAAAGAAATTCAAAGAATTTTAACATCAAAAGTAAGTTCGTGTGGGACCCAATCTCCAAGTTTTTTTGTGAATCCCATCGACTGAAGGTGGCATGAAATTGTCACAAAATCACACAATTCATTTTTTCACCCAATTCTCTACATGTCTGATTGCCATCTTCCTTCCAAAGAACTCTGAGTTAGTCTTCGTCTACCTTGATTGATCCTTCGGAACGAGGAACGTCATTGATGTCAAAATTACCGTGTTTGAATCCGGTGAAACAATCTCAAACATTTCTCTCAGTTATAGCGTTTTCTCCATATACGGCACAAATTTCCTTGATCACTTCGCTCGCTCTTTGGTCGCGGTTGAAGGCGAAAAGAAGGAGGTGTCGAAAATGTGATTTTATAGCTACTTGACAATCCATTTTACGGTTCAGAAAAATGAGAGAAAATTATATGAGCAAAAAACAATGACCATAATCTTGTAGAACAGAATACGTGTACATAACATTTTACCAAATATCAAAACATGTTTTAGAAAAAATTTTTTTATGAAACGACGGGAAATTATGCAACAACCTGATATGTGTCACATACAGAAATCAACTGTTAGCCCCACGAAATGGGAAGCTCTTTATTTCTAAGAAATTAGATTGATGTATAAGGAATAAAAAAGAAAGCGAGAACAGCGAGTTAAGTATGTTTGGAAATCTGAAAAACATATACGAACGCACGAGGCACGTTCCAAAAGTAATGACTCCTATTTTTTTTATCCCGCCTGAATCGATCAGATCAATTCAAAGCGAATTTGGGCAGGTGCTGAGGTACTGTATTCTCTTCTGTATAAATTTCTACAACCATTTCACATAGCAATTGAATTATGATTGTTTTATTTTTACTAAATAAATTGAATTGAAAAAAATTGCGTTACAAAATTCTCTCCTTTTATTAAAAAATAATTATCGTGCAGCCGCCTCTGGAAATAAGCAAATAAATAAGATATTCTCAATCAGTATTAGTAATTTAGTTGCCATTTTTTTTCAATAGAACAATAAACAGAAGTTTGTGATTCTGTGCAAGAACCCAACAAACTGAAATCTCTGTGGATTTTCATCGATATTGAGTTGCGACCAGCGCAACAGAATATGCTGTTCAATTTAAATGAGTTTGTTCCTGTGCTGCAAGCGTTGAATAGCGAGGTGGATGGGCAAATGAAACAATATGAGAACCCGTAGAGAAATTCGTTTATCTGGTTACCATGTACCCGACATTCGGAAGGGCCCACCCGCAGTGTTAATTTGTCTTGCTAACTTCCGCCCGTCAACGCCAGCAATACGGAAGCAATCTGCTTCACAACAACAAGGACATGAGGCTTTTATTGCTTTCGACTTCATCATCGATCGATTAGAAATGGCTACCGACGGAGAAATTACTATTCCTATGCAAATGTTATCTAAAAGACCATTTTGTTGCATTTTCTTGCATAGATGTAAATGATAATGCCGGCATTATTTTATAAGCACTTCCGAACAGGTCAGATCTAATAATTCTTAATGGAATATTATTATCGTGACTGAAGGCTTAGCATTTTCAACAAAATAGTTTATTCGGTTATTTCCGGTCAATTACTTCTACGACTCTTGATTTTCTCAGTTTTCTTGAGCAACTTCGGAGTACGGGTTAGACTTATTTTACTTAAAATTTCGCTTTTTAACAATGACAAAACATGATTGTTTTATGTCATTCTAAGCTAAATTAATTCAACATCTGAACACTAAAGAATATCACCGCATAGTCATTCCATGAAAAATCAATAAGTATCAAACATGGTCAACTTTAAGAGTTTCATTGTACGAATTGAATGACCCCTATTTAAAATATCTAGCTAAAACGGTCTCAGCGATATGGGTTTTGTCCTTAAAACAAACATTTAAATTTCCATATTTCAGTAGAGTTTTTATCCCTACGTAGGTAAATCTAAAAATAAATATTTCAGAGTGGAATAAAAAGAAAGCAGTGTATATTCAACTTTGATCTTTAACTTCTCAATCAATCGTTTACAAAAAGTTAATATATTGCCTACATTATGGCAAGATATGTGCAACATTTTAAGTGGAGCTTGGTTTATATGACTTTTTCTGAATCACTCCAAATTCTAAATGGCTTTTCCCGTCATACGCTAATACGATAGGGGGAGTGTTTAGTATTTTAAACGTCGTACAATGATTTTTGCTGTACACCTCCTTTAGGAACTGGATACCTCCATTAGTTTCGCAGTCAAGAATATCTGCGAGCTAGCGGACTCTGGCAATATATAGTCGATCGATATAGATCCCTGATGTGTAACGATTTACATATTTATTTTGCAGATAAGTTCTCTAGCTATTCTGGTAGAGCGGTTAAAATTTGTGAAATCTGAGATTTTACTGAAGCAAAATGTGTAAGACCCTAATTCTGCCCGTAGCATTGAATAACCAGCAATCATGATCATCTTTAATTAGCCTCAACTGTTCCAAATTTAATATATTGTTTGACAGAAAAAAGTAGTTGATTTAACATTTTCAAATTAAAAAAAATATTCATGTCAGTCACCTTTGTCGATTTGATAAACAATGCTACATGAACTAATTAGTTCTCCAACATATTTAACCTTTAAATATAAGATGATCATAAGAATATATCAGAATTTGAGGGGGACCATTGTCTTTTGAAATAAATTAAAATAAAAACAAAATTAACGCCCGACAAATCTATTACAATTGAGACCATATTTTTTCTTTTGGGTGGATGATATATTTCAGATGAAGTTTGTTGGTGAGCAGTAGTTAACGAAATGCACAAATGAAAATTGGTTAAAAAAATTTCTGTGCATGCATTCAAAATACTTGTATATATTTATAAATGTAAGGTTATTAATCGTTTTTGTCGTATGGCTGGTGTTTGTCAATACAGGATTTTAAATATATTATACAATGCTGTTTTCTAAGTATGCTCTTCTTAACAGATAAGTAATGACTTTTAAAATAAATAAAAAATAAATTAGTCATGAAAAACTGCTTTTTGTCTATATGATATTCTGCTTATTCAATTCTTAGTTAGTCCGTTCGTTACGCCTTGAAATTTTAAAGGCCTAACTGCTTAAAAAAATAGAAGAAAGTACCCCTGGACAAGAATGGGTCAACTTTATATTTAAAATACAATGGACACTGTTTTCATAGAAATATTAGCAAACTCATATTTGCTGTGTGTTATTAGTTTTTCTATCGAAAAAATTTTTTTCGGAAAAATATCAGCTTAAACCAAACATTTGTTGATTCAATATATTTCTCATTTTGTGGAATTCCATAAGTCTTGCTAGTTTTAAACGTTTGTCTAGTATGTTTTGGACAACTGGACGCACGTATAAACCTTTTTATTTTTTCTTGGGGAGAGGTGATTATGTATTTTGGAAAGCATTTTCTACGATAATTAACGAAATGTCAATAAGAAAATTGCATGTTTGTTATAAATATACGAATCTAGTGTTGATTTCGTGTGTTTGTTTCTCATGCAAGGTTTTACCCGTTGTTTTTCACCTATGCCTCTCGCACACACACATATATATATATGTGTGTGTGTGTGTGTGTGTGTGTGTGTGTGTGTTTTGAGATACAAAATGTGTATATATATTAAAACACGAGAGTTGGAAAATTCTCCAGAGCTATTTCAACTATTATCTGTACAGGAGAAAATCGATAGTAGAATTTAAAATATTGGAGAAAATAACAAGCACAAATAAAAATAGTAAGGTTTGGTCACGATCGGTTCAGTGATTAAGGCTGCAGTAGACCTTTGACCTTTACCTTGGAAAATGATGTGCACCATCCCTAGGTGTGGGGACAATCGTAATGTCAGGTTTGTTTATGATCAGCTCACTGGTGTGGGCTGTAAGAGAGTTGTCCACACAGACACACATAGGAACGCTACTACTTTCTGTTTTAAAAATATAACTACCCACTAACATGTGTTTCGTCGTCTACGACTCATCAGAGTGGCCGAATCCATCGAATTCGATATATATATATATATATATATATATATATATATATATATATATATGGTGTGTGTGCCGAATGTTGCAGCAAAATTCAACATTTGATATAAAGAAAACGAAATAGATAATAGACGCAAAACCTGTATATGTAGAGATCTTAGAGTTTATTTAGCAACAGGTAGTTATTCTTCAAATTATTGACAATCTGTGGAGACAACCATCTCAACACGGGCGCGAAATGAGTCACACGCTTTCGCAACGATGTCTTTAGCGGTGAACGCCTCCATAGTGTCCGAGAATCGACAATATTTTGATATGCTTGTTTGCCTTACCTTAGATGACACCTAGAAGAAATAGTCAATAGAGTTGCAGTCGTGTGATGTCTTTTGTGTATCCCTTTTGGACCTTTTATCATGTAGACCAAGTCGCCGATACGTTTATCTACCGTACCAAACTCCCAATATGAAATATTATTTTTCATACATTTAAAATATACACGATCACCAGGTTTAAACGTTTTACGTGATGTGTGCGTAGTTTGATGGACGATTGCTTGCTTTGGTATTAATTTATAAAATGGTGATTTTATTTTTCTAGCAAACATTAATTCTGCTGGCGATAATTTCGATGGTGTATTTGGGTTCTTTAACTATCCTGTATATTTGCAGGAATTGTTGTAGTTCTTTACCGTCGGGGTCCCTATTGATTTTCTAAGTGCACGCTTTATCATGTCTACGAACCTTTCCTCTAATCCATTTGATCTAGAATGGAACGGTGGTTTAGTTATATGTTTTACCTGAAAAGTGTCACAAAAGTCCTTGAAATCACTTGATGTAAATTGTGTTCTGTTATCTGTGGCTATAATGTCTGGCACACCAAAACGTGCAAATATTTCATGCAGAAAACTTATTGTCGTCGGGTTCTTGAAACGCTTTACTTCAGGCAATCTGGAAAAACTATCTATTACGATTATGTAGTATTGTCCTTCGGTCGGTCCAGCAAAGTCTATATGAATGCGTCACCATGGATGGTCAGTTTTTTCCAAGGTTTATGGACTATCGGTGGTGCCTTTGCGGCTAACGCACAACCTTTACACTTGATTACTGTTAGTTTTCCAAGATTTTCGGGATAACAACTCTTTCACTATATAATAAAATATCATTGCATACGGAAAATATGCTTTGCGATTATTTTTTCTTTATGTCTGTAATAACATCGTCATTTTCAGCCTCCCTTTTTATATCGGTTAACGAGACTGGTAATTCTTTTATTATATTCGCCACCATGTTTTTTCCTCATAATTGGAACATATAGCTGCAATTACTGACTCTTCAAGAGTTTCCTCCATTTTCGGTATAAGGCTTGACAGGCTATCCGCATGACCTATTTTTTTTCGAACCCAGATGTTTTATTTGAAAGTCATAATTTTGCAAGATCGTACCCCAACGGAGTAGGCGATTTGCCGTATATACTGGCAAACCCTTTTATGAGCCGAAAATTGTCACTAGGGGCTTGTGATCTGTTTCCAGTCTAAAGTGTCTCCCGTACAGGTAACGGTGGAATTTCGTCACCGCGAAAATAATGCTTAACCCCTCTTTTTCTATTTGAGAGTAAGCCTTTTTTGCCGGAAGTAGTGTCCTTGAGGCAGGAGCTATAGGTTTCTTCGATCCATCTGGCAGGATATTCTGTATACATGCTCCTATACCGTACGAGCTCGCGTCGCTCGCAACACTTATTTCTAATTTTGGGTCGTAATAGGTTAAAAATAGATCGGACGTCCGCGTCTTTATAATTTTCTCAAATGTGTCTTGAGATTTTTTTGTCCATATCCATGGTGTTTCTTTCTTTAATACCTCGTTAAGGGGAGCTCTTAGGTCGGGCATTCCTTTGATAAATACTTGGTAGTAGTTTGCGAGACCTTTGTAGAGTCGTCACATTATGTGGTGCCGGCATGTTTTTAATTGCTGTCGATCTTTCCGGGTCTGGGCGTCGACCGTCTTTATATATTATTTGCCCTAAATATTTGATTTCGTCTAAACAAAATTCGCATTTGTTTTCTTTCACCTTGAATCCGTATTCGTTTATTCTTGTGAATACTTCTTTTAGATGCTCTTGGTGTTCACTTATGGACGCGCTCCTGATGATTATGTCATCCAGGTATGCATAAGAACAATCTATTCCGTTCAGCATTGTATCCATTGTTTGTTGGAAAATCGTCGGCGCGACTTTGATACCGAACGGTAGACGATTGTATTTTTTTTACATGGGGTTCATCACTTATCAAGGCCCGGAGGCCACTCATGGAAAAGGGTTATTGCGTGTACAGTAATCAATGAGATAGTATTGTAGTAATCATTAGTATTGGATATTTGATAGAGTGTCTTAAGGGGGCGGTTTGTCAGGAATTTGTTTACGTTGGATTTGAAGGCATCCAAGTTGTAGTCAGGTGGGAAATAGGCGAACGGAAGAGAGTTTAACAATCGTGCACTTCTGAGAAAAAAGCTCTGCTCATGGAATCTACGTTTGGATTTAGGCACAGATAAAGAGTGAGGAAAATTATTGACAGTAGTTTCAGCCAGACGGGTGTTTCTCGTGAAAGATTGGTGGGCGAGGGGACGAGAGATTGAAGCTCAGACGAGTATTGCCATGGAAATAACAATAAAACAAAGACAGGCTTGCAACGTCTCTTCTGTGGGAGAGAGGCTGCAGGGAAGAGAAAAGGGCATCCCCCCCACTAAACCACAAAGTCTATTTTGTACTCTGTCAAGGCAGGATAGGCTGTTTTTAGCAGCTCCTGCCCAGATGTGGCAGCAGTACTCCATCCTTGGACGCACTTGGCTTTTATACAGATAGATAATTGCATCAGTAGTGAGATATCTTCTGGAGCGGTAGAAGGATTCCACCATTTTCCCAGCGTCCCTGGCAACAGATTTGATATACGTGTTCCGTTTCAGATCAGAAGTAAAGGTCAAACAAAGACGCTGGCCAAAACATGGAGCCTCCCCAAGACGAGAGCCATCCATTTCAATTGATGCCAGATGGGGATCAGAGCGTTGATGATGTAAAGATAGAAGCTTGGTTTTAGATGCATTAAAGGTGACCAGCCACGGCTTCCCCCATTGTACGACGCGCTCAAGATCAGAGGAGAAAGAATTAGAGAGAACTTTGTCATTTACGGCCTCTGATGTGTTGCCGTAGATGGTCGTGTCATCAGCATAGATGTCAACGAATGATTTGAGTATGTGTTTTGGGAGATCATTGATGTAGATCAGGAAGAGAGTTGGGCCCAGGATGGAACCCTGGGGTACTCCAGCATTAATACTATGGGCCTCTGATTTCTGCCCATCAACCACTACTCTTATGAGCCTATCAGAGAGAAATGATTTAATGATTGAGAAAACATTTCTAGTAATATCGTAGCTGGAAATCTTGTGAAGTAGGCCCTTATGCCATACCTTATCGAAGGCCTTTGATATGTCAAGAGCAATTGCCCTGGAAAGGAAAACTTTGTCAAGAGATTCACTAATCCTATGAGATATAACCGTTAGCACATTTACTGTAGATCTTGCAGAGCGGAAACCATATTGCGTGCAACTAAGAAGGTTGTTTCTGTTCAGGTGGTTGACTACTTCTTTATTTAATATGGATTCCAATAACTTACTCATGCAACACAGGAGACTTATTGGTCTGTACTGAGAGGGAGATGACTTATCACCTGAATTCTTAAATATAGGGCATACTGATGAGGTTTTCCAGGGTGTTGTAAAGCACTTCTCCTTAAGGCAACGCTTAAACAGTTTTGTAAGTATGGGGGCAAGTTCTGATTGGAGCTTTTTCCGCACTATGATTGGAATGCCGTCAGGGCCAGTTGCTTTACTGGAATCAAGGTTCTTGATTAGCTTGGCGACATCACGCACAGATATTTGTGTGTTGCATAACGTGTTGTCTGTTATAGAAGGAAATACGGGAAGTTGATGGCCATTGTCGTATAGGGTAGAATTAGCTGCAAAGTTCTTGGCAAATAGTTTGGCCTTGTCTGATGCTGACGAGATGACCTCAGGTCCATTGATGATAGTTGGGATAGAAAGCACACTTCTGTTCAAGATCCTGTTTGCTATTTGCCAGAACTGGTGGGAACCAAGCCGCTGCTCAGCTACTTTGGATTTAACAGACTAAGCATGTAGCTCTTTTGCATTTTTTTTTAATTATTCTTTTACAGTGGTTGCTGGCGTTCCTGAAAGCAGCTTTAGTGTCAGTACATTTATTACGTTGGTAGCTATGGATAAAAAGTGATTTCTGTGCGCGATGGCAGCAGTACATTCAGGGGAGAACCATGGCTGGCTATTAGGTTTTTGTTGGAATGTTTTGGAAGGTAGGAATCGGTCTATGCCTAGAAGTAACCATTCGGTCAGGTCTGATACTATAGAGGACACATCCTTTTTAAACATGGAATGTAGAGGTAGGTCAGATATGAATGTACGGAAGCTATCCGAGTCAGCCATAGCGTATCGATATACAGTACGGTGGAAGGGTACGTCTGAAGACTTATTACATTTCATTTTTATCTTAACTGCTACAACAGAGTGGTCAGAGGATCCCAGAGGAGATAGAACGGAACATGAACACAGCTCAGGAGAAGTTGTGAGGAAAAGGTCTAGAAGGCTTGCATATTGACCGGTAGTATCGAGCACACGGGTGGATTTGTGAACAATCTGAGTGAGGTAATAGGCAATGGAAAAATCATGACAAAACCTCCCCTCGTCATCGGTTTTATTTGAGTGGGTCAGCCATTTCATATTATGGACATTGAAGTCACCGCAAATGTGAATGCTAGCCGAAGGATGAGCAGACAGGATGTGGTCAATTTTCTCAGATATGCTCTTAAAGATAGTAACCCCACTGTTGTGGGGCCGATAGAGGGCAAATATAAATGCAGTGGTGTAAGCTAGTGCAACGCGGAAGCACATATAAGGTACATTAGGGTCTTCTCTGTATTTGAACAATCCTTTGTGCGTGTTAATGCATAATGTCTTTGAGCATTCTTCTTCCATCGCAATTTGTAAATAGGCGTCTCACAAATCTATTTACACAATGTAAGACTGTAAATTATACTTTACAAAAGTTTATTGTTCGATAGGATACTCAAATAAGAAATATTAAGATTTCCTTAATCCGCGAAATTTCAAAGAAATCTGTTCTTATCGGAGGAAAGGTCTCAACAAATGAGAATTATAGCGAAGTTATAAATTTGCTTGTACTTGCATAAATTGAAACCGCATTATATGAAAACTAGTCATATATGCAAAAAACATTTTAGTGCAAAGAGTTCATAAAATGTGGAAAAGAAATTAAAAAAGTAAAATAAAAACCAAGGATTAAAAATCCCGATGAGAGGATATGAAGTGATCATATGAGTTAAAAAGCCGCATTCATAATATTTATAATCTAATCTAAAATATGCGTAATGGAAGTTTGTAGAAAGATCCCCTTTGAAAGCAGTTGAGGAAGAAAAATTATTTCGAATCGTTAAAGTTTTTGATTCGAAATATTTTTTTTTTTTTCCCAAAACTTTTACGATTCGAAATAATTTTCGTCCCTGGTATCACAGTCCTTATAGTGGGAGAGAACTAAATGCTCCCGCCCCTTCTTATATGCAATGTAAGATATCTCTTTATCTTTCTCTGTTTCTACATCGGATTATCACTATATTATTACCACACACACAAACATATATAAATATATATGGCGATTAAGCTACACTGAATATTCTGCGTTTCATCCACTCTAGAATTCTTCAGGCTTATGCTTAGGTGCATAAGCCTGAAAAATCCTAGAATGGATGAAACGCGGAATATTCAGTGTAGCTTAATCGCCATATATATTTTATAAATTACTAACTAACTCTACCTACGTATTGAGCACTTTTGAAGTAAATACTTAAAGTTTACGCATAAATTTATACTTTCGTATATTAATTTTATGTGAGTAAATGAAGTAGTTATATATATATATATATATATATATATATATATATATATATATATATATATGAGAGAGAGAGAGAGAGAGAGAGAAATCACGTTCTTTGTCCCTACATATTTTTACATTTCAAGAGATATCTCAGTAAGCAAATATTATTTGCTCAAAAACATAAAGGAAAAACAAACATTAAATACAAAACATAATTCGACAAAAAACAATCAAGATATCGGGCTACGGAGAAAATGATGAGAGGAGGAGACACAAAACCTAACCGAAAACACATGACTTAGGACGTGAAAGAAAACTAAAAATATGACACTGAGTGATTGAGCTAAGAAATGGCCACCGCAGGTGTGCTACTCTGCATGTGTGGCTGCGTAAATGGAATTAAATGTTAAAATGCTGCAAAAGCAACTACAAGAGGGTTTAAAAGATGGCTGTTAAATTATTAAGTTGTTTGGAAAATTCTTGCCAATCTTGTACTCACTTTTAAGACGTTGGTTTACGTTGCTATTTTTGTAGTGTTTTATACAATATTTTATCTGCTTAATAATTGATGGTTAATCTATTATAAATTCAGTATCATTGGTTTTCGAATAGAATTTTGAAATGGAAAACGAAGACATGCGTATGCTTACCTTACGATGATTAAAATCAAGATATAATGATACTAAACGTTATACATAGAAACTCTATTCAAATTCTAATTAAGATTTATGACATTATTTTTATTCCGGAAAATATCTAGAATTTAAAACGGAATCTTGCTATATTGGTGTCTAATGGTTAATCTTGATGCAAATCTGAAATGTCGCATTTTCAAACAGGAAGTTGTGTCAATATTATCTCCCTTTGGAAACCCATTAAAATATTCCTCAGAAAATGATGCAAAGGCATAATCGCGTTGAATGCCTATTTTCGTTAGATCAACCAAGTTAAGCAGTGACGAAACTGCCCAGTACTATATCGGTGATCATTTTGGAATACTAGACGCTCTATGTACTGCACCAGGACGTAGAAATTTCCAGGTTTGTATCTGGAGGCGCGTTTAAAAGGTAGAAGCATGTGATATAAAACAGGAGGTATACTGTCTGCGGCATTCAATTGCACTGACTAAGATTAGTAATTGTCTCAAAAAGTGCTGATGGTTCTATACCAGCCTTCATTACTACAAACAATTAATCTACGTGGACTTTGGACAACTATAATGGTTGTACAACAATTTTTGATGGTTGAAAACCGATTATGAAATATAATGTTTGAATACACTATGTACCAAAAAAGATAAAAAAAAAAATTCGTTCAGTATAGAGGTTGAGAAGTCTCTAGACACATTCTCACTTTTATTGATATATACGTTATATAATGAAAATTGGAAAATAAGATAAATAAAATTACAATGCATTTTATTTTTCAATTTTTATTATATAAGAGCCTCTAATCTTGTAAGTCCCATACTATGTAACAAGCTCCAGCCTTTGTCCTATCGCCGCAATGCCGCATCCCTGTGCTTTTTTTTTAAAGTATTGTAATGAGATGTGCTCCCATCAATTGTCTGCACTGATGCCCACTCTACGTAAATACCCCAGATCAAATCCCTCATTTACTGACATGCACACCCCAGTTATTAGATTTGTATAAATATTTATACATTAGCAATTTTACGCTTATTAGGTCGCTGACTAAAAATGAAGTTGTAGTCATTTTCCTAGTTCAATTAGATGAATTTGCTACACTCTTTCAAGGCGCCGGTATGAATGTCACTAATCGAATTATCACTGTATATTATTACCACACACACAAACACACACACGTGTGTGTGTGTGTGTGTGTGAGTGTGTGAGAGAGAGGAAGCTCAATATATTTACGAGTTATTTCCCTTGAATAATATTTCTATGGTATCTCGTCTGAACCACACCGTGCAACACAAGAATGAACTCTCTAATTCTGAATAGTAAAAAAAAAAGAAAAACAACCAACCTAAGAAATAAAAAAAAACACGTGTAAGATCCGAAACCCAAACATGCCCTCTTTCTGACTGAACTCAATGGATGTATTTTAACAACCAGAACATTTTTGTTTGATTTTCTTTATTCTAGTACGTTTACAGTCAGACATACTATTTATAGAAACGGGCTATCATTTACACACACACACACACACACACACACACACACACACACACACACACATTTTCTCTTGGTCAAAGCATTCGTTATTAAAATAGTTCCCAGATAATATCAAAGTAAATAATATTTACTGTACGTCGCCCATGCATTCTCAATAAAGTGTTTACCTTACAAGCCATGTTTATTCTGATTGTGTTTCACACGAACTCTTTCATTAGAAATTACAGCTATGAGTCTTGACTTCTTTTTACGTATATTTAATTATGTCCATTTGACTTTGATAAGCTTATACATAGTCAGAGTAATGTTTTCCGTGAGAGAAACGTTGTTTGAATTTTAAAATAAAATACGTATAAAATACGTTTATAAGCGAAATTACAACGCAATATTATTAAAAATAAATATTTATTTGTTTAAAATTAATATTTTGACGATAGACGTCATCCTCAAAATTTTATACATTTTTTTCTTTTTGTTTTCTCGAACGCTATGGAGACACAATCAAATATGATACATAAAAAGAATCCATCTTGTTGCATGTTATGGTTCAGGAGAGATACACTAGAAATATTATTCAAAGGAAATAACTCGTAAATATATTGAGTCTACTCACATACACATAGATATATATAATCCATATAAAATTTGTATCCACGGATTAAAATCCGGAACATCTTCACCGTTTTATATAATAGTACTCAATAAAAAATAAAACTAATTTATTTATGATGAAAGTATTATTTAGACAAAATATGACTACACACTTTTAGCTCTAGAGTGGAAAATGTTGAAAATACCAAGTAAATAAGTTGAATCAGCTGGTCATAAAAACATTACGGCTTGAATGTTCAAGAGTGATAATTTGAATCTCGTAAAAGTATGTTTATTGATAGAAAGTTTGCCCTGTTCTTCATTATGAAAACGTAAAGAGTAGAGACTTATTTTTTGCTCCGAAGAAACCGAGTTCATCAAAGCTTCCGTTGAAACATCTCTTCATGTATAGCCATATGTGTGCAGAATATATATTTTCTTGAAAAAAGATTTCTGCCTCAACAGAAAAATATTCAACAAAATGTTTACCCGTAAAATATTTGACCGAAAACTATTAATATTAAACTTAAAAAAGGAAGATGCTAGAATTTAAAATTTTTTTTATTTACACTCAATCAGATGTGCCTTATGCACTAATAAAAATGTAATTGGCATTTTGTTGCACTTTTTAAGATTTAAATATTTATAAATTTTCTCCTAAAAACGATTATTATATTGATTATAATTTTTGACAGAAGAAATACAATTAATTGCATATAAAACATTAGAAGAAAATTACATTTTTATTAGTGTATAAGGCACATCGTATTGAGTGCAAATAAAATAGTTTTTTTTTTATTTTAGTATCTTCCTTTTTAATGTTTAATATTAATAGTTTTCCGTAAAATAATTTTCCGGGGAAACATTTTGTTGAATATTTTTCTGTCGAGGCAGAAATCTTTTTCCAAGAAATTACCTAACTTTTTAAAATTATATTTATCAACAACATTAGCAATAGCAAAAATAATAAAATTATATTTATTAATTAATAAAACATGCTCAGAATAACATGAAAAGTATCATCATATAATGTAATATTTCTTTTATTAATCAATGATACAAGAAGTTTTCGTTTCTTTTGTTTCGTAATAACACAAGATGTGTTAAAAAATTTTTTTTAAATATATTGTTTTGTTTTTCGTGTCTTGACTCCGTGACTTCGTTCCATTCAGTTGCGTTAAGTAATCAACCGTATTCACTTCCGATAGTTTGATTTTTGCCAAACACTGATATTGGACATTTTTAAAAAATATACAAATTTATTTTCTTTTTTTGGGGGGAGGCTATTTTTAAAACTATATCTACTTTCGTATTTTCTTTAAATTTCTATTTTTGAGCGATTATCGAGATTCTCGAGACGTGACACTCATGTCGAACATTTTTTTTGTTCTAAAGTAACACTCGACACTAGTCTTTTTAAAACTAAATAAACATTTTAAAATAAGTTGAACCATTAAAACTTACAAAGCTAGGTAGAAAATGAACACATAGAAAATCGATTTTATATATTAAAAAAAAACAGTTACTAAGTAAATATATTTAAAAAATATATATTATGAGGGTGTAGTCTCTTTTAAAAACAATACCCTAAAATGTGTTCATAATCGATATGTATTCAATCATGAAGAGTTTTCCTAGCTATCAAAAATGGACGAGTTTTCCTAAATTTTACGCTGCATCTAATTTATAATTAATTCTAAGTATAATTTTCTTTAAGTTCAACTATTTAAATTGAATACGGCCAGTGAGTAAAATATTATTTTATCTGTAGGTAAATTTATTTATTTATTATTATTATTATTATTATTATTATTATTATTATTATTAGCAGCAGCAGCAGCAGCAGCAAAGTTTATTATCTGTTGTGAGACTACACCACCTTTTCTGTCCTCGTTTAGTGGAGAAGAAATCCTTTTTGACTTGTTTTTCTTACTAAATAAACACTTTAAAATAAGTTAAACCACCAACAACTTAGCAAGCTAGGTAGAAAAATCGATTTTGCCTCTTTTAAAAAAATAGCAAATATATTATGCGGTTCGTAATTTCGTTTTCGAACTGATTAAATGCTTTAAAATAAGTTGAACCACTAACAACTTAGCCAGCTAGGTAAAAACGAACAAATAGAAATCGATTTTACCTTTTTAAAACAACAGTAATTAACCAAAAATATTTTTTTTAATATTAGGGGGGGGGGTAGTCTCTTTTAAAAACAATATCTCCTTCCAAAATGGCCCTAAAATGTGCGCATGCATTTTTGGTGTCACGCTATTTGTAAATAGTGTTTTCATGTGAAATTCGAGTTTTCACAATATCTGTTTTTTTTATTCAATTGTAAGATGGAAGCACAAAATAGATACAAAACACCCTCTCTTCCCCATGTTTAGAATGGCTTTCAAAATAATAAAATTATTATTTCAGCACGGTACCAAAAATACATTAGTCCATAAAATTTTACTGTGCAATGTTTTTTTTTATTTTTAAATCATAAAATAAAATATATAATAATTTTAAAACTTCATCCTGTTTTATTTTTTATTTGTTAAATACGTGGTTAATCAAAATTAAATTATAATCACCTCCTTACATTTGAAATAATAGTGCGATTAAATTCTACCTATTGTTCATTTCAAAATGTAAACAAACATTTGGTTACATTAATCGATATCGGTGTTGAACGTAAAGAGTCCCTTTTTAAGGATTATATCGTTCAACTAGTATTTTCAAGTTAAATTCAAGTTTGACGATATCTATTTGTTCATTAAATTGTTAGGTGCAAGTACAGAATAGTTATTTACAAACAGCTAAGTAGCACAAACAACTTTGATTAAAGCGAAAAGATAGCATCAATTGTTCTAACAAGCGATCAGTTAGTACGCATAGTTGCTGCCAGCAGCTATTGTGTAAAGTTAGTATTAATATTTGCAAGCGTGGTTTGACAGAAAAGTTAGTATAAATAGTTACTGTGGAATACCCGTAATATCCAAACCTGTAAACTATATTTATCTTTTAAAATCGATATTATATCAAAATATATATAAAAAAATATAATAACAAGAGCATTATGATTATCACTATTCCAAAGGAATTCATTAAATATTTAGTGAAGAAAATTAAAATTTGTTTTTTATGCTATACCTACAGCCTTATTCCTTATTCTCGCTCACCCCTTCTCTCTACATATATATTTCTCTCTGTAAAAATCAATGTGCAAGCGATAAGAAAATATAAACCGCTTGAAGTAGCATGTTATGTTATGGTAGTATGAATAGTCGCCCACTTTTTGCCAAAATATTTGGTACCATAATTAACCATGCTCTAGTCCGGCACTTTACAGATGCTAAACTTCTGACTGACAAACAATATGGATTTAAACAAGCCTGTTCCACAGCAGACATCCTCACTGTAATCTCTGAACGTATATACTATTCACTGGACAAAGCGGGGGAGGGCAGAGCGGTAGCTCTAGATATATCTTAGGCTTTTGACAGGGTATGGCATGAGGGTCTCCTCAGGAAAATTAGATCATACGGTATCACTGGTAGAATACTTAACATAATTAAATCCTTCTTCGATAAGAGAAAAATCCAGGTTGTCCTCGACGGTCGTACATCTAAACAGTGTGATATAAATGCAGGAGTGCCTCAGGGGTCTATCCTTGGACCTCTATTATTCCTAATATTTATTAATGACCTCCCCGACAAAACTGCCTCTGAGATGGGTATATATGCTGATGACACCACACTCTATAACAGGCATGACAGGAAAACAAATGAACACATATCTAAAGAAATGGACAAAACAACAGAGGATGACCTCCAATCTGTAGTGGAATGGGGACATAAATGGATGGTCGCATTCAATGCTGCCAAGACTAAACTGGTTTCCTTCATTAATTACAAGAAACCTTCTCCGCCACCAATAGCAATGGCCAGTGACTCCCTGTCTGAGAGTACATCTTTCAAACTGCTTGGCCTAACGTTCACGGGAAACATGAGTTGGAACAATTATATTAAAAACATTGCCAGGGCCGTTTCGAAAAAGGTAGGCTCTCTCTACCGTGCTAGAAAACTACTGACAACTGAAAGTATCCTGTACCACTATAAGGCCACCATTCGCCCATGTATGGAGTATTGTTGTCACATTTGGGCTGGTGCATCTGCTGCTAGTCTCTCGCTCTTAGACAAGGTTCAAAAGAGAGTCGTCAATCTGATAGGCCCTGAACTGGCATCTAAGCTTCAGCCTCTGTCCCATCGATGAAACGTTGCATCCCTCTGCCTGTTCTACAAGTATTTTAATGGTGAATGCTCTGACGAACTGCAGACACTAGTGCCCCCGCAACGTAGAGACCCTCAACAAACCCGACAGGCAGCTAAATCCCATCCCCCACACAGTAGATATCCCTAGATGTAAAAGATCTTTCTACTCCAGTAGTTTCTTCCCCAGAACCGCTAGACGCTGGAATTTCATTCCAGGTCTCTGCTTCCCTAACCGTACTGACATGCAGAAGTTCAAGTGTAACGTGAACCGACATCTTGCTGCCCAAATCCCAACATAGTGCCCCAGCTGTTGCTGCCGCTGATAGTAGCCCCCTACACCAAAGTGGCAATGTGCCTTGTTTGAGGTGAAAATGTAATGAAAATAAAATAAAATAAAAATATTATATATATTAAATATTTTATATTATATATATATATTAAATATTTTATATATATATTAAATATTTTATATATATATATATATATATATATTTTTTATACTATATATATAAGAGGTAAGAATACAAATTAAATTAGAATTTTTATTACATGTTTATGCAAGTTTTACGATAAATTCGTATAGCACTTATAGAATTATTTCAACAAATCACACTTTCAAGGACAGCTAGGCATAAAATGGAAAATGTTAAATAGAAAATAGATTCATTATTCGTTCGCACACTTAATAACCCCTTTAATGGTTTTGTAAGAACAAAACTACATTATTTTTCGGGAATTTTTGTTTGTTATTTTATTGAAATTTTTCACAACAAATTAATCTGTCTACTGACGTAATTAAGGGAGATTACTCCGCACATAATTGTTTGCCGAGTGTGTCTCTGTCGTCGTTTAATGTAAAACATTACTTTTACTTTCGGAAGCGTTCAAACACAGGGATTTAAATTGAATGAAAACTTTGACACAATTTAATGAATTTACTTTTTTTTTTTCGTTTTATGTCTTTGTTTAAAAGTTGTTACAGGGACAAGAACAATCACTAAAGGTTGAACATTTTCTTTATTCAATTAATACATTCGTTAATTTGATATTTTCGGTTTTTCTTTATCAATTATATTCATCAGATACAAGAAGGCTTTCATCTATTTAGGGCGTATATCCAAATCAGTTTGACTCTCACCTTAAAACACTATCGTACACTTTTACACATATTTCAATACTCAAGGATTAAAACTGCCAGGCTAAACTTCTTGATTCCAACGGTAATGTAATTCAGTATCTCTTTTCTCTCTGAAACAGGAAGTGGACATAATTATAATAGGTTTTGAGCAAAGAAGAATGTTTGGAGAAAATTAAACTGAAGAATGTTATTAAGAAAACCGTTAGGAGAAAGGGACAGTATTTGAATCTTATATAAATAGAAACCAAATCCCACCGAGCCTATACATTTTGTATAGTAATATATAATTAAATATTAGGTTGCTGCAAAAATAATATTGTTTTTTAACGTTCAACTTCAAGTCAAAAAACGACTTGATTTTTGCCCCAACAGAATAATAATAATAATTTTTTTTACCTACAGACACTAGTGTTTTATCTTACGGAATCATCGGTATAGAGGTTAAAATTCCTATCTGTCATGAGATTCGAACACAGCCACGAAACCATCTTTTGATAAGTTTCTACCTCAGAGTCACCAAACAATTGCCACGAGAATGAAGGGAATTAAAAACAGAAAATCACAAATAAAGACCAACAATGACAGGGCAGTTTTCTGTGACGACTTTCTACTATACAGTGAAAGGTCGTCATACCAAAAGCATTACAAAAATGAAAAGATAATGAAAAACTTCATATGGGTCTCCCAGAAATGTAGTAGAAATTAGTTACATATAGTAGCCGAAGATGGATATAGACATCAAAAAACATGGTCGACTCATGAAAGGGCGGCGCTTTAACGGCAAAGGCATTCTCAATCACTGGGTTCAAAACAAACCAATCCCGGTGTAGAATTCAAATAGATTTCGCAGGACCATTGAAAAATTGTGGCGGACAGCCACAAGTACTCAGATATAAGAATCTTACTACAGGGGTAGTTATTAATATTCTTCCATTAATTATTTACCCGATTTGGAGTTGTCGACTATTTAGTGATAGTGGGACTCAATTTACTATGATGGACTTCCAAGGGGACGTCCATATGAAACATGTCACGATTCCTCAGAACGACCCGCAATCAAACGCTTCGTCGACTCTTTGCAACTCGCACTCAAACGAGCATGCGACACACTTACAGAAACGACACTACAACGGTTTTCACAGGTCTTTAGAATCACACCTAACTCTAATACATCAGCAGTAGCATGCCCAACGGAGACTATGTTTCAGCGAAAAATAAGATGAATACTTGAAAAACCTTTGCCAAAGCAAACAAACTTGAGATGAACCGCTATAGTGCCTGAGAAACGATATGACTCCGGAGAAAAAGTTTTCTACAAAGCATGCAAAAAACAACGCAATAAGAAAAACAACGCAATAAGACACAATAGACAAGAGAATCAGAAATATGGTGTTCAAAATTATTAACGCATAAGTTAGATAAGAAAGTGTCTCAACTATGAATCTCAAGAAAAAGAGTCCATTGAGACAGTTTCGACATCGAACCACCCCAAACAACCCCAGAACGCGGCTGATCGAAAAGAAGAATGAAGTTCACAGATTCTTTAACTATCGATCCAAAAATGAAACGGTACTACTAACCCTTGCGGAATAAAGGCTTGAAGAAGGAATGTTATGGGAACTTACCCATTCACTCGTAATGAAGTCTTTCATTCATAAATAGAGATAATACCCTCGTAGAGACTAATTGAGACCTAACGTTAGACTACAGACTATTTAACGGTCGAAAAAAGTCGATAACCTTTTCGTTGTATTTACTTTCTTGTATAATATATTCTTTTATACCTTAACCCGTTGTTCGAGTCTTTTTTCGTGACCCTTTCCTAGGTCCACAACATTTATATATGGTTTAATTTTTTTTAATGAAATTGAAAAGAGCTTTTACGACTGTTGACTAGAAAACAATTAAATTATTGTTTAAAAGTAAATATAAAAAAAAAACTGCGGCACATTTGTGTCTCTCTATACCAAATGAACACATTAAATGAGCATTGTTTTTCGAAACTTTTTACTAAATCATAAAGAAAAAAAGTTTAAAAAATTACGAAAAATGATAAAGTAGAAAATCGGATAGAACTATTTTTTTAACAAAAAAAAAAAAAAACAGATATTGTTAATCCGCCATTTTCTATTTTAAAATTGTGAGTTTTAATATTTTGTCAAAATCATGGGCTGCAATTACCTCCACTTGCTTTTACTACCTCTTCAACATTATATAAATTCGATAAAACTTTATAATTCTATCAATTTTATCTTTATTCGTAATTATTTTTCTACCGGTCATTTTTCGTAATTTTTCGATTTTTTACTAATTTCGACATCATACACAACTACATTATTATTTTATTTTTTTAATCTAAGATGCGTTTATCTGAAATCCAATTATAATGCACCAGCACCAAAATCTCTCAAACGTAAACTAGTTTTAGTTTTAAATTTATATTTTGGGATGTTGCTTTTCTTTTGTGGAAGTTTATTTCTTTTCAATTATCATTAAGTTCCAAGCGTTTCTCTATTTCTAAAACTTATAATTTACCATGTTTTTCTTAGGAATGATATGCTCACTATAGTGATATTTATTCAAAAGTTATTTTGGATATTTCAAACCTCAAATAGAAAGTGTTTGGGGGAGGGTTAAATTAAAGTTTAAAGATAACAGTAACATTTTAATGTGTTTCGTACTGAAAATAGTATTTTTCTCACACACCCATGTCATTAGAAACGGCGAGTTCAATCTTTAGCAATCATTACTTCCCGCGTCTCATATTTATCAAGATTAGTAAATCTTCCTTTTTGTTATAAGCCATGTTTTCTAATATAAATCATAAAGTTTAATCTATCTCTGTACTATTATAAAAATATGGTAGTTTTAGAGTTTGTCATTTGTTTTTTAATGTTTTGCTATTTCCGGTTAGAACAGATTGCATACTGACAGTTTTCTGAATCTTGCTACTTCCGTGCTGGCTTATGACAAATTGGAAGCAGGTGTTTTGTTTGTGACACCGTCACTTACAGGGACAACGGACTCTTTCTCTCCAGTTTTTTTTTTTTTATTGATGCTGCTGCTCAATTTTACTAGCTGTATTACCACGGCTAAAGAAACTTCATCGGCATCTTGTAAGATAATCCTCCAGAATATCAGAGAAAGGTTAACAGGTGCTACAACTTGTCCAAAGCAGGAGCGTTCATGTTCCTGAGGTATCATACATATCCTAACTACTGAATAAATACAGAGTCTAGTATTCCGAAATGGCCACCCCTCTGGTAATGGGCAGGCTGAACGTCGCTTAATTTCGATGATCTAATAAGAATCGGTGTGTCAGCGTAATTATGCCTTTCTTTTTTAAATTTTCTTCCTTTTGGGTATGGGACAGCCAAATCAACTGCCAGCATTGCCCTGTTTTTATTGAAACCAACCGAGAGCTCCTTTTAGTATCATCGTTGTTCCCTTAAGTGCAATTGTCTTGATCTCCTTTGCGCTTGACTCACCAGGAATATTAGTTAGGTAGGACTTCATGTTTTTCTTCATAAGCCCTGTCGCACATATAATAACTGGCATGATTGATATCTCCCTAAGATTCCAGTTTCTTTTCATATCATACATGAGACCTTGATATTTGGTCTGTTTCTCCCTTTCAGCTCTGGTCAGACTTCCATCATTAGGGTCACTCACTTCAACCAAGGTTGCCACTCTATCTGACATTCTATATAACTATGTCAGGTTTCACAGCAGCATTTTCAAGTGGGTAGGTGGCTGTAGGGATTACTGTAGGTAAGTGGCTGTAGGGATTACATGGTCGTAATTTATTGTATATAAATCATTTCCAACTCGTCTTTCTTTCTTATGCCGTATATATGGAGTGTTCTGTTGATAAATAAATAGAAACAGGTGATTGATTAAAAAGGAATGGGCAGAATACACATGTGTTAGACAGTAATTTACATGAGTTTGAATTTTACATGAGTTTACATTATTTTTTAACTGAAGACCTTTTTTTTTAAATTCAAAGAATTTAACATGACATACTATATACACGCGTATCATTATTTAACTAAGTGACCTTTTTTGATAATCCGTAAATTAGTAGACAAACAAGGGCATTTAGCATTAGTTTAACGCGAATTATTTTTGTTTAAAATAACATGCTCTAATATTGATTGCAAATAAAAGCAATAAGTAAATACGTTCATCGTAGTATCTTCCCCCCTCATGCGAATACTAAGGTAGCACATTTTCCTATGAAACATTGAAAGCTAGATAAAGATGGAAATTAACATACCCAGGTACTGTACCATCACCGCTCAAATAGCGAGTATAAACTAGTATGTATAAAGGAAATTATAGTTCGAATCTTAGAGGTCACTATCTAAATGATAGTAACGTGTTTGTCTTATAGGTGATCGTGTAAACGGAAGTGACGTCAGAGACGTCGCGAACGTAGTTTAAAATAGAGAGACAGTTAAATTCTACGAAGAGAATTGATGATGACAATTTACATCTGGGATATTTTGTCATCTTGTCAAGTGAATTATTCAATATTTTTCTGGGGGCAATGTCTACTTGAACGAAAGAGAATTCATCGAAACAAACGCGAAGAAAAAGAGATATTGCAGATGAATAACGTATAAATATATTATATATATATAACAATATATATAAATACATTATATATATATATCACAATATATATAAATACATTATATATATATCACAATACTAAAATCCAAGAATCCAAAAAATAAATATCAAAATAGAATGAAAGCACCCCTACCCTTACTTCAGAGGTGCCAGTCCCCCCTCCCCACACATACACATTAGTAACGACCTCGGACCACAGCCGCCTTCCTAAGAAAGCAAATAACCCCAAAATACTATAAAACAATATACACATTCCCAAACCAATAAAAGCAAACACACACACGCACGCGCACACACACACACACATAAACACACACGCACACACACACACATAAACACACACGCACACACACACACACACACACACACACACACCTTACCCCACCCTAAAGGAAAAAAAAACACATTAGCAGAAAGAGATAGCGACTGACTACAGCGAGGTCAAAATCTCCCTGGACAAACCAAATAAAAAAGCAATAAAAAAAGCAAT